>NC_037669.1:176011301-176357877 GCF_003255815.1 Theropithecus gelada
TTCTTTCTCTCTTTCTTTCTCTCTTTCTTTCTTTCTTTCTTTCTTTCTTTCTTTCTTTCTTTCTTTCTCTCTTTCTTTCTTTCTTTCTTTCTTTCTTTCTTTCTTTCTTTCTTTCTTTCTTTCTTTCTTTCTTTCTTTCCTTTCTTTCTTTTCTTTCTTTCTTTCTTTCTCCTTCCTTCTTCTCTTCCCCTTTCCTTTCCTTTCCTTTCCTTTCCTTTCCTTTCCTTTCCTTTCCTTTCCTTTCCTTTCCTTTCCTTTCCTTTCCTCTCCTTTCCTCTCCTTTCCTCTCCTTTCCTCTCCTTTCCTTTCCTGGAGACATAGTCTCCCTCTCTCACCCAGGCTGGAGTGCAGTGGCGCAATCTTGGCTCACTGTAACCTCCACCTCCATCACTGGTTCTCCTGCCTCAGCCTCCCAAGTACCTAGGATTACAGGTGTGCACCACCACGCTCCATTACTATTTTTTGTATTTTTAGTAGAGATGGGGTTTCACCATGTGGGCCAGGCCGGTTGAACTCTTGACCTCAGGTGATCCACCCGCCTCGGCCTCCCAAAGTGCTGGGATTACAGGTGTGAGCCACTGCGCCTGGTTAGAAGTACAGATTTCTGTGTTGAACCCCCTGAACCTGGAAGGAGGGCGGGATATTATATATTGTTATATGTTTAGGTAGAGTCATTACAGGACATGAGGTATCCTTTACCTATGGATCAGTTTTAACAAGTGACGCTGACATGCATTCGTGGTGAAATGTTTAAGTGGCACTATTTAACTCTGGCAGATGACAGACCTTTCCTGGACTGGTCCACATGGAAATCAAGCAAGTAAAGGAAGAAACCAACACCATGGAAAGTCTCTTTTCTAGTACCTTTATTTTCTGAAAGCAGTGGAAACTAAAATAAATGTTCTGTGAAATTTATGAGTGTGAGGAATTACATTTTGAGAAGAATAAGTACCTCCACCAGGTGGGCTCACAGTCTATTGAGCAAGAAGCTCAGGAGAAGCAAAATGGCTTGAAAAACACATTTATTCAATTTTCATGTCATGGGATTAGGTTATCCCCTGCCCACACCAAAAAAAAAAAAAAGATAAAAAAAAGTTTTATTTTAAATTATATTTCTCTTTGGAATATGAAACATGTAATACTTCCCTAGCCTTTTTTTGTGTGTGTGAATTTCACTCTATTCTAGTATTAAGTTTACCACGAGTCATAGGTCATCAATATATAAACTTGAAAGTTCGCATTATTTGATTTTGGTATTGGCTTTTGTTTTCATTTCAGAAAAGGTTAGCATATACAGGAATTTTGGAACCTTCATTAATGAATCAAGTTTACTCAGAATTGTCCTGTAGGTACCTTTTACATAGAAATTTTAGCCTGTGCCCCTTTTAAGAAAATACCAATTTTTATTGTCTTATAGCCAAGAATATCCACTTTGCTGGTAAATGGTCTTTATTTGTTGTCTACAACCCAACCAGACAACTACAACTAAAGGCAATACTTCTGCCAAAAATTACTTTTCCAAACTTATTATTTCCAACATCAGGATATTAAATATTTACAGGATTATGTTATTATTTTGTGTTAACTTTGGGAAGTCCTTGATATAAAACAAAATAGGTATTTATGTTTCGGAAGTCATACAGCTACATGTTTTTCAGCAGTGTTTTATAGCTATGTATTTCCTCAGCATTTGTTTGTAATCACTTAACATACATATTAGACAAAAGTAAAATTATCCACTAACATGAAATATAATACCAGCATTGCTGTTTAAAGCATCAACTTGTATTCAACAGCCTTTAGTACTGTAACCTACCTCCCTAATGCTTTTGTACATGCAGAACATGCAGAAATGATTTCATTGGGAAAACAATTTTTTTTTTTCTTTTTGTGATGGAGTCTCACTGTGTCGCCCAGGCTGGAGTCTTGGCTCACTGCAACCTCTGCGTCCCGGGTTCAAGTGATGCTCCTGCCTTAGCCTGCCGGGTAGGTGGGACTACAGGCACATTCCACCACGCCTGGCTAATTTTTTGTCTTTTTAGTGGAGGTGGGGTTTCATCGTATTAGCCAGGATGGTGTTGATCTCCTGACATCATGATCCACCTGCCTCAGCCTCCCAAAATGCTGGGATTACAGGCATGAGCCACTGCGCCCAGCCTGGGAAAACATTTTTTAAATAATTGTTGAGGAATATAAAATGGCTTAAAAATAAAATGATAGAGTTACATTACTTTCACCCATAAACTGAATATTACTTTTACTAGTCCATGTTATCTGACTAAACAGAAACTGCCGTGCAGGTATTCTCTTTGCTTCCTTGCTCCTGTCTTTCACTTCCCTATTTTTAGAATTTGACTCATGTCGATAGGCATAAAATGCTCTCTCTTCCTACCTCTAATAGTCTATGTCAATTATTGCTTCCAAAAGTCACCTTCTCAAAAAGTCCTCCAAGACTCTACTCATCCTATCTAAACACCTTTACAAAACCACCTTCTTTGGGCACCAGTTGGGTGCTTAGATTTAAGGATACCCCATCTCTCATGCTTTCATGATTAGTTTGTGTTCTTCCTCTAGATTATAAACTCCCTGGGACCCAGGTAGTGAGGATTATTGCTGAAGTATTGAGGATGCAGGACAGTTCTGAGTAGTCACTTAGATTCCGGTGCTTTACCTCTGTCTCTGAGACCCTTTGATGCTGCATCAATGGAAAGCACAAGCTTGGCCAGGTATGTGTTCCATAGGCCTGTACAAACACAAAGAGTACCAAAGACATACAGATGCACATGGCTTCACAGAGTTATTCTCTAAAAGTACTCATTCTTAACTCAGAATGCTCACTTTGTTAATGTGGAGTTATTCTTCTTACTGGTTTAAAGCTATTTTTGTTCATTAATGATTTTATTAATATATGGCAAATTATATATACTAATATATATTTAAAATGATATATAAAATATAATAATGTGTAATGCACAAGTATGATATATATGTGTATTCAGTTTATTAAAATTTATGTAAACTTGTAATGCTATATAAATAAATAACCTTTCAAATATAAAAAGGTCACAGTTCTTCAAAAATTTTCCAATTGAAGTCTATACCAAGAAATTCTCTAAGTTATGATCTTAGTTTTCTTGGACAAGTCACATAACATCTCTAAACATGTGTTTTTCAACTGTCAAGTAAGGTTATCTACACCTACAATGCAAAGGTATTTTCAGAACTACATGGAACCATGTTTGTTATATGCCAGGCACATACATCAGGCAAATGTTTCTATGGCCTTGGACTTGGATTTCTCCTAGGAACCAACTTGTTTAGCACTTGTATGTATTTTACATAATTTAATGCCATTCTGAGTACATTTTAAGTGTAAGAAATGTGTGTTTTATGAATTGACTTGTGTTTGTTGAGATTAGCTTTGTTAATAGCAAAAAGTATAAGTACTTAAAGGATGTCTCTTTCATACCTTTTGGTGTTGGCTATATGATAGCTCTCAAGATTTTTTAGGGCCTATAAACCTGATGTGTTTGAGATAAAGCACATTCCGTCACAGTGACAGGTGATGGAATTCATTCTAGTTGAGTTGTATAGGTTCTGGTAAAAAATTTTTCTTTGTTCACTCCTTTGTTATGCTATTCACTCTAATATTGTTTTACAAGTTTAAAAGAAAAAGGAAAAAATGCCTGAAGATTCTTGACTCCTTGGTCTTTAAACTATGCTTCAAACTATGGTGAAAGCATCTAACGTTTAAGCATGGTGAATCATCATTTGCTTTGATGCTAGCCATTGCTCTTATTAACTTATTGGTTAATCATATTGATACTAAATAGCTATTCTTTTTTCTTCCCTTTAGTAAAGAAAAGAGGACTCTGGGGTATGAAAGAGAAAAACTCATGTACATAGCTGAAAAACAAAACAAAACACAAAAACTACAAAAACCTAAATTGAGTTTGAAAGGTGAATGTACCACTTGTTATGCTTCTTCAGAGGACTATAAGTGAGCTCAAATGCCTATTTATCTATAAAATATTGGCAATATAAGTACTCTAATATGATCATTTTAGAAACAGGTATAATTTTCTCCTTGAGTTTGGAATAAGAGAAAATTACAGTTTTCATTTAATTTCTACTTCTCTTAAGAAGAAGGCAGTTCATTTTCACTGCTAAGCACATAGATAGACCTACTGGTCATTCAGCGGACATCAGTCCTGAATTAGAAGAAACCCATACTCATGAAGCATATTTGGAACACTTTTTCTATGCCACTTTTAAAAACACACTTTTTTTCAATAAACAATAGGAAGCTTAAGCTGCAGATATCACAGCCGTTCATATTCTCAGTTCTGGTCCACAATACAAAGAGCAGCAGCTGAAACAAATGATTTTAGGGAAGCAACTGTCAAAGAACACACTGGGCCTTGTGCTTAAAGGTGATGAGAAAAATAACCATATTTGAGATATACTGCATGAAATCATGTGGCGAAATTCCATGGGAAATATAAAGCACCTTGGAATTTAAGTCTTTGGGACACTTGCTACAATAGATAAACCAAAAACTGTAGCTTTTAATGAATGAGAAGGATTTTTTTTCTCTAAAAAAGAAAAATTACAAAAGGTAGAATTCGTAGGCTCGTTTTAAAAAAATAGTATTAAGACACTGTGGCTTAAAATTTTCTCAATTTTCCCATACATTCTTTTGAATGACAAGGGGTTCAAGGTCAGAAAATTCCTAATTTCACATGTAAGATATAAGGAAATTATTGATAATACTATATCTTTTTATGGGGAAGCAGATGATAAAATTGAGAATGATATGACAAGAGGAAAACTTAAGTCAAAGATTCCCATATAAAACATCTCAATTTCTCAATTTCTGGCCTTTGTTTGGAACCAAATAAGAATAATGCCAAGTGAAATATAAATATATATATAACTTTATTATATAAAAATATATTTACATATTTATTATACATATATAGTCATGCATTATATAATGGTGTTTTGGTCACTGACAAAACTCATATATGACAATTGCCTCATAGGATTATACCATATTTTTACTGTACCTTTTCTATGTTTAGATATACAAATACTTATCCTTGTGTTCCCATTGCCTACAGTATTCAGTATTGCAACATGCAGTACAGGTTTGTAGCCTAGGAGTAATATGCTATACCATACAGCCTAGGTGCATAGTCGATTATACCATCTACATTTGTGTAAATTAACTCTGTGATGTTTGCACAATGATGAAGTCACCTAAGGATACATTTCTCAGAATGTATTCCAATTGTTAAGTGATGCATGACTGTATATAATTACATGTGTATGTCAGTAAATCTGTGTGTGTGTGTGTGTGTGTGTGTGTGTATCACAGGGACAAAAACATTTATGAGGTATTTTTATTCAAAGACAGTTTAAAAATTGTTATATAAAGATGTACCTAACAGTTTATATTTTAGTTTAATAAAATATAAAAAGGAATCTTGAAATGAGATCCCCATAGTTCTTTGTAATTAAGCATCTGCTATGTTACATAAACCAAAAAGTCCTGGGGAAGTTGTTCTGCCTTAGGTTGTAGTCAGGTTCTTTGCGGTTGTCTGCTGTTGTGAGAAATAACCTAAGATAAGTAATAACAAGTGAACACTGCATATACAATTATCTAATGAAAGCTTGTTTAAGCACTGATATCATGTGTATATGTTTAAAATCTCCATGAAAGTTTAACGTGTCTACTTTGTATTTGTCATGTATTATATCTTACTAATATGGACTATTAATACAGCTAAGTATATTCCGTTATGGTATCCAGTTCAGTCTATATTTCCACTCTGTGTGTCCTTCAAAAGTTACTAGTTTGAAGCCAACCCTTTGTCTCTGTTTACTGTTGCAGACATATTTAAAAATTCATATAAAATATATCTTTCCAGATAAGATGGTTCTGGTTTACAAGTGATCTTCTGTAGACAATAGAAAGGCAGTGTGACACATACATTCATGAAAACATCTGACACTGTTGCAAGCCAGAGGTTAGCTTATCTGTTTTAGGAGGAAGACTTAACGGTACGTCTGTTAACTGCAGGCATTTGTTGCATCAAGGGTCAGCCCTATCTGCATTAGCATTTACCAACATTTCTACCTTTTTTTCCCGTCTGAGTTTACTTAAATATGGAAGGTAAACTCTTCAACCTATCTCCCATCAGCCTATCAACCAACCAACCAATCAGTGGACCAAATAAAACAGACTAAAGAACAAATACCCAACCTCAAAACATAAACAGAGAAATACTTAGAAAGAGGGGAAAGTCAATCTTAAGGGGAGGGATCATGCATGGTGTCTTTGGCTTGCTTGCCCAGGAGAGAAGCCCTACTTAACAGTGAGTAGGAAATGAGTAAACAAAGAGCTATGGAGTCCTCAGAAAAATGGTTAGCAGTAGTTATGGTGTCAGAGATATATTTATACTAATGTACTCTGCAGCTCAGCCCCATGAGCATACTGAGTCTAGAAGTCTGTTAGAACATTCCTGTAATTCATCAGAAGGGCAAATTTGTCTAGTGAAGGAATTTCGTTTGGCTACAATACTGTTAAAAGTATTTAAATTAGAATGCCTTTTAGTGAAACCTAAACTATACTTTATTTTCTTAAAACCAGCCCACTTAATTCATTTGTATACCAGCTTGGCCATTGAAGACATGTGCATCTTCAACTTTGAATAGCCTATACCATTTTTGAATGGATATCAAGTAACTAACAAAATTATTATTATTCCCATTTTACTCATGAGGAAACAAACCAGGAGATGCTGCAAAATGTGTCAAACATCAAATAGTCATCCAAACCTAAGTCTGTCTGACTCCCAAAGCATAGGTGTCTCCACTGTTTCACTCTTTCTCCCATAAAATAATCCTAATATGTAAGACTAGAAGTAAATGATCCTGGATGTTTTTAATGACAATCAGACACAAGCACAATGTTTTGAGTTCATATAAAGGCAGAGAATTTGATAGAAACATGTAGTAGTTCTTATTCTCCCACTTCCATCCCACTATAAACAGATTAGGGGTTCTAGTTCTGTTTGTCACTTAATACAGATGTAAAAAACATGGAGATTGCACTGTGAAAGCACATGTTCCTTTTGAAAATATTTTGATCATTTTGTTCCATTTAAAGTCATTTTCCTTTTTTATATTTTGAGAATGGTTTTCTGCTAACTTCAATTTTGCACTTATGTTGGCAAATGTCTAGCTTTCTATCTAGGTTAACTTTAAAGTGAGCAGCAGTTAAATAAATTTTAAGTGGGAAAATAGCCTCAGAATGATTGTGGTAGAAAGCAAGGTGCAGCTGATACTTTCTCTTACTCTCAGGACTCAGAATGAACCATGTGCTTCTTTAAAGGGCGTATGTAGTCGTTTCAGAGCAAATGCTCTCTTTCATCTTATTTAAGTTCTGTTTGGCTTGCCTCCCATATTTGCTCAGTGGGGATAAGGTTAAGACCTCTGAAGAGGCCACTCTATCCCAGTTACTTACCCAGTCTCTTTTCTCTTCTTCAAATAGCTTGCATGTAGTTGTGGAGAATGTTTGGGGGTCATTATCTTCTTGATGGATGAACCCAGAGATAAACAATCATTTTCTGTTTGAATTCTAAAGGTATGATAAAGTTTAATCCAAAGACTTTCATGTTTTGAATTCATCCAGGCACCAATTCTTGTAGCAAAACATCCAAATGCCTGCTAGGGCCAATTATTTCTTTTGAAATCTGTTTTTTCTCAAAAAGTTCTTCCCTCATCCACATAGTTTCCTATTGTCTCAAGTTGCCCTCCAGTCTCTATTCTTACTGAAATTTACCACGTCTTTCATTCCCTTCTGTCCTTTACGGAAATGTTAAACATCTGTGCTCAGTTTTTTTCAACAGCTATATTCAAGCACATGCTTTATTTCCTCATACTCACTCTAGATTCCCTTGTCCACGTTTGAGTCTGAATTTTTACGGTGTTTAAATTCTAGCTACATTTCTTTCTTGCCTAGTTCCTGAGTTATCTTTGTCAGGCCTGACATTCTACTTCCAGGCACCAATCCTAATATAACTAGATCCTGCTTTGGGAGCTATAAGGAGGATTGTTTTATTTCTCCGACACCATTGTCTGTGTTAATTTTGCTGATAGGATTTTTACAGGAAGCAGCATAACAGCAAGGCAGTCATTTCGTATTTGTAACCAAAATCAAGTAATACTCAGGTAGACGACAGATGTATTTTTTCCTACTTCTTTGAAGCTGAAGATCGTTTGCAATAGGTAACTATGAAGTACCTCTGCAATGGAAAAAATAACATCCTATGTGGCATGACATCCCTGTTCCTCCATGGAAACCACAGTTAGTTTTGACATTGCCAGAATTTTTGAATTTTTGGGAGAGGCTATGGGGAAAAAAATGTAAAGGCTTTCTCTTCTGGATTTAACTTAAGAGTTAAAGCATTACCTGAAGCTCTGTGCGGCCTTGTTTGGGCTTTGTTCTCTAAACAGTTTGTAGATGATTGTGTTCAGAATTCCCAGCCCTCATTAGCTAACTGCACACATGTGGAAACACAGAGAGGCTATGACCTTCAGATCCACTCCAGAAATACAAACTTGGTCTCTAAGTTTAGAGAGGAAATGCTTCCCTCCCACTAGCCAGGATCTGGGACTGATGTTTTGCCCAGGTCACACATATGTCTGAGCCGTTCCAGTTAGTAGGGGAAAAAAATGACCTCTTGGGTAATTTGTGCGTCATGAAGACTTGGCTCTGTCTTAGTGCAGGGAGCAGCAGCTCATTTAAAGTGCACAGGACCTTGTGAGTTTCAGGGGGCCACAAAACATGAACCCAAATAAAGTGGAAATTTGTGATAATTGGTCTGTGAGAAGGCAACCATAAAAATAATTTAAGAGATAGTGAGCAGGTAGCTTGCCTTTTTTTCTGTCCAATTTATTTATTTATAAATTTTTAATTGGCAAATTAAAAATTAAAAAAGGATCTGAAGGTAGATTCCATATCTCGGCCATTGTAAATAATTACTATTATGAACAAGCAAGTGCAGATATCTCTTTGGCATACTGATTCTATTCCCTTCAGATACGTACCCAGTAGTGGGATTGCTGGATGATATGGTAGTTCTGTTTTTAATTTTTTGAGAAACCTCTATACTGTTTTCGATAATGGCCATACTAATTTACATTCCCACCAAGAGTGTGCAGGGATTCCCTTTTCTCCACATCCTCATCATTTATCTTTCATCTTTTTCCTAATAGCCATTCTAACAGGTGTGAGATGATAGCTCATTGTGGATTTAATTTGTGTTTCTCTGATGACTAGTCATGGTGAGCATATTTTCATATACCTGTTTGCTCTTTGTGTGTCTTCTTTTGAGAAATATCTATTCAGGTCCTTTGCCTATTTTTAAAATTAGGATATTGAGTTGATACATGTTAACTCCTTATTAGATCTATGGTTTGCAAATATTTCCTCCCATATCAGACATATGTTATGTCTTCACCGTGTTGATTGTTTCCTTGGCTGTGTTTTCTAGTTTGATGTATTCCCATTTATCTATTTTCACTTTTGTTTCCTGTGCTTTTAGGGTCATGTCCAATAAATAAGTGATCAGACCAATGTCATGGAGCTTTTCGGCTATGTTTTCTTCTAGTAGTTTTATAGTTTCAGGTCTTATATTTACATTTTTAATCCCTTTCGAGTTGATTTTTGTATGTAGTGTGAAATAAAGGTCTAATTTCATTCTTCTGCTTATGGACATCTAGCTATCCCAACAATATTTATTGAATAGACTGTCTTTTTGCTATTGTGTGTTCTCAACACCTTTGTCAAAACTCAGTTGACTGTAATCACATGAATTTGTTTCTGGGATCTCTATTCTGTTCCACTGATCTATGTATCTGTTTTTATGCCAGTACCATACTATCTTTATTATTATAGCTTTGTGGTATATTTTGAAGTCATGTAGTGTGATGCCTTCAATTTTGCTTTTGTTTGTTTGTTTGTTTTACTCAAGGTAGCTTTGGCTGTTTGAGGAATACTGTGGTTCCATATGAATTTTAGGATTTTTTTTTATTCTGTGAAAAATGTTATTGGGATTCTTATATCAGTCACATTTAATCTGTAGATTGCTTTGGTCAGCATAGGCATCTTAATAGTATTCTTCTAATCAATGAACATGAGATATGTTTCCATTTATTTGTGTATACTTCAATTTCTTTTATCAATTTTGGATCTTTTTAGTGTACAGGCCTGTCATCTCCTTGGTTAAATTTAATTTTAAGTATTTGATATGTTTGTAGCGATGGTAAATAGGATTTTAAAAATTGCATTTTTGGCTATTCATTGTTAAGTGTACAGAAACATTACTATATTGTATGTTGATGTTTTTATCCAGAAATTTTGCTGAATTTGTTTATTAGTTCCAATAGTTTTCTTGCTGGAATTTTTTAGGCTACACCATAGATAAAATCATGTTACTTACAAACAAGGATAATTTAACTTCTTCCTTTCCAATTTGAATGCCCTTTATTTCTTTTTCTTGCTTAATTGTTCTCGCTAGGACTTCCAGTAATATGTTCCATAGAAGTGGTAAGAGTGGGTATCTTTGTCTTGTTCCTAATCTTAGGAAAAAAAATTTCAACTTACCCTCATTGAATGAGATATTAGCTATGGTTTATCATATATGTCCTTTTAGGTATTGAGATACATTCCTTCTATACCTAATTTGTTGAGATTTTTTATCATGAAAGGGGATTGGATTTTGTAAAATACCTTTTCTGCAACTATTGAGATTATCATATGGTTTTTGTCCTTCATTCTGTGAAGGTAATTTATCATATTTATCGATTTGTGTATGTTGAACCTCCTTTACATCACTGGAGTAAATCGCACTTGATCACGGTGAATGTTCCTTTTAATGTGCTGTTAAATTTGACTTGCTAGTATTTTGTTGGGGTTGTTTACGTCTATGTTCATCAAGGATATTGGCCTGTAATTTTCTTTTCTTGCAGTGTTCTTGTCAGGCTTTGATGACAGGAAAATGCTGGCCCTATAAAATGTATTTGAAAGTATTCCCTCTGCTGCAGTTTTTTGGAAGTGTTGTTTGAAAAGTATTAGTATTGGTTCTTCTTTAAATGTTTGGTAACAGTGAAATCATCAGGTCTCAGACTTTTCTTTCATGGGAAAGATGTTATTACTGTTTCAATCTCCTTGTTATTGGTCTGTTCAAATTTTCCATTTCTTCATGGTTTAGTCTTGGTTTTTATGTTTTAGTTTTATGTGTCTAAGAATGTATCCATTTCTTCTAAGTTACCTAATTTGTTGATATATAATTGTTCATAGCAGTCACTTATGATCCTTTGTGTTTTTTTGGTATCAGCTATAATGTCTCCTCTTTCATTTCTGATATTATTAGAGTCTTCTTTCTTTTTGATCTTTGTTGGTCTAGCTAAAGGTTTGTCAATTTTGTTTGTTTTTCAAAATAAAATAAAATAACTCTTGGTTTTGTTGACCTTTTCTATTGTTTTTCTAGTTTCTGCTTCACTTATTTCTGCTCTGCTCTTTATTATTATTATTTTTTTATTCTGCTAACTTTGGGCTTAATTTGTTCTTCTTTTTCTGATTCCTTGAAGTTTAACATTGGGCTACCTCTTTACTATCAGCTGTATTAAAAAAAAAAATTGAGGTTCTTTTATGACCTCATTTCAAGAGTCAATAAACTTTCCATTCTCTTTAGGTACATAAACTACATTATGTAATTTTTTTCTACAGAAATAGTATTTTAGGCATAGAAAAGCTATACACATGAATGTAACCTTTGCTTTGTATTCCTGAAAACTTGGAAATAACTTAAATATGCACAAATAGAAATGGCTAAGCTCTGGTTAAAACAACAGAGTATTTTATAATTATTTAAAGGAAAAATTGTTAAGACTCTGAGGTAGCATGGAAACCTAGCTATAGTATGATAGTAATTGCAAAAAAAAAAAAAAAAGACAAATCCATGTATACTCTACTACTAACTAGGTCAAAATGTGAAGTATGATGGCTTCTGACAATGTTTTTGCTTGATATGTGTAATTATCAGTTGACATGTCTGTCTCCTCTGCACTGTGACTTCTTTGATGGGGGGGAGCATATTTTGCCATATCTGCAAAAACAAGACCTACCTAGCACATAATATGAGATAATAAATATTTCTCAGCCCATGAAAAGGTAGAAAAAAAAAAGAAAATTATATAATTGTATCCATGATCTGACCACATTCTCTAAACATAATGCATTTAGAAGGCAAAGATCTAAAGGAATTGTATAGCAGTGATTACAAGGATTCTTGTGTGGTGAGATATTGATTTTTCAGCGTTCGTTATATGTTTAAAAAATTGTCCTATCTATAATAGAAAACAACAATAAAGACTAAAGTATTAGCACAATTTAGCAGTATTGAGATGCAAGAAAAACTCATTTTTTTCAATAATGAGAAAATACCAAATTCATATTATCATTAAAATTAAATTATATATGTAAATTTTTGAATCTCTGTTATTTGGAATGAGATGTCAAAAAAGATAAACTTCTAACTACTAATCATAATATAAGGCCTCTCGTCACCTGGCTTGTGCTCTCCTCTCTAACACCAGAGATAGTGTACATTTGTATAATATAACCAACTTCTTCCCCATATCTTCTTCTTTTTTTATTATTATACTTTAAGTTCTGGGGTACATGTGCAGAATGTGCACGTTTGTTACATAGGTATACATGTGCCATGGTGGTTTGCTGTACCCACGAACCCCTCATCTACATTAGGTTTTTCTCCTAATGCTATACCTCCCCTATCTCTCCACCCCTCAATAGGCCCCGGTGTGTGATATTCCCCTCCCTGTGTCCATGTGTTCTCATTGTTCAATTCCCACTTATGAGTGAGGACATGCAGTGTTTGGTTTTCTGCTCTTGTGTTAGTTTGCTGAGAATAATAGTTTCCATCCATGTCCCTGCAAAGGACATGGACTCATTCTTTATGTGGTTGCATAGTATTCCATGGTGTATATATGTCAAATTTTCTTTATCCAGTCTATCATTGATGGGCATTTGGGCTGGTTTCAAGTCTTTGCTATTGTGAATAGTGCGGAAATAAACATAGGTGTGGATGTGTTTCTATAGTAGAATGATTTTTAATCCATTGGGTATATACCCAGTAACGAGATTGCTGGGTCAAATGGTATTTCTGATTCTAGATACTTGAGGAATTACCACAGTGTCTTCCACAATGGTGGAACTAATTTACACTCCCACCAACAGTGTAAAAGTGTTCCTATTTCTCCACATCCTCTCCAGCATCTGTTGTTTCCTGACTTTTTAATGATTGCCATTCTAACTGGTGTGTGATGGTATCTCATTGTGGTTTTGATTTGCATTTCTCTAATGACCAGTGGTGATGAGCTTTTTTTCATATCTTTGTTGGCTTCATAAATGTCTTCTTTTGAGAAGTGTTTGTTCATATCCTTTGCCCACTTTTTGATGGGGTTGTTTTTTCTTGTAAATTTGTTTAAGTTCTATGTTGATTCTGGATATTAACCCTTTGTCAGATGGGTAGATTGCAAAGTACAACTCCTGAGTGTAGGGAGTATTCACATTCTACTCCATGTGAATAGCACCTCTAGAATTATACAATGAGCAACCTATGTGGCCATCGTGATGGTCCTGGTCAATTCTTATCTCTTACCACATATCCAACCATACCTAATTACTCACGTGCCACATGCAAAAATACTTTGGTGCCTGTTCTTTTTGCCTGTAATGTAACAAGCACCCCACATTTACTAATAATAACTAATATATATTAAGCATTTTCTATGTACATAAATTATTCTAAGAGTTTTACATATATGATTGCAGGCTTTTTTCCAAATTGATATAATTATTGTCTTCATTTTCTAGGTGAAAGAGAAAAGGAACTTGCCCAAGTTGCCATAACATAAAATAGCAGATTTGGGATATAAATTCAGGTCTGCTTTGTTTTAAAGCCTGGGTATTTAATGTCTCACGTGTCATCCCTCTTTTATGTTGCGTGTGTGCTCTTCCTTGACTTGTGAGACTCAGCTGATAAATTCCTCAAAGCTTTCCCTGTGCCTTCCACCCTAGCCCAAGCTGCCTTAGATATCCTTCCTCTATATCCCTTAATACAAGTCTGTTCTCCCAAAAGTATACACAGAATTTAGCAAACTGTATGTAATCGGTGATTTTTCTTTTTTCATGTTTCACTTAAACTATGGGCTTATCAAGAGTGAGAAGTATACACCTATTCAGAACACCAACAAAGGACTGTGTCATATTCATTTCTTGTTCACTTGTGCTTAGCACATGCTTTACACATGAAGTAGTTATCCAATGCATGTCTAAAAGAATAAAATGATGAATGGCTTAACCACATCTCAGATTCTCAATTCATGGATATAGCACCAACAAATGATCATGCATGTGATTTTGGCTGTGATTAGAAACTCGGATAAAATTGTAGCCATTTATTACAGAGATGGAGTAAGCACAATTTCTTGTTACTGTGGACTCTGTATTTTTGCAGATACACTGGTTCTTTAAACAATGCTTTCATCACAACATTTGGCTGCTTCAAACCTGTATGTGACTTGTTATTTCATTCTTTCTTTCTTTCTGTTTTTTTTTTGTTTGTTTGTTTGTTTTTTTTTTGTTTGTTTGTTTGTTTTTTTTTTTTTTGAGACGGAGTCTCGCTCTGTCGCCCAGGCTGGAGTGCAGTGGCCGGATCTCGGCTCACTGCAAGCTCCGCCTCCCGGGTTTACGCCATTCTCCTGCCTCAGCCTCCCGAGTAGCTGGGACTACAGGCGCCACCTCGCCCGGCTAGTTTTTTGTATTTTTTAGTAGAGACGGGGTTTCACTGGGTTAGCCAGGATAGTCTCGATCTCCTGACCTCGTGATCCGCCCGTCTCGGCCTCCCAAAGTGCTGGGATTACAGGCTTGAGCCACCGCGCCCGGCCTATTTCATTCTTTATCAAGTCTGAATTCCTCAGTGTAGATTTAAAGAGCACTAATATCATAGATCAACCCACAGTGATTTTCATCTTGTTCTAATATGTACCTTTGACACTAAGAAGACCAGGCACTTTACTCTCACAACTCACTCTACTTACACCACCATTCAATCTTTCTCAGCTCATACTCCCTCTCCAGAATTATTCTTCCATTCTAAACCTGACTTAGATTATTAGGCAAATTCAAATTCTACATACTTTATAGAGGTTTCCCTGTCTACTTGAGCTCTTGGTAAAATCTCTTTTCCATTGCCTATGTCAAATAATTTACCACATAATACAGGTTGAGTATCCCTTTTCTGAAATGCTTGAGACCAGAAGAATTTCAGGTTTCAGATATTTTTTTTCAAATCATGTAATATTTACATTCTAATTGAGCATCTCAAATCCAAAAATTCAACACCCAAAATGCTCCAATAAGCATTTTTTTGAGCATGAATTTTGAGCATCATATAAGCAACTCAAAACATTTCAAATTTTAGAACTTTTGGATTTCAGATTTTTGGATTAGGGATGCTCAACTTGTAACATTGTTGATGATTTGCAGCATTGCTTTAGTTACGTTAACATTTTTTTTTCCTGTAAAGATATTAACAGATGCTATGCATTTCTCTTGTTTAAAATTACAAGTTATTGTGTGCCCACTCTGTGCTAAAATCTATTCTGCATGTTTTACAAATATTTTATTATGATAAGATTTGAGTTTCCCTTTTGTTAATGACAAAGGAGAAAATCTTTCAATAGATACCACGAGAATTGATTAAAATAAAAAGTTCATTTTGGCCGGGCGTGGTGACTCATGCCTGTAATCCCAACACTTTGGGAGGCCAAGGCGGGTGGATCACGAGGTGAGGAGATCGAAACCTCCTGGCTAACATGGTGAAACCCTGCTTTTATTAAAAATACAAAAAAATTAGCCGGGCATGGTGGCACGCACCTGTAACCCTAGCTACTCAGGAGGCTGAGGCAGGAGAATCACTTGAACCCTGGAGCAGAGGTTACAGTGAGCTGAGATCGCACCACTGCACTCCAGCATGGGCAACAGAGCAAGACTCCATCTCAAATTAAAAAAAAAAAAAAAAAAAGAAGAAGTTTCTTTTAAACGAAATTTCTAAAACAAGTTTGATTCTCAAATTTAACAGTGATCCTAATAAGGTGTATGAACAGGTGATAGCATAAAACAAGTTCTGTGCATGAGTGTTTTGTGTCACTTTAATATTCAGTACATAACCTATGTGGAGAACTGTTTTTATTATTCCATGTTTTAAATGTTATTCAAATTCCATGTTTAAATGTTTTAAATTCCATGTTATTTCTTGGTGTCTCTGTGAGTCACAATGTTTGGTCTATTGATTCTAACTCATGTCAAAAGACCTCAACTTTATATTTAGCCTGACACGGCCAATATCTGCTATTGGTAATAAAGGGGAGCCAGGCAAAAGAGTTTGAATCAGCACAAATAATTAAAATTATGGACCCTACTCATAGGACCATCATATATAAAGAATAACACCCTTTTTGCCTTTATTTGGAGTATATCACTCAACCACTTCACCATTTATAAGAATAATAACAAAATGGGATTTTCACATTATGACTTTAATGCTGGAGGATCCAATTATGTCGTGGGAAAAAATGAAAGCTTATGTGTCACAAGACTAACTGAAAACAGAAATTTCATTTCTGTTCATATTCAGAGTCACTTTGCTAACACTGTGCTCCTGGGTTTGGAATTCCTTGGAGAGAAGAAGTTGGAAAGTAAAAGGCAAGCTTTCCCAGTAACATTTGGTTTAAATGTGCATGCAATTAAAATTTTTATGTTATGGTACTAATATTTTTTCCCTTTTCTGGTTTCAGAAACACTAGATGTTTCTGACACATTTAGAAAGAGCCTCCTTTTTCTTATCATTTCTGACTCTTTTATTCAGATTTATTAAAAATAAGAGTCAAGAGAAAGAAATGGGAAAGTCTACACAGTGAAAAGGTGGGCTTCCTCATCTTTCATCAGTTAGTCAGGATTATTTACCAAGTAGAGGACTGCTCCGCCATTTTTATACTAATTTAATTGTAAATATATATATATCAAAGATTTCTAAGTGTTGGATTTAGGCATTTGAAAAGGTTTTAAAAGCAGTAATTTATGATTTAGCTGCAGCATGCGATAAGTGCAATGAACAAACTGATTCACCTGACATTACAGTTAGAAATAAATTTTTATCTAGAGATTATAAATGTTGCATGAATCCTTCTTTAATTTAATAATTAAGACTTATAACTATTCACAAATATTTCTGGAATAAGTAATTTCAAAAGTCTTAAACTTTAAGATTTGATATCAAGATATAAACATAATTATATATATTTACATTTTCCATTTGATATTTGATCCAACCTACTTTATGATTTTCCTTTCATCAAGAAACTGACCCAAAGACTTGAGGATTACCACTAAGGACTTTTCAGGGAAAATAAAAAAAGTAATAAACCACACCAAACAAAAAGCAGCGGTGGTAGAGCTATAATACTTCCTGTTCCTTGTAGATCAATCTGGGACAAAGGCTGTCTAATATTTCAAATTCTGTGGCATACGAACAATACTGTGTGCACTGGGTTTCCAACCTTGGCATTTAGAATGCATATATATGAGCAGAGGAAAATTCCAACAATCTATCCTGTCTTTATAATCTTGCAGCGGTTCCAAAAGTCCTTAAGTCGAGGATATATTTGGAAAGCGCTGCTTGTCTGCTCTCACCACATTCAGGTAACCGTTCCAGAGTTCTTAGGTTCCACTTGAGAGGTAACTTGCTATTACCATTTGTACTATGTGTCATAAATGGGCCTTATTATTTTCAGCAAGACCCCTCAGCAGCAGTTCCAAAGGAGCAGCTAGAGATTTGATGATATAGGTCTCTCTCCTGAACACATCCTTTCGCATTTGACATTTACACTGGTTGCGGATTTTTATGTAACTCGTTAGAGAGCAGTCTGAACCTTAGAAAGGTGTTAGTCTTCCTACAACCCTCTGGCAAAGGAAAATCTTTCACTGGACTTAAATGTTTTGAGTTGAAAACTGCACTTGTCTGATTGGAAAATGTTTCAGGGAACAGATTTCGTTATTTTTCTAAGCTAGGCTGCAGGAATCGAGCCGAAGATATCACTAACCGAAAGGAATTTTTTTTCTCGAAGAGCTGAGAACCAAAGGAAATGACTCCAATGTTTAAAATCCTTTTATTTCCTCTGTGAACGATATCTCTGCAACTGAGATGAACCATTCCAACTGGCCCCCACCCAGACTTTATGGGAACCGAGATTAGGAAGTTGCATGGTCAAAATAGTCATTGTACAAATTGCTTTCAGTTTAAAAACCTCAAAGTTCTTGACAAAGCCATGATTTCTTGCCACATTTTATTTTTTCACATGGGTGATTGATCTGTCATTCATTAATTACCCTGCCAGGATTCTACAGGTTTTTTAGAACCATTTAAACCATTTATATGTATGTATGTGTGTGTATATATATGTGTGTGTGTGTGTGTGTGTGTGTATAAAATTTCATTACGGAGGAGGACACAGAGTTTGTGAGAGAAGTATGCAGGGTGCCTGTAAAATTTGTCTTTGTGAGACACCACATACTTTGCCCATTTCTGTTGCCTTCCATTTGAAATAAAATATTACTGGGCCACAGTCAAGCTTACAAAAATGTGCTCTTTTCCCGTCCTAATTTCATTCTATACTTTCCTTCTTGCCTAGCTTTTCCATAGCTGAGATGAATAAAATGTTGGATGTGGTCTCAAAATTCAACACTCCTAACTTCCTTTGACCCAATCATGCCCTGGAAAAATAGAATGATATTCATAACTCTCTAAAGCATTCTCTGCCCTTGGCTACTCTGCCCAGGCTGGAGAATCTTAGTAATCTTTCTATTCCTGGTGCCTAACATAGTGCCTGGCATGTTTGAAGGCACTGATACATATTTAAACGTGAAGTACACTAGAATAGGTAGCATATAATAGATTGGTAAAACATAGAGTATGTAAGGAAGGGATTTATTGCACACTTTAAAAAATCAGGGACTGTTGTCTGAATTAAACATTGTTAAGGATGTAGCAATGACACAATTCTCCATTCTTCTAAAATTTTTAGTACTTCCCTATATTCATCTCATGGGAATTTATGTGGCAAAATGCTCTCTTGCCATGTTTGGCAACGTAAAGCTACTCAGATTTCCTTAGAGGTAGTTGCTCCTCTATCTCAAAAGCTTTCTTGACAAGAATGAGTTGGATTTGATGGGGATTGGTAGTAGTTCTCTCATTTAACATCTGCAACACATATTAAAATGAACTTTAGTAACCTAACATTTAGCACTGAATGGGATTTACACACACTAGTTGCTCAATCTAATGCGATTTGATCCAACATTTGTCAAACATGTGCTTTTTAAAAAACACTGTAATTGGCACTGAGGATAAGAGAAAGGAAGCAGGTTATCCCTAAATGATCAAGGGGAGGAGAGATAGGGATATATATATATATATATATATATATTATGAGTATAATAGCTAAAAATAATATCTAATGGTCAATGAGTACTTTATGCATGTCAGATTTTCTTCTAATAACTCCAGATATCTTATTTAATCCTACAGAGGCCCTTTGAGGTAGATGTTAACATTATCAGTATTTCATAGATGAAGATATTGAGCCCCTATGTTCAAGATCAATCAGCCTCCAAAGTCATAGAGCCTGAGTCCAGGAAGTTCCCAAATATATGCTCTTAACTACTATGCAATAGTGCTATAAATAACATGCTCTTAGAAAGAATGAGGAAATGGTCAAATCGACCTTAAGTTTGGAAAAGGCTTAGATGAAAGCTGCAGGAAGAAGGTAGTATTTGAGCTTTGCTCTACAAGATGAGTGGAAGTTTATCTAGCAGGAATGGCAGGAAAAGATTTACCTGGAAGAGGAAAGAGCATGGAAATGGCAGAAAGTTGTTGAAGTGCATGACATTTTCTGATGTCTTAAAAGCACAGTGCTTACATAAGGAAACAGTAAGTGATACAATCTGAATGCAAGCTCGTCTTATGATGAAGGGTCTTGCATCAAGGCTAGGGTAAAGAGCTTGTTATAAAAGCAATGGAAACCGAGGAGAGGTTTATAGGCAGGGGAAATAATATGGTCAGAGTAATATTTTGGAAAGTCAATTTTGTCAAAGAATTTGGAATGACAAAGAAGGAAGAAAGCTAGATGCAGGAAGACAGGCTGGAAGGATGTATTCACGTGCTAATAATAGAAAGAATGACTAAACACTGACTTAAACTGTTTTTCACACCACATAAGAAGGAGATTGAAGGTAAGCAATCCAGAGCAGTAGGATGACTCCATCTAGAGTCTCAGCACTCATTTATCCTTGGTGTGTACCTTTCACTTCATGCCTTTGCCTTGTGGTTGCAGAGGGCTAGTCCACTTTAGCATTAAATTTGCAGTTCATGCAGGAAGACCAGGAAGGCTAAAGGGCAAAAGACAAGCACCAGCTGAGTGTGTCCTTGTTCAAAAGCTTTGTGCTTTTATAATTGGCCCCAAACTGTGACATGGTCGTGGGTTCTTAATACCCAAACGATGTTGAAAATTGTAGTTTTTATACCTGGGCACATTGCCAACCATTTAATAAAATGGAACACCGGTAGGGAAGAGAATTCTGTCAAAATTGATACTGGAATTGTTTATGTGAGAGTTGAAGAGGACATGGACCAGGGACTTTTAGGGTATAAAAGATAAAGTGGGGACAGGATTTAGGAATGAGAGTCAGGAAGACATGGGGACCAATCAGATGAGGCAGGCTGGGAACGGGAGTGACCAAGGGAGATACTGTTGTTTCTGACTTTGGCAACTGTGCCAGTGATGATGGTTTTAGCTGAGGTGATGAGAATAAAGTAAGATCAGTTTTTACCAATAAAATAATACATGTGGTTCAAGATATATTGAGTTTGATGTATTTCTAGGCCATCCGATGAAAAATTTGGTAAGTTGATATGAACAGGCCTAGAGGTCAGGAGATGATGATCTGAGTGTCAGAATAAACTAAACCACAGAGGCTGATGAAATCACTAAGAAGACACATAGAATGGCATAAAGCCTGAAGACTGGAGAGGAAGATTTTTTTTTTTTTTTTTTTGAGACAGAGTCTCACTCTGTTGCCCAGGCTGGAGTGCAGTGGTTACAGTGATAACTTACTGCAGTCAAGACATCCCATCTTTGCCTCCTGAATAGCAGGGACCACAGGCGCATGCTGCCGTGCCTGACTAAGAAGTTCTCACTATGTTGCCCAGGCTTATCTCTAATTCCTGGCCCCAAGCTCTCCTACCACGTCAGTCTCCTGAAGTGTTGGGATTATAGGCATGAGCTACCACATTGGCCAAGGAGAGAAACTTTTCAATAGCAAGCTGAAAATGTCGGAGAAAGGGAAGCAATATCACAAAAATTAGAAGTAATATTTGCTCAACAGTGTCAAATACTTTAGAAGATTTAAGAATGAAAGGAGATGTTGAGTTAGCAATTAGTGTTCAATACATGTTGAAACAATAAATTCATTAAAACATGAACTTCTAGCCAGGTGTGATGGCTCAATCCTGTAATTCCAGCAATTTGGGAGGTTGAGGTGGGTAGATCACTTGAGCCCAGGAGTCCGAGACCAGCCTGGGCAACGTGGTGAAACCCTGTCTTTACTAAAAATACCAAAAAATTATCTGGGTGTGGTGGCACGTGTCTGTTGCCCAGCTACCCAGGAGGCTGAGATGGGAGGATCACCTGAGCCAGGAAGTCAAGGCTGCAGGGAGTTTTGGTTGTGTCACTGCACTCCAACCTGGGAGACAGAGCGAGACCATGTCTTCAAAAAAAGAAAAGAAAAACATGAAATTCTCATCTATGTATGTGAGATGATTTCATATATATATGTGTGTGTGTGTGTGTGTGTATTCTTTCTTTCTTTTTTTTTTTTTTTTTTTTTTTGAGACGGGGTCTCACTCTATTGCCCA
This sequence comes from Theropithecus gelada, assembly GCF_003255815.1. NCBI lineage: Eukaryota > Metazoa > Chordata > Mammalia > Primates > Cercopithecidae > Theropithecus > Theropithecus gelada. Next base: position 176,033,429 of record NC_037669.1, read on the forward strand.
GGCTGGAGTGCAGTGGTACAATCTTCGCTAACTGCAAGATCCGTCTCCCGGGTTCATGCCATTCTTCTGCCTCATACCTTCCTAGTATCTGGGACTACAGGCGCCCACCACCACGCCTGGCTAATTTTTTGTATTTTTAGTAGAGACAGGGTTTCACCGTGTTAGCCAGGATGGTCTCGATCTCCTGACCTCGTGATCCGCCCGTCTCGGCCTCCCAAAGTGCTGGGATTACAGGAGTGAGCCACTGCGCCCTGCCCTAGATGATCTCATATCCTTGCAGAGAGTAGTTGTCTACTGTCCAATATTTCTATTAGACAGTGCTGGTTTTCTAGACGTAAGGAGAATACTGGGTTTTTGTTAGCTGTTTTATCTTACAGAAGATGTTTTCAGTAAGTTAAGAGAAGAAATCATATAGAAGTCAAGGCAGATCCAGAACCTATTGAAAGACAAAAATTGTAGTTGTGGGAAAACAATGTCAAGGAAATGAGTACATACTGTGAGTAAAGTTCTAAGTGAAGTCATTGAATTTTCTGTTTTATTTCCTGTTCCTCAGAAATTCTTTATCACCTACCCCCCTCCCCTCCCGCCTTAAATAATCATTCTTGTAGCTTTTGTAAAACTGTCTTATCTTAGGGTAGCTAAAAAGGCAAAAAGGAGGACTGTTGTGCATAAGTAAGAGCAACTCACACTGCCTACATTTTTTAGATAATCCTTGCCTCTTACCTCTTTCTGAGAGCAGGGCATTCGTTCACATGTATGCAGGTATATACTGAGTGACCATTAGGTGTCTGACACTGTACTAAGGACAGGTCATTGGGTGTGGTGAAATTTGGAGAAATACTAAACAAATATCCACCCTCCCTCTGTGGGCCTATACCCACTTAGAAATGAATTTCTTTTTGAAACTTATAGATCAAACAGTTGTTATTTTATGAGTTATCATGTCATGACATTGGGTATCAAACTAACGCTTCCATTTCTTGCTTTAGTCAATAAAGTAGCCGGTGCCATGTGTGGACACGTAAATAACAAAAATGCCTTAGGAAATATACAGAGATTTTATTGTTAATAAATGTGCATGGATGTCTCCTCCTGACCTACTGTATAGTGAAAGAAGGTCATTTAGTAAAGGTGCATCCTTTAACAGAAAAGAATATGAAAACATTTATGTTTTCGGGATCAATTAGCAACACTCTTTTCACCTTGGCAGGACATGTCTAAAGTTTAAGTAGCCATTTTCATCTTGTCAGCACATTTCACACCACTTTCTTTATTCATCTTTCAAATTTGGTACAATATTCCAGCTCATTCACAGTTTGCAGTTTGCCAAAGGCAGAGGTCTACTTATATACTGTGTGTTATTGTGTAGCAGAGATGACATTCTAATTTTGTGTCTCAACTAGCAAAGTATCCACTTTCCTTATAAAGAATTAATTATGATGTTCACCAAAAACAAAAAACAACTGTACATGATAGGGCTACTTATGTGAGCAAAGCTGACAGGGGCCCGGAGTGAGAAGAGAAATGGGAAGCAAGTGATTGAAAAAGTTGACATTTTATATTAGTAAGATTATAATGAACCATTTGAAAGAAAGTAGAATACGCATAGAGCAAATTCTGTGCTTTGAGTATATTTTCATGTTCCAAAGGAAAAAGTAATAATAGCATGAACTGGCAATGTGGGAGTGAAAAATGTATTCTATTGATATCTGTAATGTAAGTTGGTACAACCTTTCTGGAAAGCAATTTGTCCATATTTCAAGCCCCATTGATGTGTTACCTCAGCATTTACACTACTGCAAAGTGATTTTCATATAGAAACTAATCCAAGAGAAGAGGAAGCCATCTGTAGAACCTAAATGAGGAATCATGAGGACTAAATACGGTGAGGGCTGTGTCAGTGCAGATTGAGGGAATTCAAGAAAGGTTAGAAAGGCACATTGACCCAATTGGGTGATGGAAGGGACAGATGTGGGATACAAGGTGAAGAAAAGGAAGGAGCCTAGAATGACCTCCAAGCAACTGTCTTGATTCATTCATTGAGAAACAAAATGTACAAGGAGCAAAAAATATGCTAGAAAGGTCACAAACGTTTTGCTTTTGAAAACAGTCTGAAAACCACTCAGTCCTAAGCCGTTCTCCTCAGATGAGGGTGTGAAACTCAGAGGTCAACCAATGGAACTCAAATCTTAGTTAACTAATTGACTGGCAGTTCTGTTGCTATTTGGTTTCTATCTGAATGAAAAATCTCCTGCTTGGCTTTCACACTTCCTGTCAACTAGACCAATTAGGATAGCATTAGGGGACAGATCTTACTGTGGAAATCTCAAGCTTGGACCTCATTTCCCCCCCAAAATAGTATCAAACCGCCTTATTGTTATTAAAATGGGAGCTTTACAATGGCATTCTTAAGTATGGTGATTTTTTTTTACACCACATAATAACGTTTACTGTGATTTATTGAGTCTGTGGCCAAAAGTCTGACACTTCTGTTCTAATCAGAGTTGCCAGATAAAATACAGATGCTCCAGTTAAATTTGAGTTTCAGATAAATAATGAATACACTTTTAGTATTTGTTTCATATAAATATTTTTATTATAATGTGTCACACGCAGGTATTTTTCATCGTGTATCTGCAATTCAAATGTAACTGGCCATCCCGTATTTTTATTTGCTAAATCTGGCAACCTAGTCCCAATATTAAGAAGGTCCATTCATTCTAATGATCCAGACATAGTGATGGTAGCCAAGGAGCCAAGTGTAGCTACTGAGCACTTAAATGTGCTTAGTCCAAATTGAGATGTGCTGTGAGTGTAAAGTACAAACCAAGTTTTAAAAACCTACTATTATAAAATGTGCAATATCTTGGTAATAATTTTAAAATGGATTGCATGTTAAAATAATATTTTTGATAGCTAAGGTTAAATTAAATATATTTAATTTTAATTGTTTCTTTTACTTTCTAAAAATTTGGATACTAGAAAATTTGAAATATTTGGGGCTTGCACTATATTTCTATTGGACAGTACTGATTTTCTAGATTTAAGGGAAATGCTGGGTTTTTGTTAGCTCTTTTATCTTGCAAAAGATGTTTTCAGTAAGTTAAATATATACCAACAGCATAGAAAGTGAATAAAAGTTGTGCAAGGTTGACACAAAACAAATCTAGCCAACATAAACTGAGAAGAAGGGGAGTATATCTTCATTTTTATACAAATAGTTTAATAAACACCTAGGGAGGGTTTTTTAGATCAGAAAACACATATGCACTATATAAAAATTAATATGAAGGATGTATTATGCTTTATTCTTGTGTTTCAGCAAAACATTGGAAGTGCTAATTTCTTTGGGATATTAAAAATACATGTAGTATTTCTTCATGGGGTTCCAGTCATAATTCATTGGTGTTTAATTCTATTCAATGAGGTTGAAGAATCTTGTAGCATAGACACCTAAATTTGGAAGGAATCTCAATGAAATACCTGCTAAGGTCAAGGTTCATGTCAAAACTAATATTAACTGTTCTCTCTGCCTGTAGCGTGTGCTTTCCACTGAGAGCCCCAAGGGTTGTTCCTTACTGTGCTGAGGTCTCTGCTCAAATGTCATCTCTTTAAGTGGCCCTACTCTGACTCATTATCTAAAATAGCACCCTGTCACTCTCTCACTCTTACCCTGCTTTCTTATTTTTTCCCATAATACTGACATTCTATTTTATTCCACCCCATCCTTTATTGTATTAATATTTTAAATTGTAGTAAGTAGTTTCTATTATTTTCTGTTTCCCCAGAAAAGCTCCATGATGGCAAAGTTATTCACTGCAGTATCTTCCGAACCCACAGAACGTATGAACCCCAGTTCATAGGTCGTATTGTGATCCTATGAGTGCTCTGATATTTTATAGTACATTTATCTTTTATCATTACTTGTTACTTAATATTTTGTTGACATCTCAAAAACTGTGTCTTTCCCATTTTGAAAATCAGGAAAATGTAACTTCTGAATATCTGTTCATTTGCTTTCTCATATTGGGCTTCTATACTGAGTCAGACACACGGTAGATACTGGGAATACAGCAGTCATCCTATAGCCAGGTCTCCAGGGCTCAACAAGCTTGCATTCCTGGAAAAATCTCACTGTTACTGGAAGTAAACTTTCTTTCTGAACTGGCATGCCAGAAGATTGAATCCAGGATGTACAAATCTGTGCTAAAAATTTTGTTTGCTACTTTTTAAGTGGACTTAATAAAATACGGACACATGCTTTATGTTCAGTCTGTTCTTACCTCTTTATGTACATTCGCTCATTTATTCTCACTGTAACATAGAGTGCTTTCATTATCCTCATTTTTCAGTTGAGGAAACTAAAGCAGCGAAGGCATCACTTGCTCAGGTCATACAATCAGTAAGTGGCAGAGCCATAATCTGAATCCAGAAAGGTTAGCTTTGGAAATTTTTAACAACCCTGATACATAAGGTTAATGCAGCTGACCTTGTGTATTTACTAAAAGATAACTACTGTTGACCTCTTCATTGAAAGTTTAAGATCATGAGTTATTTAATTTGGTTTGGCCATGCAGTCAGTTTGGAATGTTCTTTATCTTCATCTTAACATAATCCAGCTCATTTTACAAGACCTAGCATGCTATAAAATTAGCGTTTAGTCAGGAAATCGGAAACATATCTAGGCAGTTTATGAAGAAGGTTGTTTGCACAGAGAGGAAAATCTAAGAAGCTAAACAGTCTAGAGGAGCAATCCAGGGGTTAGGATAACAGGGAACACTGGCCCACCTAGTTTTTTGTTTTGTCTTGTTTGAGACAGAGTCTTGCTCTGTCACTCAGGCTGGAGTGCAGTGGTGTGATCTCGGCTCACTGCAACCTCTGCCTCCTGGGTTCAAGTGGTTCTCCTGCCTCAGCCTCCCAAGTAGCTGGAATTACAGGCCCCCACCACCATGCCTGGCTAATTTTTTTTGTATTTTGAGTAGAGACAGGGTTTTATCACATTGGCCAGGCTGGTCCCGAACTCCTGACCTCAGGTGATCTGCCCGCCTTTGCTTCCCAAAGTGCCAGTATTACAGGTGTGAGCCACTGCGCCAGGCTGACAACTAGGTTTTGAGGGATGGTGGAGGGAAGTGGGGTTACAGGAAGCTGCTACCAACCCTAGGTCTAGAGGGTGGTGGCAGGAGATGGGGTTACTATTAAGTCAGAAGTTGGAGCCATCTAATGAAGCTAGAGCCATGTCAGGGCTGCCTGGTGGGAGTTGGGACCAGGAGGAAACACTGTAGGAGGAAGAAAGACCTTGACTTCTCCTTTGCTTCAGTCTTTTATTCTTTTGCCAGTGCTACCCATTGGCCAATCCTACTAGAATTTAGTTGACAAAGGAGTCTGGAAAAGGTAGATTCGCAAGATACAGAGCATGAGAATGGTTCGATAGACCAACAGGGAGTTGGCCAGCACACATGAGGTACTGTTATGTGGCGCTCTCATTTAGAGGTCCTCTGAATGCAGAATTCCCATGGTCCTTACTTAGTATCTCTCCTCTTTCGCAGCATTGTAGGTGTTACTATAGTGCTGGGCACACAATCACTTATTACCTACCAGCATTGCCATGAGTGTCATTCATTTAGTAACCTTATTAACCCCTACAAGAGCCCTGCGAAGTAACAAAAACTATTATCTCGATATTCTAGATGGGGAAACTGAAGCACAGTAACGTTTTCTTCAATATCCCATAGTTAGTGGCAACACCTGAATTCAAACCCAGACTGCCTGGCTTCAGTGTCCATTCTCCTAAGCACTACCCTCCACTGCCTCTCAAGATGTTTTGTCTCCTTCACCTTTCTAACTCGGTGAGCACCAAGTACTGGGCACGATGTAGCAGATGCTCATTAAATACTTGTTTGAACAAAATGATTTTCTAATTTTAGTATTATGTTGTAGTTGCTTAGAATCTTACATTTTTACAGTCACTAGGATGTGTTTTCCAAACTGTTCCTTTTTTTTAATGTTTCAGAAATCCTACCTACCAGTCTGACTGTTCATTTTTATACTTTTTCAGCTTCATAGCTGAATGTTTTGTCTGGAAAGCAGCATCCACAGGGTCAAATATCCAGGGATATTTCCTGGATATCTTCTTTAGATATCTCCAATGTTACCTAGAGAAGTGATAAAAAATACTTCTCATTGATAGGAACAAAACCAGTTATGATTTGTATAGCCTTGATACTATTAAGGCAAACAGTCTTTAAACAGCTACTTTCTGTTGTCATTCTGCTATTGATGGCTTACTAGACTTTGAAAGTTCTACATGCATGACCTCTTTTTTTCTTTTTGCTTTTTAACGTTTGAGACAGGATCTCACTTTGTTGCCCAGGCTTGAGTGCAGTGACATAATCATAGCTCACTGCAGCCTTAACCTGCCCAGCTCAAGCAATCTACCTCAGCCTCCTGAGTAACTGAGACTACAGACATTTGCCACAAATCCAGGCTAATTTTAATTTTTTTTTATAGAGATGAGGTCCCCATATGTTGCCCAGGCTGGTCTTGAACTCTTGGCCACAAGCAATCCTTCTACCTCAAGCTCCTCACCGTTATCTACACTGGGTATGAATCTGGAACTGCTGCCAATTTTCTTTGAGGGCATTTTAGTATCATTAGCTCAGTGCTTATGCTATCTCTGAAGTGTTGTTTTACAGCAATTTTCTGCCTCTAAAAAGACAGGATGGTTTAGCTAGATTATGGGCGTGAACCCCTGCACCCAGTCCATAATCTCTTTTAAATGCCCAGTACAACCCTATGAGCTTCCTGATAAAATTTTCCAATTTGTTTACTTTATATCCTTTTTTTTGTTACCCAGTTCTTTTTCCAACTATTACCATGTCAAATTTCAAGATGAGGAAGCAGGTTTATATACCTCAACCAGTAAGTAGTAGAAAGGGGATTTGAACTGGTATCTGTCTAACTACAAAACCTGCAAAGATTTCCGTGAAACTCAATACCCCACAACATGAAATCATGCAGTGATGACGGAAATGCAGGTTTTCCTTATGATGCCTAAGAACTGATGATGCTTTTTTATGTACACACTGTACACTGATTTCATAAAACATTTTAACCTGGAAGATATGAGTGATTCCCTTTACATTCTTTTTTTTTTTTTTTTTTTTTTTTTTTTTTTGAGATAGAGCTTTGCACTGTCTCCCAGGCTTTAGTGCAGTGGCACCATCTCGGATTACCACAATCTCCGCCTCCCTGGTTCAAGCTATTCTCCTGCCTCAGCCTCCCGAATAGCCGGGATTACAGGTACGAGCCACTGTGCCCGGCCAACTTTTGCATTTTTTTTTTTTTTTTTTTTTTTAGTAGAGGCAGGGTTTCACAGTGTTGGCCAGGCTGGTCTTGAACTCCTGACCTCAAGTGATCTGCCCTCCTCGGCCTCACAAAGTGCTGAGATTACAGGCATGAGCTATCGCGACCAGCCTACATTCTGAAAAAATGACCTCTTGAGATGCTGGATGTGGTGGCTAATGCTGTAATCCCGGCACTTTGGGAGGCTGAGCTGGGCGGATTGCTTGAACCTAGCAGTTTGGGACCAGCCAGGACAACATAGTGAGACATTGTCTCTAAAAAAAATTTTTTTTAATTAGCTGGCATGATGGTGGCATGCATCCGTGGTCCCAGTTGTTCAGGAGGCTAAGGCAGAAGGATTGCTTGAGCCCAGGATTTCTAGAGTGCAGTGAGCTATGATCACGGGACTGCACTCTAGCCTGGGCTGTGGAGTAGACCTTGTCTCTAAAGAAAAAGAAAAAAAGACCTCTTCAAGCTACAGAGAGCAAAGGAAAGTATCTGAAATATATTTACCTTTTTTCCTTCAGCGAGAAAAAACATGAACAAACATTTTAAATGTAACTGGGAAAGAGCATTTAAGAAATTCATGCTCCTCTCTTTATTCCAGCTTTTCTTCGAGTCGGGTTTCTGCATATGATTGTGTTATTAAGGACTATGCCTTTAAAAATGAAAAACTAAAAATAAAAAGGCCGTGGTTAGGCTGTGAGCACATTTTTTTTTTTTTTTAATTCTGGCTCTGGCCACAAGAACCAAGTTTGACTAGGCTCTGTATCAAAATAAAATCCAGAGAGGCATTCCTAAACTTGGACCTTTTGTCCACACTCACTTCCTGTTGACCGAGTGACATCCCTTCAGCTGGCCCTCAGTCAAGCTGTTTGCACAGAATAGGGAGCAGTGTTCTCAAGGGCAGCAAAATCTTGCAGCTTATTAAAAGTAGCATGGTATGCAACTGAGATGCCAGTTCTCTTTCCTTTTTGGGTTTCCTTGAGTCCAAAGGTCAGTAGGAACACAGAAAAGCTCAGTGTATTGGTTTGTAATTCCATTCCCACTATGGCTCAATGGTACAACAGATTCAGATACTTGTCTCATTGAATTCTTCAATCTTCAATCTTTGCCCCTAAACACAGGTTTGTGTGAACGTGGTATTAGCTGGCAGGGTTCAATTTTAGTATTAGGGGTTACATTCAGTTTCAAGCTCCTCACCGTTGTCTACACTGGGTATGAATCTGGAACTGCTGCCAATTTTCTTTGAGGGCATTTTAGTATCATTAGCTCAGTGCTTATGCTATTATCACTGAAGTGTTGTTTTCCAGTGATTTTCTGCCTCGAAAAAGACGGGATGGTTTAGCTATTTTATCAATGAAATTTGAGCATGTAGTGTCGCTGACTCTTGTGATTTTCTTCATTTCTTTTGTTCTACCACCTACCTGAGGAAATACTTTAATATTTCCAGTGAGCAGGCTCCTTAAGGGAGTCCCTAACTGCTCAAAATGTGGTCCACAGAGGGACAGCCTGGGCATCACCTGGGAGCTTGTTAAAAATGCTCAATCTTAGGCTCCAGCCCATAAATGCTGATGTAGATCTGAATTTTAATAAGACCCCTTCTTGTTTCATGAGCAAGGTAAAGTTTGAGAAGCAGTGATCTGGGCCACATCTGGTCTTCTAAGCAATTCTGAGAGGGATTTTAGAGCCTGTTTTTAGTACTTCCAATAGAGATGCCACTGGTGTAAAAGTTGCTGGACAGCTAAACTCTGCCTACTTATAATTTCTATACTTAGTCCTTATTTCATCTCTTTAGAGCGAATGAATAAGTCTAATATGAGCCATCTAATTAATATTTGGAGGCAGATAATATTTCCCAACTCCTTGCATCCAATTCCTTCCTCTCTTTCTCTCTCATCTCTCTTTCATTGCCTGTTGCTTACTCTTCCTTCACCCCTCCCTTTTATCTCTTTTCATGCTAAGCGTTTATTTTCAGCCGTTCCCTGTTTTACCTGGCCTCCAAACTTTTCAACGTAACTATTCCTATTTTATTAATGGACTCTAGTTACCTACCTGTCAGTTTATTATATGTGTTGTAAAAAAGAGCAGGGACTGTTTAAAATTGTAGAACAGAGATCTACTGTTGCTGATTCAGAAATATTTAAAAGCATTCTCTTGGCGTGTACCAGGCCAGGAGGACCCAGTGAGTGACAATAGTGTTTCAGATGTGATTGTTAGGTATAGTGAAAAAAAAAAAAAAAAAAAAGAAGAAGATGCAAAGTAACTACTTAAATGAAAACTATGCTAAATAGTACTAAAACTTCAGTACTAAAAAACAGAATTACAATTTGAACCTCCATTAGCTACATTCACTACCTAATGCCATATAAACAAGTAAAGTCCTAAAGTAGGATTTAGACCATTCTTTTCGGATCTAGTGCATTGCACTAAGATGATTAAATTAAGCTTCAGAATCAGGAAGCAGTTGGCTGGAACTCAGATATTTGTGTGAATCTGGGACTGAATTTTTGCTGAGCAACTCCATAACCAGGGACTCAGTATGTATGAGGGATATCTTAATTTCTATGTAAAATTCTGCTGTACACTTTTCATATTCTGCATAAATCCATCATCCTAAAGTCCTAAAGTCCTAAAAATTTCATATTTCTTAACTGTTGGTTTATATTAAAGTGGTGTCATCAATTGACACCATAAATTAAAGATGACACCACTTTAATTTAATATAGGAATGCTTCCTGATTTATAATTAGACTTTTCACATATAAATAGCAGACATGATCTAAAAATTCTTAGTCTATTTTTTTTTTTACCCTCAAATACTCAAACACTGCACTGGTGATTGATTGTAAAGAAGCATAAACAAATCAGGTTACATGATCAAGAAATGCTAAACATGTTGAAACATCCACAAATGCAAGCAAGCTTTTTTTTTTTTTTTTTTCTTGAGATGGGATCTCTCTCTGTCACCCAAACTGGAGGGCAATGAAGTGATCTCGGCTCACTGTAACCTCTGCCTCGCAGGTCCATGCAATTCTCCTTCCTCAGCCTCTGAAGTAGCTGGGATTACAGGTGCCAGCCACCACACCCAGCTAATTTTTGTATTTTTAGTAGAGATGGGGTTTCACCATGTTGACCAGGCTGGTCTCAAACTCTTGACGTCAAGTGATCTGCCTGCCTTGATCTCCCAAAGTGTTGGGATTACAGGTGTGAGCCACTGTGCCCGTCCCACAAATGCAGGCAAGCATAACGAATACCTTTAAGTGCTATATGTAGTACCAGATCTTCAGATCTTCTAAAAATTTATACCAACCACATCAGCACACATTATTCCAATGTCTTTGATATGTCAGATGTTGGTCACTTAGAATGCTCCTGACCTTAGGTATGTTATCAATTACATTTTCGTGATTATTTTATACTTGTAATTTCTACAGCATTTCATGCTTACTCCAGAATTTGTTTTTAACGTTACGTATTTTTGTCTAGAGATTTAAAACCTTACTTTTGATGGATTACCATATTGAAAAACATCTGAACATTTTAAAAATTGCTTTCATTATTTTATTTTATTTTATTTTGAGACAGAGTTTTACTCTTGTTGCCCAGGCTGGAGTGTAATGGCGCGATCTCGGCTCACTGTAACTTCCGCATCCCAGGTTCAAGTGATTCTCCTGCCTCAGCCTCCTGAGTAGCTGGGACTACAGGTGTGTGCCACCACATCCAGCTCATGTTTTTTTTATTTTTATTTTTTTTTAAATTTTTAGTAGAGATGGGGTTTCACCATATTGGCCAGGCTGGTCTCGAACTCTTGACCTCAGGTGATCCACCCACCTTGGCCTCTCAAAGTACTGGGATTACAGGCATAAACCACTGTGCCCGGCAAAATTTGCTTTCTAGAAATTGTTTTGGTGGCAGAATAGTCATTTTCTCTTATGTTGTCTTTGAGAAAAAATAAAATCTGTCATTGATTTGGTACTCATATTTTAGAATTGAAAATAAATATAAAAAATGTGCGCTTATGGGAGTGTATTTATTGATCTATTGTAACTATTCAGACAAGGGTATATGCACTCTGTGATAGAAGACCCAGAAACCATACCATATTTGAGAGGTTTTATCATAAACAGGATCTAATCTTCCAAATTGTGTCTATAACTTCTAGAATTATCATGAATGTAGTTTATGGCCATGGGGGCAAAAAGAGGTGGAGAGAGGCAAAATTTGGAGAGAGAAAGAAGGAACAAAACGGATGAGCACAATTTGCATACATGTTTTATAAATTCATAAAATTTTACTTTTTTGAAAATGCATGATTCTGTGAGAAGAATTTAGTCTTTTTTATTACTTTATTTGATCTAAATCTTAAAAAATACCTTTCTGTTTTAAAGACAGCATAAACTCAGATAATCATAGAGTATATATATCCCATAGATACTTTGATTTTTTTAATTTAAAATACATTTCAAATTTTTCATACAGGCCATTCCACTGGGAAATAGCAAAATAACATGATCACTATAGATGTGGGTTTTTTGGTGAGGTCTAACGATCAATTCCCTAATTGTGCTTTATCTAAGAATGAATAAAGCTTCATTTTCTACTTTGTGAACTGAAAGCAAAACTCACAAATATTATAACTGTAAAATTATGGGATTGTTTAAGTTAATGGCATCTATGAAATTGTTTATAAAATTCCAGTAGCCCTTCATAACTGCATATGGATAATCATTGGAAGAAGCAAATATCTGGGAAAAAATGCTATGCTACAGGATAGACAGAGAATTGATTTCACTTCCCAACACTCTGGGTAGGATGGATGATATGCTTTATTGGATAGTAAGTAAATATTTTCTTCATTCCAATATATTTCATTGTCCTCTGAGATTTGCATTCCCTCCGCCAGGCATCCCCTGCGTACACACTCTGGGAACTTTTTCTTTCACCTCAAAAGCCTTTTTTACCCCAATACTCATCCAAGCTGACCTATTGTATAGCTGGATCCAGAGCCTTTTCCGTTTTAGGCTGTTTGTCTGAGAAATAAATGCAAACCCTCTTTTATAAAATTCATATTTGTGCAGGAATTAATCAACACCGATTCTGACAACAGCTAAAAGAGCACATTGTAAACATTCCAGAAAAATCAAATAATATAAACCAAATTTAGAATTGTGAAATTTCCACCCCAGAAATTTGGAAATGTGGAAGTAATAGCCACCAAAGAAAATCTCAATGGTAAAACTCGATGTGGACTAAAAAAAATACAATTTGTAAAACGTGCGTGAAAAATAACTGACACAGAAAATAATTTCCAAAAAGTGAAATGAAATGTTTTAATGCCATGTACGTAAAATTAATAAAGAAATGGACTTGGCTAAATGCAGTTGATTTTGGAATATACGTTATGAAAGTGTTTCAATGCTTACATAATCTGATCTAAAAGGTTTTGTATCCATAAACATGTAGTTTAAATGTCCCAAAAATGGCAGGATCAGAATACCCTTTCCTCTCAAGAGCTTAATGGGTTATTTCTCCCAGGGATACTTACATCTTTGCAGAGCTCAGATTTGTTAAATGTGAGAGTTTAACAAAGTGAAAAGTTAACAGGGACAATTCGATGGTGCCATCCCCGAGCACAGTTTCATCCACTGAGGAATGGAAACTTCATATTTTGTTACCAGGAGAATGGTGGTCAGTTTCCTTGCTACTCAAACAGTCTACAAAACAGGAGCATCAGCATCACCTGGGGGCTTGCCAGACAGGCAGGCTTTGTATCAAACCAAGTCTACTGAATCAGAATATGCATTTTAACAAGATCCCTAGATGATTCTTACGCACAATAAAATTTGAGAAGGACTGTTCTAGTCAAATGCTGTGTAAGTCAGGCTTCAACCATGAGACTTACGTGGATTGTTTTCATTTGTTTATTTCAACTAATGACTGCATGGTGATGCCATCCACCTTTATGCTTGTTATGAGATATGTCTTTTGTTCTTTATTTGCTCAATTTTTTCACTTCATTTATGAGGAGACACAAATGATACGATTGGAAAAGAAAACCTCATCTCTTTCAGAGCGGAATTTTGTAGCGACAGTATTTATAGAATATGAGACACTGATGTTCCACGTGTCCTTGGTTGTGGCGTCTGATGTTTTTGTTGTTAATAAGCGCCCTTCCCTTGGTGTTTGAGCATCTCAAGTGTTCTTGCTGTGGCAGCAAGGAAAATGCAGTTCTGTGTGTCTGCAGGATGTTTTCCTGGTAATGACTGTGATGCTAATCCTCTATCCCTCTCAGTATTTATCAAATTTGGACACAAACTTCAGGAACAAAAATAGAACTTGGAGCAAGAGAGTTAAGCCACATTTGGTTAACCCATTTGGGGATCAGTGTAAACTGTCTTTTGTCACGTAGCAATTCCCTAGTATTTTCCCTCTTTTTCCATTACTTGTACATTCATCTAGGAGCCTGGCTGACTATTTTGGTCTCCAGTCCATTTACAGTGTTCCTTGGAATAACAGAAAGGGAGCCACTCTAAGTCTTAGGAGGCTTGAGTTAGCACAGTGCCTGATAACATTGCAGCCATTCAATACATGTCACTTGTTCCCTCTCTTTTTTCTTAATATTAGTAACTAGATAGTCACTTTGATATACTGTTTAGGTCTCCTATCTTTCACTTGTCTGCAAAATGAAAATTAGACTGAAAGATCATTCATGATCTATCTATGTATGATCTTTCCATCTTATTTTAATTTTGCGTATATATGTATATATGTATATATATTTCCACAGACCTGTTATGCATATTTTTCATGGTGCTTTTTAGGTTGGTATGTCCTAAGACAAGAGTTCCTAGGACTACCAGTTTTCAACATGCATTTCTTAGGTACCATTCTGATTTGGGGGAAACTAAGTGAACAGGGATCAGTTTCCTTCTTGCCAACACTGTGCCCACTGCACATATTATGGTTCTTTATAAAATTTTGATTGGAAAAAGTTTCCAAGCTCTTACAAGTAAGTGTAGAAGACCAGCCTGCACAACATAGTAAGACTCTGTCCCTACAAAAAAAAAAAAAAAATTAATTAGCCAGGCATGGTGGCGTATGCCTGTATCCTTGCAACTCAGGAGTACGAGGCAGGGAATTGTTTGAGCTTAGGAGTTCCAGGTTACAATGAGCTATGATTGTGCCACTGCCCTGTAGCGTGGACAACATAGCCAGACCCAGTCTCTAAAAATAACAACAAGAATAATTGTGAAACATAATTCTTTAAGAAGTTAAAAAATCATTAGTGCAAAGCCACTCAACAACACTGTAAAGGGAAGCAATAGAACACATTTATGTGTGTGGCCTTCTAGTCGTCACTCTGTGAAGTGAAAAAAAATCAGAGAAGCATGGCTCCTAAAATGTCTTTTGAATGAATTAAGCCACTAGATACCTATGTAGTAGTATTACTTGGATTTTTGAATTTCTACGTAGATTTTTTTTTTAGAATTTTTAAAGTGCTATGTTTTATGCCAGTCAATTATGAAGTTATCATAAACCAAAAGCATTTAGCCTAAATGGTCAATGGAAATTTCTTCTTTCCGGGTTCATTTAAATGCAGTTATTTTTAACTATTAGCTATTAAATTCCCCCTCTGGGCTAGGTACAGTGGCTCATGCCTGTAATCCCAGCACTTTGGGAGGCTGACGCAGGAGGATCATTTGCACCCAGGAGTTTGAGACCAGCGTGGGCAACATGAACAAGAACTCATATCTATGATAGTGGCATATGCCCTTAGTCTCAGCTACTTGGGAGACTGAGGTGGGATGATGGTTTGAGCCCAGGAGTTTGAGGCTGCAGTGAGCTGTGATCACGCTATTGCACTCCAGCCTGGGTGACAGAGTGAGGCCCTGTCTCAAAATAAAAAAAATAAAAATAGGGCCCAGCACGGTGGCTCACACCTGTAATCCCAGTGTTTTGGAAGGTTGCAGCAGGTGGGTCACGAGGTTAGGAGTTCAAGACCAGCCTGGCCAACATGGTGAAACCCCGTCTGTACTAAAAATACAAAAACTTAGTGGAGCATGATGGCGCATGCCTGTAGTCCCGGGTACTCTGGAAGCTGAGGCAGGTGAATCACTTGAACCTGGGAGATGGAGCTTGCAGTGAGCTGAGACTGCGCCACTGCACTCCAGGCTGGGCAACAGAGCGAGACTCCGTCTCTAAACAAATAAATAAATAAAGCCCCTTTTGGAGTTTATACTTCACTCATTTCTAACTATAAAGGTTAAAAAAAATCTATTTCTAACCTGTTTGTTCTGCTGAACATTAAATGCCCTGTGATTAAAAAGCCAAGTAAGTATTCACCAAGCATTTCTCTATCAACATTGTGGGTCACTCCTTAAGTCACTCCTATATCCGCTGCATGTTCATGTCCATTTTGTTCATGGAAATGTAAACACAAGAGTAATTAAACGCTATGACTCAAATTAAGAAAGGTGACCAGGCTGATGACCGTCCTTGTAACTCCATGAGTACAGTTTCCTATTTATCTTACTCCGTTAGGCTCCAGCTTCACATAATAATAGCACCTGCCACCTGTAGATGCAGCAGTGTTTCTGAAGGACATAGTCTTTTTTCTTCTCAACAGTGTGGGGACAAAGGTCATGTTGCAGCAACATCCTGAGCTAAGCCTTTACTACCAAGTGGATTCGACTTTGAAACTCAATCAGTTATCCTTAAACAAGAAATCTGAGTTTCTGCGGAAGGAAAGAGAGAAATAGCCAGATATGTCATGCCTCTGAAATTGGTAACTAAAGTGGCTTTCCCTCACATTTGTCTTGGTTGAGTAAAACAAGGTCATGGGTTTATCTCATTATTTTAAGAGTTATCTCATTTCATAATTATTATTTAAATTCATATTCTGTAATAGGGAAGAAAACAATAAAAATGTTGTCTTTCTTACAGGCATATCACAGGTTGGAGATAATTTACATCTGTTAAATATGATAATTTTTTCCCAAAGCTTCTTTACACCTTGAGTTAGCATTAAGATATTTAAGATGGTCTATTTTAGATTTATAGATTTTGTTGGAATTAGTTTAACCTTTTGGATCATGAAGATATTTAGCAGTGGGGCTTTAGAATAATTTATATCAAATCTTCTAGATGGTGACAAATTAATCATACTTTAAATAAGCCTTGATCATTCATCAGCCTTCAAGTTCAGTTCTCTAGCTTTCAGCAGCATAGCTGACATATTATGCACTCATGTCATATGTCATCATGCAAACTTCGTGAATTATAACTGTAACATTAATTGGATAAAAGTTTTCATGATGGGAGAGATTATTGATTAAATGGAGTAATTTGAAGAAAATAAAGCCCAACACAAATTGAGAAAAGAAAAAAAAAAAAAAACACAGTCAACAATAGTATATATATTAGCAACTGGTTTTATGGACACTGCTAAACTAAATACCAAAGGTGTATTTTATTCCTGTGAATAAAACTGACTGCAAATAATGGAGTAATTTAGCACAACACTTACAAGGTCATTTACCTATTATGGAATTCCATTGTCAGAAAAAGGGGTTTAGGTGTTTTTACCAATTTTCCTTAGGGGTGTTTAGAACAAGTCTGAATTGAAGCAATAAAACATATCACCTTTATATAGCAAAAATCTTTGTGTGCTAGAGATGGTAATGACTACATTACAATAAAGATTTTGAAAATGTCACTTTGTGTTTGTTTGCATCTTGATAATTTGTGTGAGATTGTAAATGCATTATCCTGTAATCTCATTGGCTGGATTGTAAAATCATTTCTCCATTAAAAGTTTTTCATTACATGTTAAACTGTAATGAAACTGTTAAAATTCTTTGACTATGGCTAAAAAGGAGCTAATTGCCATCACTGGTAAATTCATTCTGCCTTTTGGCTATAAAATTCTCCTGATTAACTTTTTCTACCCTCTCAAGATTTCTGGAGATTCAGGATAATGGAGTTTTCTTGGATCTGGAGTTTGACAAAACCTAGTCTACATCCCAGTTCCTTCCACATTCTCTAGATGCACTAGTTGTAAAGAATTTGTCAGACCTATAAAACAGATGTCTATCAAATCAGGCATTTAAATATGAGTTCAATGATTGATATCACTGCTTTTTTTTTTTTTTTTTTTTTTTTTTTTTTTTGCTGGTAAATAGCAGTTAAATTGCAACTGATCAAGAGGTATTTAGGATGGTGAGTTTGGACTGCATGGCTCACTTCGTGGGCTCATTTATAATTTAAACAAATATTTTGTTAGAGTTATTTCCCATTTACTCGTTAAGTGATTTATTTATGGTCTATTTATAGTCTATTAATTACACACATTTCAGAATAAGTAGCAAATAGTCATTGTAATAGTTTTCATAGTGTACTAATCTTACTCCTCTTTAAATTTCATCTGAAGTTTTGAATCTTCACAGAATTAGCTAGACATGTATGTTACCCACTACAAATGACCTCTGAATCTCTTAACAAGGATGAATAAAAAGACCTGAACAGTTAGCATGGTGGGTACTCTCAAACTATTTTTTTTTATTTGCATAACTTTCCTAAGTAAAAAATGTCTGGGAAAGGCAATGCCAAGAATCTCTTGGTAGGCGGGCATGCTCCACACATATACAGTAGGAGCAAATCATTTATGGTAATTTCATTAAATGGAAGCTTGACATGCAAGGGAAAAAGTTTTTGTATGTGCATGTGACTATTTTTCAATAACCAAGTAACACTAGGATTAATAACATGCTAAATCAGCATATATTAATTTTTTCAGACTGACCAAAAATAAGTAACTTCCAAGATTACCGAATGAATATTAACATTGCTTATCTTTACCTTCCTTATCACTGCATCATGTGCTGCGTCAGTTTTGTTATTGTTCTTTGTTCTGTTCTGATGTTTACTGACTTGGAACATATACTATTGTAACTACACTACAATCTGTCTTATATTTCACTACCATAACCTTCCAAGGGGATAGGCAAACTTGGAGACGCGTCAGAAGAGCTTACCAACCTCATATGTTAGCCGTATTGCACAGCAGTACTGCAGAAATGAGCTGCAAATTCCAAGCAACATATTGAGTTTGTGATTTATTTGTTTTCTGGGCAGACCAATTAATTGTTTTGCTGTGATGCTGCCCTAAATTGTAAATAGAAAGAGCAAGAAAATGAATTGTCACATTCTGTGCCTGTGTCTCTTACCACTTAGGATGACAAAAGCAGTTTCTGCCCCGACTGCCAGTGATAATGTAAAATACGATAATTAGGCTGGACGTAAATGTGTTGGTCAGTGTGTCTCAGAGATGCATTTTAGAATGACTTTCAAGACATTGTACTAAGACTTTACTACCTGCAGGTTCTGGAGAGAATGTTATGAGACAGGAAAAAGGAAAATAATTCTTATTTCATGCCTATCCTGTGTGCTTTCTTTCTTGAAAAGACAGAAAATGATGGCTTCCCCAAATTTCCAAACCGATTTTTCCAAATAGATTTGGAATGTTTATTATATTAATAAAAATCAGTATTTCTAGGTTTTTACTAAAGGGGAATGAAAGAAAAGGTAAAAAAAAAAAAAAAAAAAAAGGTGAAACTGACACATGGGGGAAAGTGGTTTATCAGTTGAATGGACTATTGGCACATTTTCATTTGTTCAAGTGGAATTGGAAATGGTTTGTCAGGACCCTAACTTTGGCCCTAAAGGCACTTGGTGAAATACTGTTTTATTTTACTTGGTAAATAATAAGTATTTTAATAGAAGAACATTTTGGTTTTGGTTTTCGCATCTGCTCCCTTGGCAACAGCAATTTGAAGTCAGTACATGCTACTGAATGCCATGAGCTCTTAAGAAGTTATCAAAATACCTTAAACTAAATATCTTAGGTGAAAGTTGTTTCAAAAAACAATTGAGCCCTTGTCACAGGAACCAATGCAGGAGGCTTTATAAAAACAAATTTTGCCCCGATACCATGAGTTGGAATCTTTTCCATTTCATCTTCACAATGTGAGTCATGATGAACTATTAATATAATGTACTGGCAACATTTAAAGCCTTATATTTGCTTTTTGCATATATATTTAAATTTTGCAAAATTTTGGAAACAGGGAGCAAATAATTTTATGTCTTGGAAAATAACCTGAGCCTGTCCTATTAACCCTCTGCATATGAATGGCCCTAGTGTAACCTGTCATTCACATTCTTGGGCATCTTGTCACATGTCATAGAAAGCACTATAGACTTACATTGGATTTGACTCAAGAAGCATGAATAAAGATAAATGCGGATAGGTAGAAGATAATCAAATACTGGAACATTTATGGTGCTATCAAGCACATAAACACATTTATAAATTGTTTTGGCCTCTGTACAATTTATGCGCCCTGGATTTTCCCACAGAAGTTCTGAAGTAACTTACAAAAAATATGCTTTACAATGAATATGATAAACTCAAATTAGAAATAGTAAACCAAGAGCACTAACAGGAAGAGGAAAGAGATATATACGGTTATTGAGTGCTAAGTTTCCTGGCAACCCAAACAAAAAGGGATACAAATAAGGAACATCACTATCCTTATTATAACTGAGGAAGTCCCTCAGCAGATGCCAAAGTTTTTCCTGGCAGAAATGTCTAAAAGATGTTCTTAATTTATTTAAGTAAGAGTTGCTTAGAAGCTAGTGAGTTTAAATTTGTCTGGTGCTTAAAAACAGTGCTATGGGTAGATTAATGTTTCCAAATTAAAAGCTTTTGATTTTCTCAGTATTACTTTTATAAATGCCATCATATTATAAAGAGAGGATAATAAGCCTCAAGTGGCTCACTTTGGTAAGACTTAGTGCTTGTGATTAATGAAGGCACATGTTGTCCTGCAGGCAGTATCGTGTCAAGCCAACCTGGATTCATACTGAGCTGCGTGTCCTTTGTCAAGTTCTATGACTTCTGTGACATTCAGTGATTTATTTTTATTTCTGTAAAATAAGAATGCTCAATTACATAGTTATTGAGATTACATGATAAAATATATGTAAAAGAGCTAAGGTTATCACAGTACTGTCTTAACTGTTAACAGCTAAAGATGAAATAACCCCATTTTCATACTTATTTTCCCTTCTTGTCACTAATTTCAACTTACATAGTGGAGGAATAACATACACAAAAGGATGAATATAATCACAGAAATTATAACTGAAGTCTGGGCTTCTGACTCAGTTCCATTCTGCACACACTATTACAGCTGTTTGGGTCTTACAGGAAATGAGTTATTATGGAGATATAGGCTTCTAAAGCTGAGCATCTACCCTTCTGGAAACAAAATATATTGTTGATGCAAAAAAATAAAGGTAACTATTTATAATGAAAGTCAGTTTCAAATTGGATTGTAGCCTTCCTTGTTTTTAAAAGTGAGTGTACCAAGCAAAATAAACTCCTTTGTGGCAATTTAGAATCATCAGGTTTTATTCTGCTTTAATACACAGAAAATTCTGAGTACTTTATGGTCCTTGAAAAGTTGGTCCTACACAAGTAGCCTCAGCCTCCTGTGCATTTGGTTATTTGGAGGTCAGTCTGTTCCATTTACCAGCCCTTGAAGCCCTTTTACCTCCCTCCAGCTTATTACATCTAATCTTCTCTGGACTCAAGATCAGATAACTAAGCTAACTTTAACTGTGAATAAAAGAAGAATAAACAGAATCTGGTCATCTAGGTATCAAGTATCCGAGTTTTTAATGCATGAACTCTGTGACTTCTCTCTTAGTTCTTTGTAGCTCTTTTTGACTTTTAATTGCTAGTTTTCACTGTGCTCCAAAAGGTGAAATGTTATTCTATTTTTCCCCAGGAGTTATTAAAGACTGACAAGACATTGGGAATACCCCACATGCACAAAGTTCAACATCATTAAAATTTTTGAATACTCAAATATTCAGTTATATTCACTAATAATTATAGCTCTCTTACTAAAGTTTACTTTTGATTATTCACAGAAGGTAACAGTTTATTTCTTGAATAATTTGAGACAAGGAAATTTTCACATTTTTCTTTGTAGGTTTGCTCAAAGGTTTAGCAATACTTATCATCCAAACACTCTTTCTTATGTCTCACCTAGATGCCCTTGGTAATATTCTGTTTCTTTTTTTCTGGATTTCATTCATGGTAAAAATGAAATATATTTTAAAACAACCCCTAAAGCATTTAAAATTAACTATTAAATGTCTAAGTTTTATATTTCATTTTAACTACCATACATTTAAATATTTTCTTGTCCATAGGCCATACTTCCTAGTACACTATAAAGGGGATATTTTTATATCTCATCTTTTCTTCAACTCAAAACTGTAATAAGTGCTTCCCAAATGGCAAACAAATTCTAAGGACGTAACAAACTGTATAATTCCCTGATATATTAGGACAACAGAATTTTTATTTTTAAAATTTGTTTATGTTTTTTTATGGATACCTTTATTGAAATTTCCTTTAGGCAGTTAAATTACCTCTTTTCATTTGACTCTACAATATAAGGCTCTGTATTCTATACAACATTTGTTAATTAAGAAGCAATAGTTCCACCTAATATTTCTGATGTGCTTGTAACATCCTGAATAGTATCTAGAATTCTTCTAGATACTACTATAGAATACTTCTAGATACTTCTAGTAACTAGAATTTTTCTAGTTCTCTACTAGCTAACATATATTGTTTTTCTGATCTGTACTGAGCTCTGGAATCAAGGCTTTACATACATGATCTTACTATATTGGTACAGTAACTGTCGAACACAGGTGAAATTATAATCCTCCTTTTACAGATGAAGTAACTGGGGCCTGAGAGGTTGGGTAACTTGTATCACTTAGCGTGAGCTAAGATTGCGCCCAGGCTGTGTGGACTTTCTCCTTTATGCCAGTACTCTGAGTGGTGCTACTGATACAGGGTTTTGGCTGATGTCTGGGAGCAGAAAACTGCTAGCTATACCCATAATATTTCTTTCAGAAAGAGCAGTGGTGATACAGCCTTGGGCTCAACTCAGTTTAACATAGGGATCGATTTCTTCACAATCTGTGAGTTTTCTTGGGAAGTGTTTCCCTACTCACCTGAATTGCATTGTTACTCTCATGTGAATACCAGCAACTACTCTTGTACTTGCCCCTGATTTTAGGCACAGAAAACTACATAGCCCATTGTGTGGCTCACAGTCATGTGAAGTGGCCTAACCGAATTTACCCTTGGTGTCACCTGTAACCATTTAGGTGGGTAGGTCTAAATTTTATACTATTTAGCACCAAATGAATATAGAATATGACTTTAAATGCCATCTATATGTGAAAAAGTCCCAAAAGTGTATTCAGAGCTCAGACTTCTCCTCAGAAATGCAGCCACACATGCCCAACTGTCCAGTTAGCAATTCCACTTAGGTGACCAATAGGCCTCTCGAACAAGCCAAAACCCATCTAGCAGTTTTCCTTCCCAAACCAGCTCCTCTTGAAAGTTTTCCTAACTTAGTAAAAGTCAGCTCTGCTCTTCTAGTTGCTTAGGCCAAATGTCTCAAGTTAGCCTCAAATTTCTTTCATTCTTTTTTTCATTCCTGTCCTTCTCACCACATTATAGCAAACAGCAAAGCCCGCTGGCCTTAATTTGAAAACACAAGCTGTATCTCGCCTCATTTCAGCACCTTCACTGCCACACCCTCATGTAAGCACAGGTGTCTCTCACCTGGGACCTTGCAGATGCCTCCTAATTTGGTGTCTGGCTTCATCCGTTGCCCCTCTTCTTTTTCTTCTCAACTGACAATCTAAGGGGTCATGTCAAAATGTCATTCCTATCCTCAAAACAACTCCAGTGGCTTCCTGTTTCACAAAGAGTAATGCAAGGCTTAGGCCATGGCTGGCAAGGTCTTACATCATCTGTCCCTCACCTCCTCTGCCCCTTGACCTCATCACTTTGCCCCCAGCTCATCTGCTCTGTTCACTGCCGCAACCCTTAGCCCTTCTGCCCCTCTGCTTCAATGCCCCTTCCTGGTGCACATGCTTGCTCCTTCCCTCTTCTAGGTGGTTCCTCAAAGGGGTTTTCTTCACAGTGAGCCCTCCCCGTCCTACCCTAGCTAAAGGGTCAAGTCTTGTTCCATTTCTCACTTTATTTTTCCCCTTGAAAATTATCACAAATATGTGTTTAGCATATTCCTATTATCAGTTGTCTGGGTTCCCACTGTCATGTAAGTTCTATGAAGGTAAAGACTTCTTTCTGCAACAGACCCTGTATGTCCAGGATCTAGAACATTCTGGAAAGTGGTGGGTTCTCAAATATTTGTTGAGAGAACAATGAACAATTACTGGGTGAGATTAATAATTCATCAGAAAATAATAACTATCCCCCTTTTTGCTTAAAATAAATGTTGTAGAAAACGATGTCTTTTCATTTTTAATACTTTGCCATTTATTGTCCCTTATTCTAACAAGCAGGTGGTATTCTTCACCCAAAATCAAGAATTATCACCTCCAATTTTTTTTTTTTTTTTTTTTTTTTTGAAAAAGAGTCTCACCCAGTCCCCCAGGCTGGAGTGCAATGGTGCAATCTCGGCTCAATGTAACCTCTGCCTTCCAGGATCAAGCGATTCTCCCGCCTTAGCCTCCCAAGTAGCTAGAATTACAAGCACCCGCTGTCATGCCTGGTTACTTTTTTGTATTTTTGTAGAGATGGGGTTTCACCATGTTGGCCAGGTTGGTCTTGAACTCCTGATCTCAGGTGATCTGCCTGCCTTGGCCTCCCAAAGTGCTGGGATTATAGGCATGAGACACCATGCCCAGCCCATCCCCAATTTCTAAATGGAAAGGGATGTGACAGTTTTCTCCCTGTTAAATACTCGGTTCCCTCTAATAAGTCTTGAACCATTTCTAGGTTGTCTGACAGTTGTAAAGTTTAAATAATTCTTCCTTTCTTTTATTTTAATATCACCCAGGGGCATTTATGTCAAAGACCAGCCTCTTGCTTTTTGTAAAAAGATCAGAGAGTCTCTTAAGTAACCTGTAAAATACTGTTCACCATCCTTGGCAAAGGTAAAATTTAATAGTTCATAAGAGTTTTCAGAAGGAATAAAAATATTTTTAAATGATTTAAGTTTAAGAGAAATGATAAAACATGGGTTATAGTCACTGTGGGAAAGAATCCACTGCATAGTGTCCCCTCTTTGAATGACAGAGACTTTCTAGAAAATGGGCAGAGGACAGAGACCACCACATATGGGGAAGGAAGCAGAGTGAAAGCCATGTTTCTCTTTGACCTCCAAGAGACATTTCCATCAAGTTTAGGATTAGAGGCGAGTATTAATATCCAAAGATAAACGTAAGTTCTGTTACACAAACCAGGCAAAGATTTATATTTTCTGAATGCAATTTGAGGTAAAACTAGAGCAAATAATATGAAGCAAGAAAAATAAAAGGCCAATAAAACCACAATTCCCCATAGTCTTTGAACAGTTTGGATTGTCTTTTTGAAAAATGTTTTGAAAAAAATCAAATATAATTCAACAATTCATATTTACCAAATAAATAAAAGGATCAAAAACACTTAGATGGCTGGGCAAGGTGGCTCATGCCTGTAATCCCAGCACTTAGGGAGGCTGAGGCTGGTGGATTGCTTGAGCTCAGGAGTTCAAGACCAGCCTGGGCAACATAGTGAGACCCCCATCACTGCTAAAAATACAAAAAGTAACCAGGTATGGTGGCATGTGCCTGTAATCCCAGCTACTCAGGAGGCTGAGGCAGGAGAATTGCTTGAACCCAGAAGACAGTGATTGCAGTGAACTGAGATTGTGCCACTGCACTCCAGCCTGGGCAACAGAGCGAGACTCTGTCTCAAAAAATAAAAAAATAAATCACATAGTTGATTCTCTGCTTTGTCACACAGAATGTCACAGTGCATTGCTTAAGGTGTGCTCTGTAATCTGATCTTGAAGGAACTATAAGATACATTTTTTTCAGGCTCTTGTCTATCTTCTAGAATAGTTGTAATATTCTTTAAAATAGAAAATACAATTATTGGGGTAATTAGGATATAATTATTTGGGTAACAAAGACATTGGAAAGAGATTGGTATCAAATAATTGTTCATCATCCTACTGATATTTAATAGTTTATTTTCATAATCATTGTGGAAATAGTGAATACTTTTTAAAGTAATGCAATTTTTTATAATAATGAGAGAATTGCCAAGTTATCATTGCTTCCCTAACACAGTATAAAAAGGAAGAGGAGAACATGGATCCAATTGTACCTTACATTGTGACTTTAGTATTCCAATTAGGTTGTAAAAGACAAAGGGTTAAAGATTATCTACTAGTTCAGTTTCACTTTTGCTAGAGTTTAATATTACATATGTGATGAATAAAGTAATAGAAAGGAAGGACACTACGGGAAGTCTGGGGGAAAATAATATCTTATAAATTATTTTTTAATTCATGTTCAATTAAATTTGTTTTTCACTGATGATAAAATCAAGTGGCTTTCTTGGGAAGTCTTACAAATTTATTTTTTTAGGAGATGTCACCCCAAAAGGTCACCTATTTTTATATTAAAAACTCTTTGGAAATTTTCAGAAATAAAAGAAAGATCACTAAGCTGAGAATCCAAACATTTAACTTTATTGCGAAAGTAATTGTTAAATGTTACCTGTCTCAGTGATATTCTCTGGATTTCAATGATCTGCCTGTAGAACAAAAAGGTGAGGCTAAGTCTTCATAACTTTATATAAGATTTCCAGTGCCCTCTAATTGCTAGGAGTTCCACCCGAGAATACCCTTAGATTAGAAAAAAGAAGGGAGTGAAATGTAAATGTGTGTGTGTGTGTGTGTGTGTGTGTGTGTGTGTGTGTGTGTGTGTGTAGTTGATGATAGCCTTTTATGACAAAAGAATGGTCTGTATTAGTGTTCATCAAACATTTTCTGTATATTTAGGAGTGGTGTGGCTGTATTCCAATAAAATTTTATTTTCAAAGCAGATAACAGATAAGATTTGGCCCATTGGTATAGTTTGCCAACCCCTGACATATATGCTAGTAGGGGTGTCAACTGGTTTAGCCCTTTGGATAGGCAATATTGAGACCAAATCAGATTTTATGTAGGTTCCTAGCCTTTGACAAAGCAATCTCACTTCTAGTAACTTATCCTAAGGGAATATTTGGACAAATGCATAAAGATATTATCTGTAAGGACATTTATTGTAACATTTATGATGGCAGCACAATAAAAAGAAACTAAAAGCCTTTCAATAAGAAATAAATTATGTATATTATAGTTTATTCATATAGTAAGATGCTACATATTCAGTAAATGATGTCACATATTTATATGTACTGATGTAGTATAATGTCCATAATACATCCTTAATTGGAAAGAAATAAGCTATAACACATTAAGTATAATATAATTCTGGATTTGATGATAATCTCCAGATTATAAGATTAGAAATAATTTCATTTTCTAAAACTCTATGATGTTTTTGCATGTAGTATATTGCTTTTATAACTAGAATAAAAAAACAACAAAGGTATTTCAATTTGGGAAAAAATGTGTAACACTAAGCAGATTATTAAATTATGATGAAGCAGATACTTTCAATAAAATCCTAAAAGTCTCATAGGCCTCTAAATAATCTTACATGTTGTTAATTTAGTTTTTCCCATGGGGATTCACACCTTTAGACTCTCAAAGAAACAGGCATTTCAGCACTATGTTGAAGACAACCATCACCACACAAATTATTCAAAAAAGAAATAGTGTGTTGTACTTAACATGACAATTTAGGTTCCTCTCAGCTTGTCTTAAAAGAAAATCAAAGAGGCTTCTTGTTATTTATTTATTTATTTTTGCCATTGTAGCCACTGCCAATTGAGACATTCTTTAGTTTTTCTCAGATTCAGGGAAGAAAATATCTCACAAGTTTGTTCATCCAACATTGTAATATGAGTTATTCAGATTCCTAGAGAAAGCTCAAAGGCTGTCCAAATCCCCACAGCTATGGCCATCTCTAGTCTTTTGATTTTAACTACACAATGAAATTCTTATTATGAACTCTTCTTTTTTATGAATTATTTTTTAAGTATACTTTGTAATGTTAGTCTTTCTAAGGAAAACTTTGCTGTTAGCAGCAAATTTTACCAGAAGAAAACGCTGACAAAAAAAAAAAAAAAAAAAAATCAATAGCTTTTTAAAAAGGCTTTATTTAGTGCTTTATATCTTGCTGGCACTGTTTAATGAGATGGGTCTGTGTGTGTGTGTGTGTGTGTGTGTGTTTCATATGAAATATGCACATACACATTCATTTTGTATTTAATTTAGCTACTTTAGCTCATTTAATCTTCATGACAACCCTAGAAGGTACATTCGCTTGTCATAAGTTATCATTCATTTTATGGAACAGAGTGAGGCATGGAGAGGTAAAGTACATTGCAAAAAGGTACACAGCTAGTATGTGGCAGAGCTAGGATTCAAGCCCATGTAGGCTGTGGTATAAATATTTCCCTCAACTGCCTCACAACACTTGCTATGTAGTCTCCACAACTGTATGACTCTGACTGATGAGACAGATACACATGAAAAATGGCTAAGAGGCCATATGCAGCAAAAATGTTTGTGCTGTACAACTGCTTATATGCATCTAAAACAAACAAACAAAAACACTGATGTGCTTACCTTAAAATAAACTTGAGATTTTATTACAGTTCTGGAAGAAAAAATTGTTTTTTCACAGACCTGAGCTAAATTTTTTACAAAGTATAAATATATATGAGGGTTAGTAGCACAGTAGGAATGCCTTGCAAGTGCAAGTTTTGCTAGTTTATGATTGCATTGGGCTGGGATGCAGAAATTGGTACTTAGGAACACTCAAGAGATGTTTGGGTTTTTTAGTAGACTCATTCCACCTTGGAATTAAAGATGTTTTAAGAGACTTTGGCATCTCTTTCCTATCTGAATCAGACATACTTGATGACAGCAGCTCTGTAACACTTGTAGACATGGAATCCATCTAGAAATCTTACAAAATGTCTTCTGGTATAGCAACAAATTACCCAATATTTCACCATAGGTTCTTTCTATTTTCCCTGAGTGTTGGTGGGTCTGAGAAATAAAGAGAAAGAGTACAAAGAGAGGAATTTTATAGCTGGGCCTCTGGGGGTGACATCACATATCAGTAGGACCATGATGCCCACCTGAGCCTTAAAGCCAGCAAGTTTTATTAAGGATTTCAAAAGGGCAGGGGGGTGCAAGAACAGGGAGTAGGTCATAAGATCACATGCTTCAAAGGGCAAAAAGGAGAACAAAGATCACATGCTTCTGAGGAAACAGGACAAGGGCAAATTCAGAACTACTGATAAGGGTCCATGTTCAGCTGTGCACGTATTGTCTTGATAAACATCTTAAACAACAGAAAACAGGGTTCAAGAGCAGAGAACTGGTCTGACCACAAATTTAGCAGGGTGGGGTTTTTTCCTCACCCTAATAAGCCTGAGGTTACTGCAGGAGACCAGGGCACATTTCAGTCCTTATCTCAACCACATAAGACAGACACTCCCAGAGTGGCCGTTTATAGACCTCCCCCCAGGAATGCAATTCTTTTCCTAGGGTCTTAATATTAATATTCCTTGCTAGGAAAAGAATTTAGCAATGTCTCTCCTACTTTCATGTCCGTTTATAGGCTCTCTGCAAGAAGAAAAATATGACTCTTTTTGCCCAACCCTGCAGGCAGTCAGACCTTATGGTTGTATTCCCTTGTTCCCTAAAATCGCTGTTATTCTGTTCTTTTTCTAGGTGCACTGATTTCATATTGTTCAAACACACAAGTTTTACAATCAATTTGTATGGTTATCACAATCATCACAGTGATCCTCAGGTGGCGTACATCCTCAGTTTACGAAGATAACAGGATTAAGATGTTAAAATAAAGACAGGCATAAGAAATTATGAAAGTATTATTTGGGAACTGATAAATGTCCATGAAATCTTCAAACTTTATTTTCCTCTGCCACGGCTCCAGCTGATCCCTCTGTTCAGGGTCCCTGACTTCCCGCAATATTTTTTTGCAGACCTGAGCTAAATTTTTGACAAAGTATAAATATATATGAGGGCTAGTAGCACAGTGATGATGCCTTGCAAGTGCAAGTTTTGCTAGTCTATGATTGCATTGGGCTGGGATACAGAAATTGCTACTTAGGAACACTCAAGAGATGTTTGGTTTTTTTAGTAGACTCATTCCACCTTAGAATTAAAGGTGTTTTAAGAGACTTGGCATATCTTTCCTACCTGAATCAGAGATACTTGATGACAGCAGCTCTATAACACTTATAGACATGGAATCTCTCTAGAAATCTTACAAAATGTCTCTGGTAACAACAAATTATGCTTTATTTAGACATTTGGACCTCAGCATTTTATTAAGTTTTATATTTTATATTATTACTGTATTTTGTAGAGACAGGGTCCCATTGGTCACCCAGGCTGGAGTGCAAAAGCACAATCGTAGCTCGCTATAACCCAGAACTCCTGGGCCCGAGGAATCCTCCCATATCAGCCTTTTGAGTAGCTGGGACTACAAGCACACCACCATACCTGGCTAATTTTTGTAGAGACAGGGTCTAACTACGTTGTCCAGGCTAGTCTTGAATTCTTGGCCACAAGCAATCCTCCTGCCTCAGCTTCCCAAAGCACTGGAATTATATACCCCCTTTAAATTTTGCAGAGAATTTGTCCTTCTTCATCCTAAATGACATTCAGAGAATCATCAAATTACTGTGGGTGACAATTTTCATTATCACTATTCACCAATACATTGTAGGTAGTAACTTGCTTCTCACTTTCAGAAAGATCCTGAGCAGTTGATCTATCATTACTCTTCTATCAATAAGTTGTATTAAGCAACTGGAAAATAAACAAAATCCACCCCCCCTCCCAATTATTATAAGCTCCACTAGCAAAGACAAGATGATAAAAAAAGAAGTATCCAATCCTTAATAGTATTATTTATATTTAAAATTTTCATATTGCTGAGGTATATTTTCTAATTCAGGGGTCTCACTGGCCATAATTACATGGCCAAACAGCTAAACATACTCCAAATGAATTTTTTAAAAAGTATATTTTTTAAGGAACCACTTGTCATTTCTTAATCCAAGTCTTTTCAGAGAATAGTCTGTATAGATCTACTAGGAGCAGAGTCAGATCATACTAAATTCAGTTGATTGGTAAGCTTGTTTGTGGATTTATTTATTTATTTTTTTGACAGAGTCTCATTCTGTTTTCTAGGCTGGAGTGCAGTGGCACAATCTCAGTTCACCACAACCTCTGTCTCCTGGGTTCAGGCAATTCTCATGTCTCAGCCTCCTGAATAGCTTGGATTACAGGTGTGCACCACCACCCCTGGCTAATTTTTGTATTATTAGTAGAAACGGGGTTTTCTGTGTTGGCCAAGGCTGGTCTCAAACTTCAGACTTTAAGTGATCTGCCCACCTCAGCCTCCCAAAGTGCTAGGATTACAGTTGTAGCCACAGCACTCAGACAGATTGAAATTTTTCTTAGGAAGAAATCCATCCATAAAAAGTTAATGAAGGTGACCAGGCACCATGGCCTGTAGTCCCAGTGCTTGGGAGGCTAAGGCAGGAAGACTGTTTGAGGACAGGAGTTTAAGACCAGCATGGACCAAATAGTGAGACCCTTGACTCTACAAAGTAGAAATTAAAAAAAATTAGCTGGGCGTGGTGGCATCCCTGTCAGTCTAGCTACTCAGGAGGCTCAGGTGGGAAAATTGCTTGAGCCCAGGAGTTCAAAGTTACAATAATCTATGATCATATCGTTGTACTCTAGCCTAGGTGACAGAGTGAGACTCTGTCTCTTAAAAAAATAAAACAAAGTTAATGGAGGATGTAAGTAGGAATGCTTATAAAGTTTATTAAAATAAATATATATGATATATGATTAAAAACAAAATACAAAGAAAAAAATGACAAAAACAGTAACAACAATACTTTATAAGAAAAAGGAAAACTGTATCTAACCTGAAAACCAAACAGGCTTCTATAAACTTATTTTCAAATATCACATGCTGACTTCCAAAAAGTCATCTAGTATTAAAGCTTCAAGTCACCCAGTGCATGTAACCTGTCTCCTGTCCTCAACATCCAACTCTTCACTCTGTAACCACTTCCCAGAGAAGAAATCTTCTCAGTTTACCAAGAAAGCTCTTTACCCAATATTTCTACCACCAAGAATATAGAAAAAACAATATGCCAAGCTTAAGAAAGAGAATTTTGACCAATATTTGTTGTTATTTTCACAGTAAACCTAATTCTCAAATGTAAAAGTGGTAAAACGGAATGAAAATTATTTCAAATTTGAGCAAGTCTTTTCTTTTGAATAAAAAATCACCAAACAAATAATCAGGAAAACAAAGATGTGTACACAAGCCCAAATTCTCCTTTTTCCCTCCTACTTCTGTTCCCCCCCACCATCCCTCTCCATTCCACCCTCACATCTATACTTATATCTTCCTTATGGCTTACTTGAATTTCCTTTCTTTCCTTTTATATGTTTCTCCTCCTTTTTTCCCAGTTCTTTCTTTTCCATTGCCAACATTTGTGCCTTCTTTGTATCTCTCAGTGACATCTGGAATTGTACTGGTGGCAGATGCAAAATTTAGGGATGAATAATATATTTGTGGTGTGTTTACAGAAGAAGGTGAGCTAGGATTAAAGACTGCTTTTGGTCCTCTATTCCTGGTCATTTTGGGCTCAGAGAAAAATCAAAGAAAAGAAATAAAATTGGATTTTTTTTTTTTTTTTTCTGAGACAGAATCTCATGTTGCCCAGGCTGGAGTGCAGTGGCATGATCTCGGCTCACTCCAACCTATGCCTCTAGGGTTCAAGCAATTCTCCTGTTTCAGCCTCCCGAGTGGTTGAGACGACAGGCACCCGCCACCACGTCCAGCTAATTTTTGTATTTTTAGTAGAGACGGGATTTCACTATATTGGTCAGGCTGGTCTCGAACTCCTGACCTCTGGTGATTTGCTCGCTTTGGCCTCCCAAAGTGCTGGGATTACAGGCATGAGCCACCGTGGATTGATTTTTAAAAACATTAACCAGAAAAAAAATATTTTAAGCTAGTAGGAATATATGGAATGCTTAGCAAGGCTAGCAGCTATGCTAGTCCACAGAGGAAAAAAAAAATCTAATATATGGTTCTTGGACTTAAGGTAGTAAAATCTTTTTTCTAGCTTTACATGACCCAACAACAAGTTCCCTGGCAGAAGGTTATATTATATACCACTCTTTTGTCCTATTGCTTATTCTGTGCTTGTCCTTACTCTTATATGTATTGGCATTACAAAAAAAAAAAAACCCATAAAATTAATCAGCTCTGGTGTTGTCAGTTCTCATTTCCAAACATTCACTGCTTCTCCATTGCTCCAAAGTAAAACGGAAACATCTGACTTGCCAGTTGAAGCTCTCAAATATCTGATCTCATTCTTCCTTTCCAACATTAAGCTACACTGGTTCTGTTTTAGTTAGGACAGCACAGGCTTTGCAGCAGTAACATTTCAGTTATTTTCTGGGAATTCAAGGGACATTTATTTCTCACCAACACAAAGTTTGACATGGATCAGCAGATACTCCCTTCCATCTGGTAAGTCAAACAGTGAAGTTCTCACCACTTTGTAATGTTGCATTTCATAGGGCTGCCAGATTTATAAAATATAGGATGCTCAATTAAATTTGAATTTCAAGTAGACACAATGTTTTTAGTATAAGTATGTCCCATGCAATATTTGGAACAGATTTATACTAAAAAGTATTTATTACTCATCTAAAGTTCAATGTTTTAGAAAAATGATTTAGTGTAATAGTATAAATAGTTTTCAGTATTCAAATAGTATAATAAAATAATTTAACATAAAGTATATAATATTTATAATGTAGCATTACAAGACTATTATATAGTTTATAATATAGTGTAATATATAGTATAAATAGTTTTCAGTATTCAAATAGTATAATAAAATAATTTCACATATAGTATATAATATTTATAATGTAGCATTATAAGACTATTATATAGTTTATAATATAGTGTAATATATAGTATACAGTATTATAGTGTAATAGTGTAATAATTTTGTATAATAATTTTTGGTATAAATCTGTTCCATGCAATATTTGGGACATGCTTACACAAAATTTTTTTGGTGTTTCTCTGAAATTTAAGTTTAAATGGGAGTCCTGTGTTTTATCTGCAAACCCTACATGTTTTGGCAAGTGTATTTCAAGGTTACAGCAGCCAAGAGAATAAAGATATGGAGGACATCACTGACACTTTATCTACCTTGGCCCGGAAGCAGCACACATCACTTCTGCTCACAGTCCTTTGGACAGAACTGGTCACGTGGCTCAAGTATACCTGCAAT
This sequence comes from Theropithecus gelada, assembly GCF_003255815.1. Lineage (NCBI taxonomy): Eukaryota > Metazoa > Chordata > Mammalia > Primates > Cercopithecidae > Theropithecus > Theropithecus gelada. Next base: position 176,067,225 of record NC_037669.1, read on the forward strand.
AAAGACTGGGAATTTAGGGCAGATCATGGAGAAGCGGTGTCCACTAAAGTCTCTGCTACATTCTCTCTATGACATTTATACATCAGGAGAGTGATTACTTGGCCGTAGAGAGGTCTGGGAGTTCTATGGACATTTAAAGAAAGAAACAATGTCTTTCAGCTGGGATACTATCATGGAGATGGAATTTAAGCTTTGATGGGCGGGTAGGAAGAAGTAAAATAGCATAAACATTGTCATGGAGGTAAGAAAGGCAGAACATAGAAATGAAGTGAACATTTTTCTGATCACATTTTGATTGACATATAGGTCTTTTGAGATTTGTTCATCATCTCTATTCTCATCCTATTAGAAAGAGGATTTAATGTTAGATTGACAGATGATATCCTTGAAGATGATCAGGAAACATGGGAGAGAGCATTGCAGTTTACAGATAAATATGTCAAGAGAATGATTATATATATATATATATATATATATATATAACAAATAATATATATATAACAAATTGTATATATATTTGTTATATATAATCACTATTATATATATAACAATATATTATTTGATATATATATAATAGTGATTATATATATATAAAACAATATATATAACAAAATATATATAATATATATAACAAAATAAGATTGTAAGCCCCAAATTAAATGTATTCACTTACGCTTCTATCCGTAAAAACCATTGAAGATCTTGTCACATGAAGAAATCTGAAGTTCTTGGAAGTTTTGGGTAAATGCTTTAAAAATTAGAAAAATACGGCCGGGCGCGGTGGCTCAAGCCTGTAATCCCAGCACTTTGGGAGGCCGAGACGGGCGGATCATGAGGTCAGGAGATCGAGACCATCTTGGCTAACACAGTGAAACCCCGTCTCTACTAAAAAATACAAAAAACTAGCCGGGCGAGGTGGCGGGCGCCTGTAGTCCCAGCTACTCGGGAGGCTGAGGCAGGAGAATGGCGTGAACCCGGCAGGCGGAGCTTGCAGTGAGCTGAGATCCGGCCACTGCACTCCAGCCTGGGCTACAGAGCGAGACTCTGTCTCCAAAAAAAAAAAAATTAGAAAAATACAATAGGGATAAAGAAAATAATCAGGCTCAACTGTATTTAAGGTCTTACTTGCATATTCATTGTAAATTCAGCAATTCATAAGTGGTGAGTTTTCATTACAGGACATAAGTCTTGTTCTTATTGAAATGTGAGAGGAATAATATGGAAGATGCTAGTAAAAAACATGTTTTACTTTGTGAAAAATTTAAAAAGTAATCTGATAATTCAAGTGTGAAGAGGTATCCAAATCTATCTTTTTGTTTCTGGAGACATTCAGTGTATCAGCATAAAGTAAAAGGAATTATCATGGACACTTTATAAGATGTACATGTCACTTTATCCTGTGAACACAGGTCCTTTGCTCCTGGAAAAGAAAGAAAGAAAGGTTTGCCTTCCCGTTCACTGCTGCAGACACAGTGTCTGCTGAACCTAATGTTAGTTTGTCTTAGTAAGATATATTTGCAATCTTCACAAATAAAAATTGTTCTAACTCACAAATGATTTAAAAAAGAAACACTGCATGACGAATTTACTTCAAGATTAAATGCAAATTTGAATCAGGAGTATATTTCAGGGACTAATTGATGGAATTCTGAAAATGAAGCTTAAAAATAAAAATCTTGACACAGCTAAACCATGGTTTTTGTAGGTGAAAGAAATGTTTACTCTTGCTGAAGTTTGTTGGCAAATCTCCTCAGAACATCATGAAGAAAATCTATTTCAGGACTCAGGACTATGTTATCTTGACGTTTCACATTCCTGCCCCTTTGAGAAGTTGTAGTTCTTATTCCAGAGTCTCGGGAGATTTGCTGTAAGATCTAAACTGCCACACTCTCCCTTTCTGGAGTAGACATCCATAGTCAGGGTATATATTTTAAGAATGCATATCTTTGACGAAAACAGTCTTTGTACTCTAGAATCTTCCCCACAGCCTGACTCTGAAAATGGCCTGGTCTTCTTTCCATTTTATTTTTACAACCCCAGAAGTGTTCAGAGGAAGTGTTATATTTCTCTTTAAAGCACACTGAGAATAAAGTTAATTGGTAATAAAATGCATCAATCGTCTTCTCTAAGCAAAAAGTGAATAGCAGTAGTGTTATTCTGATGGATTTTCATTGAGCTTTTCCTTCTTAACAACTTTTGTTGGATATTGGCTGAAGAAAAGAAAAGAAAAATGTATAATCACAATGCTCAGCACCTCAGAACTAAAGGGTTTTGTTAATTCCTAAGACATTATAACACCAAATGGAAATGGTGAACACAAAATATATGTGTTCTTTTTGCTTGTTCAACTTCTTAGGGAATTACACTCTAGAGTTAATAAAATGTATCTCTAGATAGTATCCGGATAGTAAATGGTATCTCTCAATACTATCTAGAGATAGTAAATGTTAGAAGTTCAATGACGCTATATGACTCTGAGTTAGTTCAAAACTTGTTCTACTACTAACTATATAACCCTGGGTAGGTTAACTTACTATTCTAATCTCAGTTTGCAATCTGCAAATAGGGCTGATAGTGAATAGAATCAACCTCATAGGTAGTTTTGAGCATTAAGTACATTAATATCTGTGAATTTCTTGGCCCTTTCTGTGTCTTGCACATAAGTTCTTAGAAAATATGAAAACATATTGCTTTTACTCCCGTTACTAAGGTGTATGTTAGAAACCTTTTTCCTATATATGATTATTTTCGACTTTCTAGGTTTTAGGCAGATTTAGTTATAAATACTGTCTAAGGTCAAGTTTCCTGGGAAACAGGCTATGAGGCAGAGATTTGCAGTTGAAGTTTATTATGGAGTATCATTTGGATCAACAGTAGTAGCAGAAAGTGAAGGAAGCAGGAACCAGCAGAAGGAGAGGCTGAGCTAACACAATACCTCACAATCCCTTGATCTGATGGGTTGGAATGGCTCTTAAGGTTGTCCCAGTTTACACAGAGGAGATTAGATCTTTTTACACCCCTCACGTTGATGAGTCCTTGAATGCAAGATGCAGCTCTGGATGGGAAGGGGAATAATCTTGGGCCAGGTGGCTCTTTTGGGCTGAGGGTACTGCCCAGATGGTGACTCATCTGGCAGCTGGCATTCACCAAAACCGTCAAGAACTGGAAGAATGAGTGTCCAGTCCCAAACAGGGCACCTAGTGACACACTAGTGCACCATCACATGTGCATGTATAATATTATTTGCATTCGTTATGAATGTCTTGATTTGTTTTGTAATAGATCTCCCAGGCTCAGATTGAGAAAAACATAAAACAATTTTTATTACAATACCAAAATTAACTGTCTAATTTAAAAAAAAGAAAACATTTTCCTAGATATTTGCGTCTTTATCTTCTGAAAGGTACACTGTGTGAATTTTAATGTTTTAGCTTGTCATCTTGTGTGGATACAATCTCTGAATTTATGAGTTAATGTTTGAACATTTTATAATTACTGTAACCTTTTCCAAATCTAGCTTCCTATGAGCCTTTTGTTTTCATTTTTCATGGCATAAATAGCATTATAAGAACAATAAGGGGACTTTCAAATTAAACTTCACTATTCCATATTAAGATATGAACTGTATTTATTTTTTCTAATTACCACATTCTCCTTCCTAATATGCTAATGTACCTTATATAGGCATATTTATAGTATGTAGTTAACATTAGTTTTTATTTAACTTAACATTACATCCTAAATATTTTCATGTGACTCGTTTTTACAATAGTAATTTTAAGAGAAGCACAAAAGTCCAGTGAACTGATGTGCTATCTATTGCTTAACTATTCTCTTAGCCTTTGGCTTTCAGCCTGTTACCAGGTTTTGCCTACAAAACCGTACTATAAGTTATAAATTTTCTAACTCAACAATTCAATTAGATTCACTAAGCAGTGAGAGTCAATGCTGGCTCATGTTATTAAAAGAAGGCAGACATAACAAACATAAAACTTAATCTTTTCCTCAAAAGTACTTATGAATGAAAATGAGAGACTTATTTACTATAAATGGAAGTAAATAAGTATCCACAAAATTAAACATGACCAATGATATGCTGCAGCAGAGATAGGAGCAATTATTTCTAATTGTGCAGGAAGAAAAGTCTTCAGAGAGGAGGAAGATTTTAAGGTAGGCTTTTCAGGATGTGCAAAATTTAGACGAGGAAAAAGGATGATCAGGGCATTTTGAGCTAAAATAAAAGTAACAGCAAGATAAAAGGATATAAAAGTAATTTACAGATATAAGAAAGTATGAGTCATCTGGTACAGATGGCTTATATGAGATGAAGAGGTGACAGGAAAGAATAATTTAGAGTCATATATTCCAGGAACTTGACCTCCATATTTTAAAGAGTTTTGATTCCTCTGTAAGCAAAAATAAACCTTTTTGAAAATAATAAGGCTATGATTAGTGCTTCAGAAGAAAGATGGTTGCATTGATATGAAGCAAGGTAGAAGACTTATTTCCCTGTTAGAAAGGTATTGCCCCAGTTCAAGGAAAGTTTATTAACTTATTCTTTTGTTTTCTGTTATTTCCTTCATTTGTAATTAATGAGTATACAATCACCTTAGCAGGGTGTAAGACCTTGGAGATGTTAAGATAAAAATCAACGTCTATTTAAAATTATACATTCGTTCAACAAATATAAATTGAGAGCCTACTTTGTGCTACATGAAGGAATCAGAGCAGAATTTGCTTCAGTCATTGAGCTTGAGTTCTCTGTCTGAATTGTGCGTAGCATTTGGTGATTACAGGCCACTGCATTAGAGATAGGAATAGAACACCAAAGTCCTTCACTATGTGACATTTCGCAGAAGAGATTATACAGGCCCTTTAAATGATCCTTCATCCCAACTGTTCTCTTCAATGAAGCATCTCCATTTGCTTATATTTCCGCTCTTATCTACAAACAGAGACAACGTCCAAATCGGGAAACCCAAACTTAAATGATACAGTATGAAGATCAAATAATCCGACTGCTTGACGATATGGAAGGAATTAGAATACTTTGAGACCGTTCATGCTGTGTTGCTGGGTTTATTGAAACATTTCTACTTTTGTGAGAAATCAAGGTGCCAGAAATCAAGCAATCAAAATGCACAATAGAATCTCAAGAAATCAAAATGCACACCCAGTGGCAAAATCTCAAGAATTTATTGAGCTTCTAGTGTGCATTTTAACAGTGTTACTCCCAGTCTAAAGTGGAATTTGGTTCTGTCTCCTGCTCCTCCCATCTGTGGGTTGCCCTGAACTTTGTTCTCACTGAGACATACACCAGGATACCATGCTATTGTTACTCCATCACTTAGGTTTCATAATCATGAATCAACCACTGCTCAGAAGAAAACTGCTCTGAGAAAAGACATATTTCAAAAGCCGTCTTCAGAACTAATGTAGCAATAGTAATTCATTCTTATATATTACCTGCTATGGCTAAATCAAATGCTTGATAATCTATAAGAAAGCTCAAACCAGATTACATATGAACTATATCATTTGGGAAAATATGTTTTAATTTGAAGACATATTGAAAGTGATTAGCTACATTGAAGATTTCAAAATATGCGTTGTATTATTCTGCCATATCATAAGTGGTCTATCAGCTACAATAAAGTTAAAAAAAAAAGTTTATATCCAGGTAAATCATCTTTTGCTTTGAAAAGACAAAATTATTTCTCAGAATTATTTTCTAATTAATGTAACTTTATTTGATAGGTCAAGGCAGGAGTTAACTACCTTTCTGTTGGTGTAATTAGCTTCCCATGTCTCTGGAGGAGCTGACTAGGTGCAGATAAGAAAATGAACAAGGTATTTAGAGAAAACACTCTCAGTGCTCTGCACAGATGCCCTTGAACACCTTTTATGTCTTCTGTGAGCCCCTCCCCAGACTTCAGTGTATTTCTGTTTCCAAATGCGAGCACCTGTGACTCTTCTTCCTAGGGCAATTCTTAGGTTACTGGGGCTGCTTTGCCTGTGGACACACAGAGCCAAGAGCCTCTAGAAGTCTAAGCACCTCTGTCTTTGCCAGCAGTGGCTCATTATGACTGTCTACTGCCTGAATATGAAAGCTCAACTACCTTGCTTGGGTTGGGATAAACTCTGAGGTACGACTTACACTCCACAGCTCCCTGCAAAGTTAGGCTAAAACCACCCTCCATGAAACTTTGTTTGAAAGTGTACCCTTGCTTGACTGCTTCTCTGTCTGCTTCTTTTTGTCACTCCGAAGTAGGTTTTCCTGGAAGTATGTCCTTAATAAACAGCTTTAATATAAATAACTTGTTTCAGGGTATGCATCCAGGGAAGTCTGAGAAAGTATTTCTGCTTAAAACATCTTTTTCCTGTGCTCCACATTTTGCAGATATATTCTGAGTTAGTAAATCTTCTAAGCTGTGTAAATATACCCTCAGAGAGAGAGAAGAATAACAAAACAGAACATTCCCAACAAACTAAAATGACCACAGATCCAGTAACTAAAATTCAACAACCAGACTGCCTGTGCATATGTTGTTTTTTAAGGTAGCCAAGGCATCGTGATCATCTCTACCAATGTCATTCTTTCCATACCCAAAGGAGTGTAATTCCAAGATGTTGAAACTGCTGAGAGCAAGCTCTGACTGGAGGTCTAGTTTTCACAAGTAAGATGCTTAGGTAGCAAGATAGAAAGGGAGACTTAGTAGAAGCACTTCCTTGGAACTAAAGATTTTAATGTGTTTGATTGATTCAGAGATCAGATGCAGACCAGAGGCGAGAAGAGCAAACCACTGTTCAGGATACTCACACAAAGTGACTGACACTGGAGCTGATCTAGCTGCAGTTCAGCTACAAATCTGATTGGGATTTTAATTCAGATATTTAGAGCATACAGGTGACCTAAAGAAATCTACTAACCCTGTCTATTTATAAAGCCAAGTCTGGGTAATTTTCTCCTAATTTTGGATAAATGGTAAACAGACAAACAACAAAAAAAATAGCACCCTATGAAAGCCATCCAGTAGCAAAAATGAAAAGGAACAATGTCCTGAAAACAAGAGGAAGAGCAGACCTCTGAAGATTATTTATAACAGGAACCAGAGAAAATTTAAAAGACTGTTTATCATACTTAATCTGATTTAAGAAGTCATTGCTTTTAGTAAACAGGAAAAGAAAGCCACAAAATAGACAAGCTGAGATGAAGGAACAACAGGATGAGATGAAAAGAAGACAGGATATGAGGCCAAGGCAACAAGCTGGGATGAAATGGAAGCTCACAGTAAGATAAAGGAGGTGCCGAGGGAGTCCAGCAGAAATTCAAAATTAAAATCATTTTCATGTCAGTCCCTCCATACACATACACATCCCATAACGGCACATAAAAGAACAGAAGAAAGTAATAATAGATATACAGGACAAGTGAAGGAGATACAAACTAAAAATTTTGCGTTTCTAGAAAGAAACTAACTGGAACAGAAGTAGTAATTAAAGATGCAGTTGACGAAACCTGTCCTAAACTGGGGGTTGAAGAGGAAAGGGGTGGGGGAACTAGCAATGCAGATTATAGGAGCTGACCATGATCCAGGCAACATTATTTAAAGGACAATCGGACATATATCCTGATATTTTTAAATTATAAGAAAATAGATAGAGATGCATTCAGAAACAAAAATACAAGTTATCTATAAAGCAATTAATATTTACTTGGCCCCACAGAATAACTTGCAACACTAAATTTCAAAGTATGATGAAGCAGATTTAGAGTAGTGTTCATTCATTCAACAAATAAGCTTCTAATGTTTGCCCAGTATTGTGTTGGGTACTGAAAACACAATAATGTAAACTCTTAGAACCTGAAGTGATCTGTATATGGAATTAAAGGTAATTAGTCATCATGACAATTACATAACAGGTTTATGTAAAGGTATAAGCAGCACAACTATTTATATGCTGGGCTCTCCGCTGCAGTTTCTGACTCAGTAGGTCCAGAACAGTTCCCAATAATTTGTATTTCCAAGTTCCCAGGTGATGCTGATGTAGCTAGTACAGGAATCACACACTGAGAACCACTGATTTGCATTAACAAAAATTTGCGAGGGAATAGAACAGAAATGTTCCACTGCGGTGGAATTATTACATTATTTTAGTCATTGAAATGAACAACCTTGAATATTATTTAATACTGTATAAAAATCACAATCACACAATATTGCATAGATAAGTCAGTGTGTGAGACTTGACATATTAAGCTCTTGACAGAAAATGGTTAAAAAAGGAAGAGAAAGATATCCAGTAAACAAAGATTGTGAGGAAATCCATAAATTGTTGACAGTGATTATCTCTAGACTGTGTCCTTATAGTTAAATATTTTCATCTTTTTACCTTTCTGTATTTTCTAAATAATCGTGCATGAATTTTATATTGAGAAGGGAAAAAAAAATCTCCAGGAGACCCAGTTCAAATGTTTTCTTGATAAAGCTTTTACCAGTCCCCTATACCATTAACTCAAGTGCCAGCTGTGAATTCTGTTACCGCACCACAAAAGCATTCATCACCTTCTTTGTCTTTCATTAAAACCTGACTGTTCTAATCCCAGCTACATCAGGAGGCTGAGGCAGGAGAGTCACTTGAACCTGGGAGGTGGAGGTTGCAGTGAGCTGAGTTTGTGCCACTACACCAGAGTCTGGGTGACAGAGCAAGACTCTGTCTCAAAAAAAAAAAAAAAAAAAAAAAAAAGACTATTCATGTTAGTATTGTAAAAGTTCTCAAGAGTCTCAGTTTTTAAAAAAGCTTGTTTATTGTTGCTTTTTCCAGGATTTTCCAAACTTGTCTACAAAACTATAGAGACCATCTATTAATGTTCTGCAAATAAGTGGTCCACACAGTAGAGTTAGCCACCAATTTGCATTTATTGAATGAATGAATGAAATCAATGAACCAATGAATCATTGCCTAAAATATGCAGAATACCTATTTATTAATATGTTTCCTAGTGGTGAACCTAAATAAAGAGCTTTCTTTCAAAGGGCATTAACAATTTTATTTATGTTTACTTATGCTTCTCACTTCCAAAGTACTTCAGATAGAATGTCTCCTGGGTGCAGGGCACTCTGACATGCAAAAGCATCTTATTTTACATGGTCTTATGTCAGCCAAGTGTTAGGGCATTACATCCTCATTTATCTCAACCTTCAAAAATATTTAAATCACTTGTTATAGATGATTGTGTATCTACATGATCATTATTTAAATTTAACCAAGAGTGATAATTTCATACAATATGGCCAAAAAATGATAATAGGAGAATCCAAGCATCCTCTCACAGAAACATACAAATACCAGATGGAGTTTCCTGCATTTTGAAAGTTGATGACACTGTATTTCCAAACAAATATTGTATGCCAAAAATAAGAGCCCATCTGGAATTTTATAATTAATTATTTTCTCTGCCAAAAAATTTCTTCCCCACTGTAATGGCTGTATTCCATCCCATTACTAACTTAGATCACGGGATTTCTTATGGTCCTTTATGTGTTTCAGGAGTTACATAAAAATATTTTTAAAGTATGGAAATATTTGATAACTTAGCAACAAAAGTAGGATGGAATGCAATCAGATGTAAACAGCATGCTTCCCAGCACAAACATACATCACCAAAGACAAATAAAAACAAAAGTCTCTGAAATAAGGGAAAAGTCATTATTAAAATTTAAATCCACTAGTATTTCATGTAAGGGTTGCCAAATGCTTCTCCCGCAACACCGCGTATACAGCAAGTGGCCCCAAGTAGTGGCCCCAAGTGGCCCCAAGTTTGTTCAATAACATAGCAACGGAATTAAAGAATGTTGTGACTTTGAAAGAGAACAAGAATCTGGAGGTGACTGAAGTTAAAGATGCTCATTTTGTTGTATAAACTCTGTTTTTTGAATGTCTTGCTTTTAAATTTTAAGTGCAGGAATACAAGTGCAGGTTTGTTACATAGGTAAACTTTTGTCATGGGGGTGTGTTGTACAAATTATTTTGTCACCCAGGTATTAAGCCTAGTACCCATTAATTATTTTTCCTGATTCTCTTCCTTCTCCCACCCTCCACCCTCCACCCTCTGAAAGGTCCCCGTGTGTGTTGTTACCACATGTGTCCATGTGTTCTCATCATTTAGCTCCAACTTACAAGTTATAACATGGAGTATTTCATTTTTTATTCCTGTGTTAGTTTGCTGAAGATAATGGCCTACAGCTTCATCCGTGTTACTGCAATAGACAGGATCTCATTGCTTTTTATGGCTGCATAGTTTTCCATGGTGCCTATATACCACATTTTCCTTATCCAGTCTATCATTGATGGGCATTTAGGTTGATTCCATGTCTTTGCTATTGTGACTAGTGTGGCAGCAAACATACATGTGCATGTGTCTTTATAATAGAATGATTTTTATTCTTTTACCCAGTAAAGGGATTGCTGGGTCTAATCCCTTTAGACCAAAGGATATTTCTTTAGAACAAAGTATTTAGGTCTTTCAGGAATTGTCACACTGTCTTCTACAATGACTGAACTAATTTACACTCCCACCAACATTGTATAAAGTGTTTCCTTTTTTCCACAATGTCACCAGCATCTGTTATTTTTTGACTTTTGCTGTTGTTGTTGTTGAGATGGAGTCTCACTCTGTTGCCCAGGCTGGAGTATAGTGGTGCTATCTCAGCTCACTGTAACCTCCACCTCCTGGGTTCAAGCGATTCCCCTGCCTCAGCCTACTGAGTAGCTGGGATTACAGGCACACACCACCACACCCAGCTAATTTTTGTATTTTTAGTAGAGATGGGGTTTCACCATGTTGCTCAGGCTGGTCTCAAACTCCTGACCTTGTGATCCGCCCGCCTCAGCCTCCCAAAGTGCTGGGATTACAGGCATGAGCCACCATGCATGGCCCTTGACTTTTTAATAGTAGATATTCTGACAGGTGTCAGATGGTGTGGTTTTGGTTTACATTTCTCTAATGATCAGTGATATTGAGCTTTTTTCATGTGATTGTTGGCCACATGTATTTCTTCTTTTGAGAAATGTCTGTTCATGTCCTTTGCCAACTTTTTGATGGAGTCATTTGTGGGTCTTTTCATAAATTTAAGGTTTTTTTAGATGCTGGATGTAAGACCTTTGTTGGTTGCATACTTTGCAAAAATTTTCTTCCATTCTGTAGGTTGTTTGTTTAGGTTAAGCTCTCTAGTTTAATTAGATCCCATTTGTCAACTTCTGCTTTTGTTGTGATTGCTTTTGGCGTCTTTGTCATGAAGCCTTTGCCTGTGACTATGTCCTGAATGGCACTGTCTGGGAGGCATTATGCTACCCGACTTCAAAGTGTACTACAGGGCTATGGTAAACAAAACAGCATGGTACTGGTACAAGAAGAGATACATAGACCAATGAAACAGAATAGAGAACCCAGTAATGAGTCCACACACCTACAACTATCTGATCTTCAACAAACCTGACAAAAACAATGGGGAAAGGATTTCCTTTTCAATAAATGGTGCTGGGATAACTGGCTAGCCACATACAAAAGATTGAAACTGGACCTCTTCCTTATACCATATACAAAAATTAACTCAGGATCGATTAAAGACTTACATGTAAAACTCAAAACTTTAAACATGTTAATGAGTACAGTTACTTCCTTGAAAATGTGGTTATGAAAACCAAGTATTTTAATATGGAATATTATGTTTTAAAAATAAAAAACCCTTTAACAAATGACTGTATTCCTTTAATAAACAAACAATGAAATAGATCCCATTTAGATTTAAAGCAAACATCAAGAAAATTTACACTGTCTATGCATTGTGTTTGAATACTTATACTGATAGCTTAGAGGCAACTCAGGCACACTGTGGTTCACTTGTGGGCCACATTTTTTGTAATTGATAAAACTATTTAAAATATGGATTTTAATCTAAAATCTTTGGAAGTTTTTACTGACAGAAAAATAATAACATTGCTTTATAGGTCTAGTACTTAATGTGGCAGGCAATGTTTTAAGTGATTTACATATATTAACTTATTTAACATTTACGACAATCTTATGACCTGTAAATAGATTCTATGATTATCCCTATGGTACCAATGAGGAAATGGAGTCAAAAGAGAGGATAAAAAACGAGGATTTGACACCACATATTCTGGCCTGACTTCAAGTGCTTAACCAGATTGCTTTGCTGGTTGTTTCTCAATGGTACATGTTTGGGCAAGAAATTGAAATCCATGTATGCACACTGGTATAAAAATATACTGACACATTGCATGAGAAACATAGTGTAGTATTAACTGATAATAAAGAGAAGGCTTTGTGAAGTTATTTTTCTTTTTAAACATGATTTAGTTATTCAACTTTAGCATCTTGTAATTCTAATTTTCGGAGTTGGAAGCCTTAGAATATTAGAAATCCAAGTTTTTGAGTAATTTTTGTTTGTTTACAACAGCCAGACATATCCTAGGCAAGCAATAGAAGTTGGCGTGGCTGAATGGGCCCTGCAATAAACTGATATAAGCATGAGCAAACTGAAGAAAACAGCAGCCCGTACTCGTGATAGTTAATTATTTTCACCCAGGCTCACTGCTGCCCAATCTTCTGAGAAGTTGAAAATCTGATTCTTATCTGAAATTTCTCAACTTTGAAAGTATGTTTCAGAGAACTAAAATGTATTTAAAAACTTTAAAAATAGTGCTCACCAAAGAGATCGCATCTGTACACTGGCTGTACTACATGGGCCACTGGTCTACAAGGAAGAAACTATGATGTTGATTATGGAGTCACCTGTGTCAAGTGAGGACTTGCTACCTTCCAAGGACTATTCTAGGGGCCTCCCTGAACCAAGGAATAACTTATTTTTCCTTCAATATTCTTGATATACGGTTACTTGATTATAAAGTTCCAAATATACTAGAATTATATTTGGACCTTTATATATTAGACCTTTTGAGGATCTACCTTGAGTTGTTAATTGCCCTCAGGGAGGATCTGATGGTATCACCTTTCCTCCTTCTCCATAGATAGTTCCTTGTGCCTGTATCCCAGCTTAGCTGTCTGCTGCTCTAACCCACACTCACTCATCATGAGCATAGGTTGTCATTGAGTAAAAGACCAAATCAATCTCTAGGCAAAATTATTGTATGTTAAAAATTTAATTCCTACAGGGGAAGCCATTCTTGAAATATCGAGATTTCTAGATAGTTTTGTGTTTTTAGCTTAAAGATGCCACTTAAAGTACTGTAGGATGGAGACATGTCTGGAAGAAAAGCAGAGAAGGAAAAAAAAAGGCAGAAAGAGACAAAGTTATGAGGTGTATATGGTTGTAGATTTAACGCTTTGATCTGGAAAAGACAGTGCAGGACACGGTCTCCTGTGATTCTGGCCTATGAATTGATAGTCAGATAACCCTCTAGAATAGCAGGTCATTTTAAAAGACTGCCTTTTCCCATTCATAATCTCCTATCCCATTCCCAAAAACCTTCCTGAAAAGTAACCTATAGGTCTACAGGAAAGAATGCTATTATTTCATAAATCTGAGCCAGAACTATTTCCATTACTTTGAAAGATGTAGAAGAGGACAGATACATATTAACAGACAAAACACTCTCCTAAATTGCTCAGATATTTCAAGCTTTAATTCTACTGTCAATTACCTAAAATGACTGTGACCAGCATGGGTCTGTTCATTTATTCAACCAATATTTCTTTAGTACCTGCCACATTCCAGACATTTCTGCAGGGGGTAAAGACACTGTAGAGATTCAACAGCTAGCTGAAACCTCAACCAGTCTCAGGCAATTCTTACATCTTTGATCTTTATTATCAAAAAAGGAGCCCGTAGTACTAATTACACAGGAACAGAACACTTTAATGTATTTTTCACCTATTTATTCAATTAATATTTATTGAGGGCTTACATTATACCAGTTACTCTTCTAAATACAAGACGCCAAAACATAATTTTTAAAAAAGCTTCCTGTTTCCATTATGTATAAATATTATAATTGGATGTATATTTAATAGAAAATGTTGGCTGGGCATGGTGACTCATGGCTATAATCCCAGCACTTTGGGATGCCAAGACAGGATCACTTGGGGCCAGGAGTTAAAGAGCAGTCTGGGCAACATAGAGATACTCCGTCTCTACAGAAAATTAGCCCGGTATTGTGGCATGTACCTGTGGTTCCAGCTCCTCTGGAGGTTCAGGTGAGAGGATCATTTGAGCCTGGGATATTGAGGCTATAGTGACCTATGATAACACCACTGCTCTCAACAGAGTGAGATGCTGTCAAAAAAAAAAAAAAAAAAAAGGATAAAAAGAAAGAAAGAAAAGAAAAGAAAAGAAGGAAGGAAAGGAAGAAAGAAAAGCAGGAAAGAAAATGTTCCTACATTTGTGATTAAGTCTTTTAAAAATATATATATATATCACATGAAACCCAGCTGTATAATTTCACATTGCATATGTAGCTAATCTATATTATAATAATTGTTTTTTTTAGGCCGGGAGCAGGGGCTCATGCGTGTAATCCTAGCACTTTGGGAGGCCAAGGTGGGTGGATCACCTGAGGTCAGGAGTTTGAGACCAGCCTGACCAACATAGTGAAACTTGTCTCTACTAAAAATACAAAAAATTAGCTGGTCATGGTGGTGGGCACCTGTAATCCCAGCTACTTCGGAGGCTGAAGCAGGAGAATCACTTGAACCTGGGAGGTGGAGGTTGTGGTGAACTGAGATCACGCCATTGTGCTCCAGCCTGGGTGACAAGAGCAAAACTTTATTTGAAAAAAAAAAAAAAAAAAAAATCAGGTCGCTGAGACTAGGTTACCTTATGTACAAATTGGAAGTAATGATATTTATAAAGTTGTAGGACTTAAATGAGTTAAACTAGGAAAAGAAATTAGTACATTATACAGCATATAGTATGTAGCCTTTATTTTTATTATTATGTAAATATTGATATGTATATTTTGGACACTGGAGTTTGGTTTTGTCTACCTCAAACCAGAAGGTTTAAACTACCCTGCAGAAACCTGATGGGAGAAGTGTTGGAATGTTTCCCTCCAGCTGTACCTCATGTTTCAGAATAGAATTCATCCTGCTGTAGTGTGTCAGCTTAGGCAGGTCAGTTTCTTGAAAGACAATGCCAATGTTTGGGCTTAGCTACAAGTCAATTCTATCAATTCCAAGAAAAAAAAAAGAATATCTTTAAAAATCAATCTCAAAATATCTCATTGAAGCTCTTGCCGCTTTGCTTCCTAGATGAGGATGCTTTAGGCAGCAGGAGTTTCCTTTAGATTTTTTTTTCATCCTTTCCTTTCTCCTAAGGGCAGAAATTAAGCATTCTTATGTTGATCTTTTTCTTCCATGTGTAATTCAAGACCAGAGGGAATTTCAAGCTTCCTGTTCATCAGCAAAATAAATTGATATAAAATGAAGAGGGAAATTTATTCTCCCCTCACCACCAGTTTAGGAAAGGAAACTTAAATTATGTTCCAAACGTTTATTTATCTTCTATATGGTATTTGATAAGTGGTTGAAGGAGCTTATTGTATAGTGTAAAGGAGAGCTCTCAAAAACTTAGGGGGAATGAGTTATTAATGTGTTATAAATGCATCATAAAGAAAAGACTTCTGCCACTGTTTGTGAATTTTTGTGTTTGAAAACATTTCCAAGTTCATGTTTATAAGGGCAGGACTTGAAAACAGTGATTTTACTATGGAATTCTGGCATTCTCTAAACAGGACTTCTTTGTGAGCATCCTTGATCTTGATATTTTTTGTCTCTTCAAGATGAGCTATCAGCTCACCTATTTTTGTTTTCCTTCTGCTGAGCAATACTGTTCCTGGGCTCTTTTGTTAAGTCACAATAAACTAGGCAAGCAACCAGCAGGTCCTTGACACAAAGTCCTTTATTGATCTGGAAACCACACTGTGCTAACCTCACCTTAAAATCCTATAGCATAAAACTCTAGTTCCTCAAAAACAGCCAAAGTATTAACACCAAAACACTAGACATCCTTGTTTTCAGTGCATATTTGACAATTTAGAAAAGGTAATTCTTTATGAAAAAAAAAAGTTTTCTTTTTAGTTTTAAACTTTTATATCCAACATCTTCCAGGTCTCTCTTGAAGATAAATGTTTTGCCCTGTTGTGCCAAAGAGCACAAAAATACGGTCAGGCCAATGTCATGATTGTAGGGTTGGAGCTGCAAATTTATAAGACTCTATGATGCTCCTTAAATTATATTATAATATAAAAGTATTTTATAATAAGAGACGCAGGAATTGTGTGTCAGAAAGTTGTGAGAATTATAATGCCTGAAGTTATATATGTGACCGATGAAAGGCTTTTGATTTGTTAGGAATTTGCTCATTCATTCACTTGCTCATTGACTCATTCATTCAATGGCTAGTATGAGCCAGAATGTGTGGTAAGATGATATAGTTACAAACAAAACCATCCAGTTCTTTATGATCTTGGCAATTACAGCCTCTTAGGGTAAAATACAATAATCATATAAACAAAATAATCCACAAATTGTGGCCACTGCAATGAAGAACATTAACAGCATGTGGTGATAGACACTAATGGAGGAGAAGAATTCAGCTCCTGTACAATCCTGGGGAGGGAGTGCTCCAGTCAAAAGCAACAGCAGGTGCAAAAGCCTCAATGTGGCCAAAATATAGTAAGGGAGTAGAAGAGTAGCATGAAAATTGATGTAAACATTGTGAAGCTCTACGTAACACATGGTTAGGTGATGTTGCCTGTCCTGCACTGTTCTCCATGATACCTTCCCCAGTGTCTCCACTTTGGTCTAGATTAGATGTCCCCATTAATTGCTTGAATTCACCCTTTACTTACCTGTCCCCAAATATTTGTTCATACTTGAATGCTATTGCCCCCTCATGTCTAAATGTTGTCATTCTGCTAAGCAAAATGCAAAAAAATAGAGAAAAAGAGTATACATTGTGTGATTCCATTAATGGAAGATTCTAGAAAATGCCAAATTCATCTGTAATGACAGATGCCTGGTTACCGGGGGTGTGTGTATGGAAGTGGCTGCAAAGAGATGCAAATGGAATTTGGGGGATGATGAAAGAGTTCTGTGTCTTGATCGTTATGGTGGTTATACAGGTGGATTATCTGTCAAAACTCAACAAATTGTACACTGAAATCGCATTTATCATATGCAAATTATACCTTAAATAAGTTGATTAAAAAGTTATAGAATAAGAAAAACAATAAAAAAGCTTAAGTTCATTTTCTCCATTATCTCTCTAGTAAGAAATAAGCTTTCTTTCTATCATCATGTCGTGTGCTATTCATGTGTTGCAGGTTTTTGTATTTGTAATAAGCATACCACATAGAGCCCTCAATGAGTGTCACGATGTTAAAGTGGCTGTTTCTCCATTGGGTTTGCATATTACCTTATGAGAGAAACCATGTCTCATTTGTATTTTTCTCCCCGCCCCCAACACCTAGCTGAGAATAGATAAAAGAACCTCACTGAGCATTTGGTAAATCAACAGCAATATTTTTATATTTACATCCTGCCTGGTTCCCAAAAAGGATGAACAGGAAAAGAATTTATTTCCAAGAGTTGATGAATGAATAGATTGTTCTTGGCACTGGAGACCACATCCTGTCTCCATGTGTAAAAATTGGGGGCAGAAAGGGGTTTTTGACCCACCTTCACACCATGAGTGTGAAACTCATGTTTACTGACTGATTTAATGAAATGCTTGTGATGGTTTCTTTGTTCTCCAGTAGGTAAATGCTATACAGACCCTCTGCATTATCCTTCTTAATAGTCCATTATTCCTCTTTAGGGAATTCAGTGGTAGAATCAGCGTTGTCAAGCTGCAAGGAGGGGACATGAAAGTGTTATAGGAAGGAGACTCTTATGCCCCATTATTACATCGAGTGAAGGAAAATCGAAGGAGCATAGTGGTCTATTGCATAACTGCCGCTCTTGGGTTGTTATGAGGAGAACTGTGTAAATCAGTCCTTGTGTGCTTATCCTTGAGAAATTCTTTTTCCCCTTCCCTCATAGCTATTCTCTGCAATTTTTGGTGTTCTCAACTGGCCGATTACCTGGAATATTAGCTTTTCAAAATATGACACAGAAGTTCACCAATTCCTTCCAACTCATAACACTTTAAAATTGCAATTCCAAATTATTCCTGTAAAAATAGCTGATCTTTATGACTCCTAGGGGATTTCTCATTTTAATCTGAAACCTTCAGAAATGGTTCCGTTTTGTGAAAATGATGGGGGAATGTCTGCCCTTAGCAGTTTTTGTGTTCAAGGGCAAATCAACCTCTGTGCTTGCTAAGTTTAATTTTCCAAGGGTTATGAGACTTTAATTTGATTCTTTATCCAGTGTGCATAAAATGTTCACTGGAATTTGCATAATACATTTATTGTATAATCATTCTTCACATTGGTTACCTGCTTCCTCAGATGAACATTACTTTTTTAAAGAGATGAATTAATGTAGGGCCAATTTGAACTTAGTAACTAAACAGAATTAAGTATATCTCTGAAGAACAAACATAAAAGAGACAGGGAAGTAGAGCAGATACTTGTTCTGAAATAGGCTATTATGAGAAAATAGCCCTAGTACTGTATTTTTCAATATTCATTTTGTACATATAAACAGGAGAAGAATTGCTGTCTTTAAAAATATAAAGATTTGTTATGTGAAGAAAGGAATACATTTGTCTGGTTTCTCTTAGAATGTATTTAAAACAAATGAATTAAGGTGCTAAATTTCAGCACAGTCTAAAAAGATGAGGGAGTTGGAGAGAGAAAATGCCTTTGGCATTAGGCCAGGTGCTTTAAATACACGTAAATTTATTCAATGCCCAGAACAACGTAGAATTTAGGTAGTGTTATTATTACCCTTATTCTGGGTTGAGTGTTCTGTGCCGGAGGACTCATTGCTATCAAATAGTGGAGCTAGTATTTGAATCTAGACTGCATGAAGGCAACATCTGTGCCTTTCAATTACAACAGTATTCTATGAAATACACTTCTCTCTCATGGACCTCCTTGGAAGACTGTGTACTCCCTAATATTAGAATTGTCCAGGTGGAGTTTGGAGGAGTGTTTGGCAAAGAGATTGTAGGAAGATTCGAAGATCCAATAGAGGTTGAAGAAGATGACTTTTAAGATTCCCATTCTCCCTGTAGTTTTATGAGAGTAGCAGGTGCAATCTTGACTTGATGAGTGGCTTGTTGCAGTCCAGGGAGTCTCAATCTTTAATGTGCATATGGCTTTCTTGGGGATCTTGTCAAAATGTACAGCCTGATTCAGTAGACCTGGTGTAGGCCTGAAATTGTGCACTTCTAACAAGCTCCCAAGTGATGTCAACATTGCTTTTCCGCAGATCACATCTGAGCAGCAAAGTAGAAAACTTCTCAGGTGAGGTGCTTTTGATTTCTGCTTGCAGAGCCATTTTCCTAGTGATTCAGGTCTTGACAGTAGTTAGGACAAGTATATAAAAACATCCTAAACTAAACAATTCTCTAAACTGTATCCAAACCAGCATGTTCTAGGATCCTAAAACACTATTTTCCTTATACAATTAGGATACTGCCTAGAGAGATTTCCTCTGTAAGTCATGAACCTCTAGCAATTTAAAGGGATACAAAAGAGCTGATACCATCAGCAAGCATACTAATTTACAAATTACAGCAAAATTTTCTTGGGGACAACATGTCTTTGTTGAAAAAAAAAATTCTACTTTCAACTTATAAATAAATATGTAATCATGGTACAATTACAAGACTATTCAAGCTTTTGATATCCTTTTTGAATCACAGATCTCCAATTTTGTCTCATAAGGTTCTAATATATTTCCAAAAATCCTTTGAGATGGATCCAACTTAATTACAATGAAAAGAAAAACGGGCTTTCAATCCCTTATATTTCAGGAGTTGGGTGTTTGAATTTGATTTAACTGGCTTCTTATATCTTTGGCTTGCAATGCATGAAAGTCTTTTTTTAAAAAAAGATCTTTGAATGAAACAAAAAAACTTAGGAAAAATCATTCTCTAAAGTCTAGGAGGCTTTGAAAGCATTGCCTATTTCCATTTCATTAATTTTAAAAATCTTTCCAAATCTTGGAATAAAATCAGTTTTGCAAGTTAAGAAACATTTAACTAAGGCAAACTGTATAGTTCAGAAATCTTTCAGAAAGAGTTAGGCAAGTGGAATGCTGAAAATATTAGATTGATGGGATTATAGAGATCCATATTTATCGGCCAAGAAAAGCAGTTGCATGTGTTGCTTAGGGAAAAATCAGATGTTAAAATTATATGTATAATCTGATATCATTTTGGCTAAAATAAAGGAAAATGATTTTATTAACAATTTATTATCTTTGGATGATGACATCATAGCTAATTTCTCTTTGTATTGGCTTAATTTCTATAATAAAAGTATATGACTTTTAAAATTAGAAGAAATCAACCATTTTCTTATTTTAAAAATTTTAATTTTTATGAGTATATGGAATTAAATATTTAATTTAATTATATTTATGAGGTACAGGAGATATTTTGTGTATATTTATGTGTATATTTATGAGGTACAGGAGATATTTTGTGTATATTTATGTGTATATTTATGAGGTACAGGAGATATTTTGTGTATATTTATGTGTATATTTATGAGGTACAGGAGATATTTGTTACAAGTATATAACAAACTTTTGTTACAGGTATGTAATGCATAATAATCACTTCATGGAAAATGAGGTATCCGTGCCTTCAAGCATTTATCCTTTGTTTTACGAGACATCCAATTATATTCTTTTAGTTATTTAAAAATGTACAATTAAATTATTTTGACTATAATCACCCTGTTGTGCTATCAAATATTAGATATTATTCATTCTTTCAAATTATTTTTTGTACCCATTAACCATCCTCACCTCCCGTTAACCCCTGCTCAGTTCTCAGCCCCTAGTAACCATCCTTCTACTCTCTTTCTCCATGTGTTCAATTGTTTTGATTTTTAGATCCGACAAATAAGTGAGAACATACAATGTCTGTCTTTCTGTTCCTGGCTTATTTCATTTAATATAGTGACCTCCAGTTTCATCCATGTTGTTGCAAATGACAGGATCTCATTCTCTTTTATGGTTGAATAGTACTCCATTGTGTATAAGTACCACATTTTCTTTATCCATTCGTCCATTGATGGACATTGAGGTTGCTTCCAAATCTTGGCTATTGTAAACAGTGCTGTAACAAACATGAGAGTGCAGATATCTCTTCAATATACTGATTTTCCTTCTTTTGGGCATATATTCACCAATGGTATTTCTGGATCATATGGTAGCTCTATTTTTAGTTTTTTTGAGAAATCCAAACTGTTCTCCATAGCGGTTGTACTAATTTATTTTCCCTCCAACAGTATACAAGGGTTCCCTTTTCTCTACAACCTCTCCAACATCTGTTATTGCCTGTCTTTGGATAAAAGTCATTTTAACTGGGCAGATGATATCTCTTTATAGTTTTGATTTGCATTTATCTGATGATAATCAGTGATATTGAGCACCTTTACATATGCCTGTTTGCCATTTATATGTCTCCCTTTGAGAAATTTCTATTAAAATATTTTGCCCATTTTTAGTTGGATTATTATATTTTTTTCCTATACAGTTGTTTGACTTCTTTATATTTTCTGGTTATCAATTCCTTGCCAGATGGGTAGCTTGCAAATATTTTCTCTCATTCTGTGGGTTGATTCTTTACTTTGTTCATTGTTTTCCCTCACTGTGTGGAAGCTTTTTAACTTGATGAGATCCCATCTGTCCATTTTTGCTTTGGTTGCCTGTGCTTCTTCAGTGTTTTATTTTAGTAGTTTCATATTTTGAGGTCTTAGATTTAAGTCTTTAATCCATTTTATGTGGTTTTTGTATATGGTGAAAGATAGGGGTCAAGTCTCATTCTTCTTCATATGGATATCCAGTTTTCCCAGTACCATTTATTGAAGAGACTGTCCATTCTTCAATGTGTGACTTTGGCACCTTTGTAAAAAATGAGTTCACTGTAGGTGTAGATTTGCTTCTAGATTTTCTATTATGTTCCATTGGTCTATGTGTCTGTTTTGATGCCAGTACCATCTGTTTTGGTTACTATAGCTCTGTAGTATAATTTGAAGTCAGGTAATGTGATTCCTTCAGTTTTGTTCTTTTTACTCAGAATAGCTTTGGCTATTCAGGGTCTTTGTGATTCTGTAGAAATTTTAGAATTATTTTTACTATTTCTGTGAAGAATGTCATTGGTATATTGATAGGGATTGCATTGAATCTGTACATTTTTAACAACATTGCTATCCAATATCCAATCCATGAACATGGAATATTTTTTCAATTTTTTGTGTCCTCTTCAATTTCTTTTATCAGTATTTTACAGTTTTAATTATAGAGATATTTTGCTTCTTTGGTTAATTCCTAGGTATTTAATTTTATTTTTGGCTACAGTAAGTGGAATTACTTTTTAAATTTCTTTTTCAAATTGTTCACTTTTGGCATATAGAAATGCTACTAATTTTTGTATGTTGATCTTGTATCCTTCAACTTTACTGAATTTTTTAATCAGTTCTAATAGTTTTTTTTTGATAGATTCTTTAAGTTTTTTTCAAATATAAGATTGTATCATCTGCAAACAGGGATAATTTGACTTCTTCCTTTCTCGTTTGGATGCCCTTTATTTCTTCCTTTTCTGACTGCTCTAACTAGAATTTCCAGTACTATGTTAAATAACAGTGGTAAAAGTGGATATCCTTGTCATGTTCTTATAGTAAAGAGTTTCCGTTTTCCCCATTCAATATGTACTAGTTGTGTGTCTGTCACATATGGCTTTTATTATGTTGAGATATCTTCTGTGTATACCTAGTTTTTTGAGGGTTTTTAGTATGAAGAGATGTTCATATCAAATGCTTTATCAGCATCAATCAAAATGATCATATTGTTGCTGTCCTTCATTTCATTGATATGTTGTATCACATTGATTGATTTGTGAATGTTGAATCATTCTTGCCTCCAAGATATAAATCCCACATGGTCATGATGAATGATCTTTTTAATGTATTGTTCAATTCAGTTTACTACTATTTTGTTCAGGATTTTTGTGGCAATATTAGTCAGAGATATTGGCCTGTAGTTTTCTTTTACTGATGTATCTTTTTTCTGGTTTTGGTGTCAGGATAATACTAGTCTCATAGAATGAATTTGAAATTATTTCTTCCTCCTCTATTTTTCAGAATTGTTAGAGGATTGGTATTAATTCTTCTTAAATGTTTGATAGAATTCAGCCGTGAATCTGTTGGGTCCTGGGCTTTTCCTTACTGAGAGACTATTTATTATGGATCCAATCTCCTTGTTAGTTATTGGTCTGTGTAGTCTTTGGATTTCTTTATAATTCAATCTTGGTGGTTTGTACATATCTAGGAATTTATTAATTTCCCCTTGATTTGCCAGTTTATTGGCATATAGTTGCTCATAGTAGCCATTAATGAACCTTTAAATGTCTGTGATATAAGTTGTAAGATCTCTTTATTCTTTTTTAGTTTTTATTTTGATACGGAGTCTTGTTCTGTCACCCAGGCTGAAGTGCAGTGGCACAATCTCAGTTTACTGCAACCGCCGCCTCCCAGGTTCAAGTGATTCTCCCACCTCAGCCTCCCGAGTAGCTGGGATTACAGGTGCTTGCCACCATGTTTGGCTAATTTTTGTGTTTTTAGTGGAGATGGGGTTTCACCATGTTGGCCAGGCTGATCTCAATCTCCCAACCTCTGGTGATTCACCTCGGCCTCCCAAAGTTCTGGGATTGCAGTCATGAGCCACCACACCCAGCCTCCTTTTTCCATCTCTTATTTATTTATTTAGGTTTTCTTCCTTTTTTTCTTCATTAGTCTGGCTAAAAGTTTGTCAATTTTGTTTATCTTTTCAAAAACAAATGTTTCATCGATCTTTTGTATTTTTTCTTCATTTCAAATCATTTATTTCTACTCTGATCCTTATTACTTTTTTCCTACTAATTTTGTTTGTAACTTGTGCTTGCATTTTTTTTTTTTGTTCTTTAAGATGCATCCTTAGGTTATTTATTTGATTTTTTTGTTATTTCTTAATGTAGGCACTTATAGCTATAAACTTCCCTCTGAGTACTGCTTTTGCTGTATTACATAGGTTTTGATATGCTATGTTTCCATTATCATTTGTTTCAATAAATGTTTAATTTTTTTTCTTAACTTCTTTATTGAACCACTGGTTATTCAGGAGAATATTGTTTAATTTCCATATATTCGTATAGTTTCCAAAATTCCTCTTATTGTTGATTTCTAGTTTTATTTCATTGTACTTTAAATATATCAGAAAAGATACTTGATTTTTTTTCCCATTTTTTAATGTTTTAAGGTTTGTTTTTTGACCTAATACATAGTCTGTCCTAGAGAATGATCAACCTGCTGAGGAGAAAAAAATGTGCATTTTGTTGTCTCTGGATGAAATGTTTTGTTTCATTTTTTCTGTACTGCAGATTGAGTCTGATGTTTATTTGTTGAGTTTCCATCTGGGAGATCTGTCCAGTGCTGAAAGTGGGATATTGATGTCTTAACTATTATTGTATCAAGGTCTACCTTTCTCTTTAGCTCTAATAATATTTGCTTTATATATCAGGGTGCTCCAGGGTTCGGTGCATATATATTTACAATTGTTATGTTCTGTTGCTGGATTTACCCCTTTATCGTTATGTAAGGACCTTCTTTGTCTCTCCTTCCAACTTTTGTCTTGAAATCCATTTTTTTCTTATATAAGTGTAGATACACCTGCTGTTCTTTGGTTTTCATTGTCATGGAACATCTTTTTTTCCCATCCCTTTATTTTCAGTCTGTGGGTCTTTATATGTGAAGTGGGTTTCTTGTAGGCAACAGATCATGGAATCTTATTTTTTCATCCATTTAGCCACTCTATGTCTTTTGATTAGAGAGTTAGTCCATTTACAATCAGTGTTATTATTGATAGGTAGGGACTTACTCTTTCCATTTTGTTATTTGTTTTCTGGTTGTTTTGCTGTCTTCTCTTCCTTCTTCCCTTCCTTTCAGTCTTCCTTTTAGTGAAGGTGATTTTCTCTGATAGTATGACTTAATTTCTTGCTTTTTTATTTTTTGTGTATCCATTGTGTGTTTTTTTGATTTGAGGTTACAGTGAGGCTTTCAAATACTATCTTATAACCTATTATTTTAAACTGATGATAACTTAACACTGATTGCATAAGAAAACACATACACATGCATGAAAATTAATAAAAACCCTATACTTTAACTTCATCTCCCTGCTTTTTAACTTTTTGCTATTTCTCTTTATGTCTTATTGTACTGTCTATGTCTTGAAATGCAGTTGTATCTATTAATTTTGATTGGTTCATCATGTAGCCTTTATACTTAAGAGTAATTTACACACCACAATTACAGTGTTATACAATTCTGTGTTTTTCTGTTATTCTTGCTCATTAACATCTTCTTCTTTCAGACTGAAGAACACCCGTTAGCATTTCTTGTAGGGCAGGTCTGGTGTTGATAAAATCCATCAGCTTTTTTTAAATCTAGAAAGGTCTTCCTTTTTCTCATGGAAGGATGTCTTTGTCAGATATACTACTCAAGGGTAAGGGGTTTTTTTTTCTTTCAGTTCTTTAAATATGTCATGCCACTTTCTCCTGGTCTATAAGGTTTCTACTGAAAAGTCTGTTATCAGATGTATTAGAGCTCTATTGTACATTATCTTTTTTTCCTCTTACTACTTTTAGGATCCTTTCTTTATCTTTGACTTTTGGAGGTTTGATTATTAGATGCCTTGAGGTAGTCTTCTTTGGGTTAAACCTGGTTGGTGTTCTATAACTTTCTTGTGCTTGAATGTTGGTACCTTTCTATAGGTTTGGGAAGTTCTCTGATATTCTCCCTTTTCGTAAACTTTCTACACATATCTCTTCCTCTACCTCATTTTTTAAGGCAAATAACTCTTATATTTGCCCTTTTGATATACTTTCTAGATCTTGTCAGCCTGCTTCATTGTTTTTTACTCTTTTATGTCTCCTCTGATTGTGTGTTTTCAAATAGATTTTCTTCAAGCTCACTAATTCTTCTTTTGATCAATTTTATTATTAAGTGACTCTGATGCATTATTCAGTATGTCATTTCCATTTTTAAACTCTAGAATTTCTGCTTGATTCTTTTAAATTATTTCAACTTCTTAAATTTTTTCGATAGAATTCTGAAGTTTTTTGTCTGTATTATCCTTAATTTTTAAAAATGTCCTCAAACAGCTATTTTGAATTCTCTGTGAAAGGTCAGATGTCTCTGTTTCTCCAGGATTAGTCCTTTGTGCATTATTTAGTTCATTTGGTCAGGTCATGTCTTCTTGGATGATCTTGATGCTTGTAGATATTCATAGGTGTCTGGACATTGAAGAGTTAGGTATTTACTATTGTGTTCATGGACTGGCCTTGTTTGTACCCATCCTTCTTGAGAAGACTTTCCAGGTATTTGAAGGGACTTGAGCCCTCAGCCCAATATTTCTGTGGTTTTTGCAGACTCATAGAGGTACCACCTTGGTGGTCTTGGATAAGATCTGGAAGAATTCTCTGGATTATCAGGCAGAGACTCTTGTCCTTTTCCTTTACTTTCTCCCAAACAAATGGAGTCTCTGTCTTTACACTGAGCCACCTGAAACTGGAGGTGTGGTGACACACTGGGATTGACCCAGTCAGGTTCCTGTGGCTGCCATCAATGTGACTAATGGATCAGACCTGAAACCTTCATAGCACTGAGTCTTCCCCAAGGTCCACTCTAACCACTAGCTGTTTATCACCTATGTTTATGCAAAACCCTAGGCCTCTACAATTAACAGGTGGCAAATCCAGCCACGTTTGTGTCCCTACCTTCAGGATGGCAGGTTTCCCCAGGCCCCACATGGGTCCAGAGATACTGTCTGGGAGCCAGGGATTGTAGTCAAAAACCTTAAACATTTGACTGATGCTCTTTTACACCCCAGCTAAGCTAGCACTCAGTTCACAATATAAAGTTCTTCCTACTCTTCCCCTTTCCACAGAGGAGCCTCTTCCTGTGGCCACTGCCACCACTGGCCTATTGAGGGGTTCTGCCAGGTCACTGCCCATGTTCCCTTAAAGCCCCAGTGGCTCTTCAGTCAGATTGTGGTAAACGCTTCCAAGCATGAGACTCACCATTCTGGGAAGTTGAATATCCTCTGGTCAAGGGCAGGTCCAGAAATGCTGTCTACTAGCCTAGGCCTAGACTTAGTGACCCCAAGAGGCTGCTTTTTGCTCTACCCCACTGTGGCTGAACTGGTACCTAAGACACATGGCAAAGTCTGCTTTACTTTTCCTTCCTGTACATCTCAGAGCCCAAGGCCCATAGCATACAACCTGGGTTTTGCTGCTGGTTATTCAGGGCCCAAAGGCTCTTTAGTCAGCAGGTTATGAATCCTGCCAGGACTAGGTCCTTCCATTCAATGCTGTGTCTAGAAATGTCATCTGAGAGCTAGGGTCTGGAATGGGAGGCTCATTATTCTGCCCATTGCCCTATTCTGCTATGGCTGAGCTGGTATTCAAGGCACAAGGCTCCTTTTTACTCTTTGTTCTCCATGCCTTAAGCAGAAGGAAGGAGACACTTTCATTGCTGTGAGCTGCATTACCTAAGGCTAAGGGAGGGATGGCACAAGCATTCCTTTAGCTGCCTGGGCTGGTGTCTCCCTAGGTCTCATGCCATGCCACCCTAGTCGTCTGGCTCTGAGCCCAGCCCAACACTTGGAGTTGCATACGAGTTGCAGTCCTTGTGCCCTTGACTGCCTTTCAGAGTTTACCTAGGTCCCAAGAGCACTTTGGCCTGTGATGGCAAAGCTTGCCAAGAAACTTGAGTATCAGTGGATGAGACGGATGATTCTCCTCTGGCTAGGTTTGGTCCAAATGCTCCCTCTGTGTGTGGTTGTTGGCTGAGCCCAGTACAGCTTTACTCTCCACTGTGGCAGGAGAGTAAAGCTGTTGGGTGTGAATATGGATTAAAGTACCTGGGAAGAGGTAGGGGGCTTGTCCTCCAGTTGATACACTGAAGTCATTACCTCTATTCCTTGTATGGAGGAATAGTCTAGTGTTCTACCCATCTGTAAGTCTAGAGCAAGTGGGAGGGAAGAATGGGGCAGCCAGGAATGAAATTTTAGTTAGGTTTGCCTATCCTAAATTGGGGCTGGAGATTGTAGAGCTGTAATTAAAGTGTTCAGTTATAGCTGACTTATAATTATAAATTCAATGGAATTGTTTTATTAATATGCTGGGTTTGCTCATGTAGTCACCATTACAACTTGTGCCTCCTGTTGTTTTGATGTCAGAGACACACAGGACCAATAGCTCAAACAAGACATACATTTTATTTGTATACTTGAACACTGCCTGTTAGCAAAGCAAAGCTTTGCTACATGGTTCACAGAGGTTAATCTGCCCATTTACTGCCAAATACACTGCTCCCTTAATCTGTGTAATAGTATAATAAAATAATCGTTGGTCCTTGGCAAATCAGTAAGTTTCTTTAATCTCAATAAAGCATAGGGGCTGCACTAAGCCCGTAAATAATGATTCTGATACTAATTTTGACTTTATTCAGTATAAAGAAGCAATTTCTCTCATTTAAAAATCAACTGAACATGGTGAAGAGGAAAGTGAGTTTTGGGATTTAAATTTGTGTTTAGTTTAATAAGATTTTTTGTGTAACATAAATGGAAAGAGAAAGTGTTCAATTTTCAAGTGGCATACTACTAAATACTTTGCTCTCTAATTTGTCTGTCTTTGTAATTGTTTTATTCTGCTAGGAAATACCATTTGGGACCTATTCCTTTTCCCCAGTCCTTATTTTTGTCATTCGTGTGCAAAATATATTGGGTTTTCCCCCACCTGGAAGAAACAGTTGCCATTTTAAAATACTAGCACTTTTTTTTCCCACAATTTATATGGTAGTGATTACTCTCTATATCTTGTACTTAATTTCAAACAAACTGAGAGACAGAAAGACTAATTCATAATATATACATAAATTTAGAATATGGATAATTTTACCATCATGGCACTTGTTGAACGGAACCTGGCTCAGTTGTTCAGCTCTGTTGACCAGAGCTGTACACCCTAAGTCATACATACTATACAGTATAAAATTAGTTCAATAATGTGAAGATAATTGTGTCTATATGCCATTTAAACATAAACTCCACTGCATTTAAATTGATTCGTCAACTCTACTAGACCATAAACTCTTTGTCAAGAAAAGCCATGTTAGAGTTTTTGTTTTCCTTATAGCATCTGGCACTATCTTCCTCGTATGTGGTAGATGTTTAGTAAATTTAATAATATAAAAATAATAATGAAAGATCACACCGTGGTTCAAACATGTCACTAATAATAGGCAGTTTCCTGTTCCAAAAGCTGATGTCTTGTTTTAGTATTTCTGGCACAAAAATTTCAGAATGCTTAGGCAATTAAACTGGAACATGAGGGGAGTCCAGTGGAGCAACCTGTTTTCTGTACAGTGGATATTGTTACCCGTCTTATTTTCCTCTGTTTGCTAAGTGCCTGAGGCTGCAACCCTCTCTGTTCAGGCAGTCCATATGTGGTTTCTTTTCTGTATCAACTCCCTGCATTTTATATTTTTAAGACATTTGAAAGCATAGGTGATTCAGATTATAATGGCTTGGAATTTTTCTCACAGTATGCTCTGTTGTCTCTGGCTTTTGCTTTTCAGCAGAAACTATCTTTTGCCTTTATTTTTTCAAAAATCTAAGGTAGACCATGTGGCTATCATGTTGGTTCCCCTGTGGTATCCTGGCTTTACTATAATGATCACTTACAGTAAATGGATACAAAAGAAGACACTGAAGAAATTAGTAGGTTTTCCTGTTTTAAGTAGAAAAGTTGCAATAAATATATCAATGCTGTTGTTTCATTATCTTCTGTGACCACATAGTGCAAAGAACTAGGAAATCCGATAAGGAAGGATAGTCAACAATAACTGAATAGTTTAGGGATACAGTAGAAATCCAGAAGAAATCCAGAGGCATGGAGGCAGTCTAAGTGCCACCAGACTTCCAGGCAGCCTGCAAACCACCCCTCTCTCCCTGCAACTCAGTCATCCTATTCTGAGCCCAGACAACAGCCACAGAATATTGCTAAGCCCAAATAGAAGGTGGAGAAGGATTTATGGAAAGGTGATTCATTGTTAACATCTTCAACTGTTAAACTTAAATAGAATTTCAACTGAATGTATATACAATTCTTAGCCAAAATGTTTGCTTATTCTGTTTAGAAGTCACATTTGACTCACGGTTGGATTGTCTTTGAAAGAATTTGGGTGCTACACCAAGCCATCTGTGTTTCAAGGGAGCTTTTATGACAGTCATTCTGAAGAGGAAGAACAATACAAATGTTGTGAAATTTAGTGTGCAGTTACACTCTGAGAGCAAGTCTCTTTGGCTCACTGTTGACGGCACTGCAAACCTAAAGCAGGAGTTCTAGTTTTATCATTACTTCCCCCCCAATCCACCCCAATGCACACATAAAGAACAATCCCAATGTTGGTACATAAATAAGCAGTTTAAATAGAGAACTTAAGGAGCACACACCAATGCAGAAGTATAAAATAAGCTTTTGAAGATGGTAAAGAAACATTTAATGAAATTTCAAATGGATTGTCACACAGTGGTTCAACTGAATGGCAAAGGTCTCAGGGAAGATGCTGCCAGCAAGTGCACTAAAGGAAACAATATAAGAACCATCTGGACACGATGGACACAACTATTCTTTGTAGAATTCCATTATAGATAGATAGATAGATAGATAGATAGATAGATAGATAGATAGATACACACACACACACACACTCACACACATGCATACACTTTTTTCTCTAAAGTCACCAGGCTTGTAGTGCAATAAAAATAGCAAAACTCTAAATTAACACACAGAGTTTAAAACATTTCAGGAAAGCATTGATTATATCTGCCAATGGAATGAGTGTATTTGGCAAATGACCTAATTATCACAGAGTTGGTTCTTTCTCACTGCTCTACTTCCCGCTAATTGCAGAACTGCTGGCCTTCTCCCCCTGACAAGGAAGAAAAACAAGGACAGGGGTGTGTGGAGAAAACAGTGACATTCAGTTTTAATTCATTTGAACCTGCTGCCAAGCTTAATTATGTAATTGAGAGAGTGAGACGGGTGGGCTTACAGCCACTTGGGCCAGAGTTTCTGATGGTTAGCATTTGCCAGTGTTGTGTTGAGGATTTTAGCAGTTACCATAAAGCATTATTAGCTGAAGCTGAACTAATCTCCCCTTACCCTTCTCCTCACCAGATGTAGGTACAGAGGTTGCTGTTCCCAGACTTGATTATTTGTCATTAAGGAAAACAAATTGAAAGCAAATTGAAGTGGCTTTATTCCTTGCTAAATGCATCATTATTCTTTAGGGGCAGTCTCCTATTTCATTTTGTTTTCTTCTGATTGTGATGTAGTATCTGCTGTCATGTAAAACTCAGTAATGCAATGCTTATTTCTAGAATGGGAGTATTTTTCAGAGTTACCTGAGACATTTTTACATAAACTTCCATTGTAACTAGTAAAAGTAAGTATATATGAAAAACACATAATTCAGTGAAATATTTCTGTTGTGGTGGCTTATCCCCTGTTTATAATTTTATTTATGGAGTCTTTATTTCCCTTGGCTTGGAGCCATCAATACAGATATTTTGTACAAAAGGGCCAACCTCTCTCTCCTTGCTGGCAGAATGACTCTTTATAAGTATCCTTTTCTCCAAGTTTAGCTAGAACATCCCTGATTCAGAGAAAGCTCAGGATGTCTCATACCCTCACAGAAATGTCCTCTGTTCAGATTGGAATTTAGTCCTGGTGGTCAGCATCTTGATTTTGTACTATCCTGTGTACCATGTGGGATTGGAAAGGAAGAGCGGAAGCCAGAGAGAAGGCACTCTAGAGTAAAGGGTGGGAGTCATAAAATAAGGGGCTGCTTGCTGGGTGGCAGCATGGCTGAAACAGAACCTTGACCACTTAGCATTGTGTGTTCTTTATAGCCCAACAGTATTAATAGACATTTTTATCAGTTAATCCCTGTCATAGTTCCATGAAATAAGTTAACATTTTTTAAACGTGCTTTCCATTTATTTTCACAAATATTTATTAAGCGTAGGCTGGATGTTAGGTACGGTCCCAGTACCTGGGGCAATACAAAGAAACAACACCTGGTAATGGAGAGTACTCTTTTATCTTCCAGGTACAATGGGTGAAGGGGAGGATCCTTGTCTGGAGAAGGGCAACACTTTCATGAAGTTTCTAGATACGCCCACCCTTCTACCTTCTCAGGGATGTTATTCTATAAATTATCCACTTGTCCTCCTGAAGTTTTAATCTATTTTCTGCTTGATCTTTCCCATCAATATTCAACATTCAAAAATGCCAAGAACAGTATCTGTCCTATAGAAAGTGGTCAATAACTATTTGTTGAATAATTTACATGAATACTCAGCAGTTTCCTACCCTAGCTTCATGCTGGAATCAGGTCGCGCGCGCACACACACACACACACACACACACACACACACAGCCATAGCATCTCCTGTCTTAAAGCAAACAAACAGAAACAGCTCAGTTGACCTTAGATCCCCTGCTAGCTAAATCTGTTTCTTAATTCCTTTTTCCCAGCCAAGATAACTGCAAAGAGGCCTGTAAATCCTCCTCCTCATCTTGCTCATACTCTTCAACTACTCCAGCAGGCTTCAATCCCCACCACTTGCCTAAAGCAAATCATGATAATGACATCATGTTTCTAAACACACTGGGCATCTTGAAGCTGTCTTGCTCAAACTCTCAGTAGCATTTCACATAATTTATCTCTCCCTCCTTCTCAGAATACTTTTTTAACTTGGATTTGAGATATTTGATTCCCTTTTCATTTCCTTCTTCTTCTCTGACTCTCCAGCTTTCTTTGCAGTCTTTTCTTCTTATGTAATGCTTAAATGCTGAAGTTGTTTGAGTTCTAATTCTGGATCTTTTTTTTTTTATACTTACTCTGGGCATTTTTGACTATTTCCTATAAATAACATCTATATCTTTGTGCTGTTGTCCTCCTGTATTTCCAATTTCATCTCCGTTTCTGAGCACCCACCTAATATATCCAACTGTGATTTGACATTTCTATTGAAATATCTCCAACATTTCTGACTCAACATGTCTCAGGCCAATATTTTAATTTTCCTTTTCCCTTGCTGGTTCTTCCTTGAGTCTTCCCATTTCAGTAAATCATATATCCATTCACCCAGTGGCTTATGGCAAAAACAAAACCAACCAAACAAACAAAACCAGTAGTAATCTTTGTCTATGTCTTTATGTCTTCCTTCTTCCCAATTCAATCAATCCACTTACAAAGCCCTGTTAATTCTGCCTCCAAAATATAACTCAAACCATCCCTTTCACCCTATTTCATTGCCAGCTGCCATTCTTCTGGAATGTTGTAATAGCCCCTAAGTCATCTCCTGATTCCATTCTAGCTTCCCAGCTCCCCCACAACATTGCAATCTGAATTTAAAAATGCAGATCATTTCACACCACTGCTTCTTTAAAACTTTCAATAATGAACAATCAATAATTAAAATCTATATTATACGCTCTCATTTAACTTTCGAGGAAGACCTGCAATTTTGCAATTATATATTCATTTGTATGGTCATTTGTTCTTGTCCATCTCCCAACTCAACTATTAGTTGCATGAGTGGGAACTGAGGTTTTTTTCCACGACTATATACCCTTTGCTTAGCGCAGTGCCTGAATGAATAAATTAGCCTATGAATAGATGAGGAATACTGGCCAAAGTATAAGGTACAAGGTGGTTCCCATCTCAATCTCATCTTAACTCATCAACCTCTTCACTGACAAAGTACTGATTATATAAGCTCAATTAAATCATCTTATATGGAATTGTTTTATTCCATGCCATTTAAGGAATTTTCAAGAATTGATTCCTTTCTCTGATAAGCTTCAGAGGCTAGTAGAAATAGTTTACAATGTGGGAATATAAAGCAATTCATAGTATGGTGTATTTGAAAGGACACATGCAGACTTTACTTCAAATCCTGGATCTGCTCAATGAATGGCTTGTGATTCTAGTCCAGTTGGATCACCTTACCCGAGCGTCAGTTTCTTCATGTGTATAATGCGCATGAAGCCAGTAGTACATCGTGTTATTATGACTTCACCAATGTGTCAACTACCCAACACAGAAACTGGCACGTGAGAGATGATATCCAGATTATAGTTTTGCTTTCTTCTCCCCTTGACCCTATTTCTTGACTATAACTTCCTACTTTTTTTTTCTATCTTACTCATCTTAGTGGGTGGTAATACTTATATTACCCATTTAGTTTGACTTTGTAGGAAGAGAAGAATTAGCAGTACTTACAGAACAGGCTTCCTTTTGGATTAGAAATACAAACTTCACAGCTTCTCTGCCCAGCTTTTCAAGAGCACTTTATGGTACACTGCTGTGTAACAAGTTCATTTTAGGATAACATGCTGGGAGGGAGAAAAAGAAGATGAAATTCAGGGGAAAAAATTAAAAAGTTAATTAAAAGAAACAACTTGGTAATTGGATTCATCCTTGCACACTTCTTTGGTTATTTTGGGGTGGGAGGAGGTGTCACAGTACATGGTTAGGAGGTTTGCTTCAGTGGCTCACCTCAGAACTTCTAAATGAGACAAGTATAAGGATACAGATGATTCTCTGCCTGACAGATGAGAAGAAGTATAGGATACATATGGTGAGCTTTTTAAGCATGCCAAACAAAGCTGTCCTTATACTCACTCTTGAGAATTTATATTTCACAATATTCTTGGCAGTTGACATTGCTGTTAGGCTAAGCCTTGGACTATTAGCTAGCTTAAGGACATGCAAAATGGCCTTTTCATGGACTCTTTTACTATTTCTTTGCTTTCACCATGTATACACATCCACACAAGCACACAATCAGAATAGCATAGGGAATTTGTATACCCTTTTCAGACTGTACACTAGAAACAAATAAGCAGATAGTGGTTATTTTTAAAAGAAGCATGGATATTTATGTATTTAATCATTCTTTTTCACAGATCCTTAATAGTCAAAATAATTTAAGATGTTATCATTGAGACAGGATAATGGAGGAGCATGGGCTTAGTAATCAAATGGAACCAGGTTTTAAACCCTCTCATTCACAATATTTACTTATTCACGAAGTAGACATATATTTATTGAATGTCTACTGTGTGCCAAGCACTATTGCAGTTGCTGATAACCTTTTGCAAGTTATTATTATTGTTTTTGTTAACATCA
This sequence comes from Theropithecus gelada, assembly GCF_003255815.1. Lineage (NCBI taxonomy): Eukaryota > Metazoa > Chordata > Mammalia > Primates > Cercopithecidae > Theropithecus > Theropithecus gelada. Next base: position 176,102,703 of record NC_037669.1, read on the forward strand.
ATATTTGAAGTTTTGAAAATTAACTTTAGGGAGACAATTTTCTATATTTTCCAGCATTTTATGAAGAAAGAACACAGTTAAACAGTCTATTATCTTACTCACCAAATTAGGTTAAATTGGGTTACTGATTGTACACTCAATCTCCAAAACAATGCGTAGAAAATAAGAGTTACTATTTTATGTCTAGAGATACTATGGTATATCTCTCAAAGCGTTAAGGACCACTAATCTAACAGCCTAATGTTCAACCAGCGTAATATGTCAGAAGAAACGAATGCAAGTCTATCTGTAAGCTTGTACTTCATCAGTTAAGATAGAGATTCAGCTTTTTGTGAATACTAACAAGGGGATTTTGTGTTTTCACAGGTTATGGTTTTGTAGATTTTGACAGTCCTGCAGCCGCACAGAAAGCGGTAGCATCTCTCAAGGCAAACGGCGTGCAGGCACAGATGGCTAAGGTAAGATTGATGTTTAGGGGGGTGTGTGTGTGTGTGTGTGTGTGTGTGTGTGTGTGTGTGTGTATGTGTGTGTGTGTGTATGTGTATGTGAGAGAGAGAGAGAGAGAAAGAGAGAGAAGGAGGAAGGAAGAAGGGGAGATGAAATGTTTTTCCTTTGCTCTGAGCTCACTCAAACTTGGAGTTTGCAACAATTTGGTTTATATTTTCTTGTTAGGGAAAATAAGAAACTCCACATGAGGTTTGGCTTAGGAGAATCTGTCTGGCTTATTTCATTGTTTCTTTACGTATATTTATTATTGTATCTTTTGTTATGGTAACCTCATTAGAGATTTAAGGACACTTGTGAGTCTCTGTTCTGCTTGAGAAAAGTGGGGCATGTCAGTGTGTGTGTGTCTGGGACTTCTACTTGTAAACAGTAGAGTAGTAGAATGGAGTAGTAGAATTATCAGCAACTTGTGTTTGATAAACTGTGTGCTAAAAAATGTGTGTGTTTTCTTAGCTGGGGAGAGCTGATTGTTGAATGATGGGGTTGTCTGATCTGTGCAGGGAAATGAGCTTAATTGAAGTGTACTGTGTCTATATTGCTAGAATTTCACTTTGGCTTTTATATAGAGAGTTTTCTAAGATAATTTTGGATATTAATAATTTTCAATAATTAAGTATTGTTAAATAGAATATGTATTCTAGAACCCTCTATGTGAAGCTGTCATATATTTTATTTTCTAAGAAAAGAAGTTAAATTATTTACAATCCTTTTGTATCCTGATTGCAGTGGTGGTTACAAGAATCTATACCTGATAAAGTAACATAGAACTATATGCACACATTGAGCCAGTGTCAGCTTCCTGGTTTTGATATTGCATAATTATATAAAATGTAAAATTTTTAGAAACCTCATGAAGGGAACATAGGATCTCTCTGTACTATCTTTGCAACATCTTGTAAATCTATAATTATTTCTAGATAAAACTCAAAACAATTGTTTATAACATGGATGCTTGTTAGATGTCTGCTTTAAAATGATGACCATTTAGGATTTATTCACCTGCAACCTAAGTCTTCAAATATGCTTTCTGATTGATAATAGTGAACTTATTTATCTCCAGATTCTATAAATTTGATGTGAAATTGTCAACAGACCTTGAAATTCTGATCTAATATATTCATGCTGTGTTCATGTATACACTTAAACTTAACTATTCCCATAAGAGTTGAGTGACATAATGATAAAGTAGTCAAATTTTCAGTTATTTGGATTTTAATGAGATTGCTAACATTATTTTATAACATTTTCCAATTTTGACCTCAAATAACTAGAGGTAAGATATTCGGTTTCTTCATCTTCGGTTGTCTTCTAGTAAACTGATACAGACCATATCTGTTAACCTTTTGTTGCGAGTCACTTCCCATATAGATTACTTTGGTGAACTCATTGTCCTTTATGACACATGAATAGTTGTCCAAGGCAGTATAAATTTGAATTCTTTCAGCTGTGTAATGTATTCTTCATCAAGATTATGCCTGGAAGCTTTGGATTTTTTTTCATGAACTAAGATTGATGAAGTTAGTATCTTTAATTAATAAGGAAATTATATACATGTCTTGGTTTAAAGATTACTTGCAAAGAGTCAATGGCATTAAGTAGTGACTTCCTATACCCAGAAAACAAATGATGAAATGTAGCTGTTAGGTATATGTAAAATATATAACTTGAATTTGGACTGAAAGCAACACCTACTTCCAAGAAAATGAATATAAAATGCTTAACGAAAAAGTTGTTATTGGAATTTCTTGATCTATTCCATTGGTAAACTCCCAAATCTAGAAGTTAGCAGATTGTAGCACTTTAGAAGTAATGAAAACAGCATGCATAATCTCCACCATTTCGAATGTCCTCAGAAGATGTATAGTTAGTTGTTAGATAAAAACCACTGCCATCTTGTGTAACAGGAAAAGAAAATTGACATTGATTTTATAACTACTGAGGAACCATTATGAATATTTTTCCTAAGTTTCCCAGTATTCTGGTGCAGCAAGAATCCCTCTTTCTCCTTCTCTCTTACCCACCCCCACACACCCACTGACTCTTTCGTTCTCTCTCTCTAATCACTGACATCTCACCTAGTCAGAAGGCTATTTGATTTGGATAAATATTTTAAAGAGTTCCTAAAATGATTATTTTTCCTAGCCAGCATTTTGGCTGTTGGCTCGTGCCCACTGTACAAAAAAAGATATTCCAATTGGAATGTGTAAAGTCACTTTTATTTCTGTAGTTTGCTCAAAGATTTTACCTCATGAATTCTGCTGCCTGTGAAGTTAATTCTTATTCTCTTAGCTTCAGACTCGTATCTGCCTACTGGAAAACTTTCAGCAATGAATGACTCTGTAATTTAACTATCCATAAGAAAATAAATAGGCTCCCTTTGACAATGAAATAGGACAAGCTTGACCACCTGTATTAGCAGATTTCTCACTGAGCTATTGGATTTCATGGCATTTTCCTCCTTTGTCCTGGTGATAACTATTATTTATTATCATATAAACCTGCAGTCTGCAGGGTGTGTGAAACGTGCACTATATTTTTTGCCATTTAAGTATCTACTGAATCACCTCCAGCATCCTTGTTCTTATCAATATCCTACTATGCAGGTTGTGGTGTCACATTTTAATGACTCCAGGATTTTAAAATCAAAATATTACAAATACTCTACTTTCCCAGTAGTAACCTTCAGCTAACATAAAACTCTCCATGTGAATTGTCTTATTTAGCTAGCTTATTCCAGTGTGTTCATATGGAAAATCCAAAATAGCAAGTCATCCAAGAAGTGGTAATTGATTAATAATGAATAACCATTAACGCAGATGAACATTTTTCTGTATATTTACTGTTCTGCCACAAAGGAGTGTTTTTGGTATCAAAAGACATGTTTCTTTTAGGAAATCAGATTCAGAATATTTTAGTAATACATAGTGGTTAGGAGCATACATTTGGAGGGAAGTAAACTTTGCCTTGAATCCTGACTGTAGTACCACCTGGCTGTGTGACCTTAGCTAAGTTATTTAAATATCTCTGAACTTCTCTAATAATAACTCTTAGGTTATAGAATTGCTGTGAGAATTTTGAAAAATACATTAAGTATTTAGCATAGAGCCTAGATCATAGTAAGAATTTAGTCAATGTTATTCAATAAATATTGTTATACATTAAATTCAAATTTGCTACTAAACCTTCTATAAATCCTAATACATGTTTTAAGTGTGTGTTATTCCAAATTAGTGTCTTTAAAATATATAATAAGTAGCATCAGTCAGCAAACATTTTTATTGCTTACTCTGTCTAGGCAGTGTACTGAGTATTGGAGAATGAAGATAGAATAAAAATTCTTTTTTTCTGAATGTTTAACATTTCTTGTATCTCCTGAATTGCTACAGCTTCAGACTAAGAATTTTGGCTGTTACTGTTTCTGGCAACTTCAGGATATAGAGAAAAAACTTATTGGCCAAGGAATATGTGTCTCTATAAGCATGAAAAAAAAAAGTGAAGAAATCCCTGCTAACAATAAGTTAACTTGCAGATATTTATTTTACTCATGTATGAAGAAAGCCATAGATAGACAGCGGAGGGCAATTCTTTGGGGTGCCATCAAGGATCAAGACAGCTCTCCCATCTTTTATCTCTGGCTTTTATGTCACACGTTTATAAGGTGGCTTCTAAAGTTCCAACTCTTGTATCCACAGTGAATCCAGGAAAAAGAGAAAAAAGCAAATAGATGAAGGGGCAGTATGGCTGATTTCATCCTTTTAAAGGCTTTTCCAGAATCTCAACTCAGCAACTTGTGCTTACAACTCAAAAAGCCAAAACTGAGTCACATGGTTTCCCCCTTTCTTGTAAGAGAGTATGAAATGATGAGTGTTTTGACTTCTTTGCCTCTGCAGTAGAGAAAATTAAGAATAATCCATCCCCTTGGCTATCCAGCATCCATGATATCATTAAAGGTGGCATGCATAGATGCATTTTAGGTGGCATGCATTCTTTCCCAAAAGGAACCCACCTCAAACCTGTGATTGCATCTGGTGATTCCGTTATCTCCAACAGGCCCATGGCTCCTCTTCATAGCTCAGCAAGTCATAACTTTAAAAGAGAAGCTACCTGTCTGAATTCCCACAATGTAGAATGACCCAGAAGCAACAGGATACATGCATTTAAAGGAAAATGACTATTTAGGAAAGGAGAAAATGGGAAGCAAGCCTAAATTATTGATCTCAAATACATATCAAATCCTGCTAGGTGGAAATAGAATTCTTGCGTTGTCAGTGCAATAAGTTCCTTGGTTATCCAATCACATAACCCCTGATTCTGTCATACAGAGAGATCTTACTTGCCCCTTATTCTATGTGGCCTCATTGGGTCCTCGCTAGAGAACTGCACAGCTTTAGAGACTTTTCCTGGATATATTTAGAGACACTAGAATGGGTCTACATATTAAACAGTCATGAATTATTACCAGCCAGTCCTTGAGTAATCTCAGCCTTAACAGGTCTCTTTCTTATTTGCTTTCTGTCGATTCCAAATATGAGTAAACCTAGTGCATCTTATTCTAGAGGAAAAGTCTGCAGAAAAGAAGTCACTTCCTCTCAGGGTCTTCAGATAAGACTTCATCACGTGTACTACCAGACTGCCATTACAGTTCCCAAAGGTGATTCGCTTCCAGTGGGATTTGTAGAGTAAATCTCAGTTAAGCAATCACAAAAGAGACTAAGTTTCCCAGAGGATGTCAAGTACCTTGACAGGCATAATATAAAAATATTGTATCTACCATGACAGAAAACTAGATTGAGACCAGAGGAATGGACTTCTCTTATAAATCAATGACCTTGATAGCAGTTGTCTTTGAAAAAAAGAAAAAAAAAAATCAGTGGATTTTTTTAATTGAAATTAAGAAGACGAAAAGTCAAAATCAAGGAATATACCAAAGCAAATATTTTAAATTCAAACACACACACATACACACACACAGAAGGAATTTACAAAATATATCACCACAGTGAAGCCATATCAGTTATATTCCAGTAGAAGAATTTTAGTTAATTAAGAAAGAGTGTATTCAATAGAATATTCTTGAACATTTTACAAAAGTACAACTATTGGCCTCATAATGTGGCTTATTGTCTACCAAAGCTACTCTTATGAATGCACAGATATATGACAGGCATTGTCAGTCACACTCCTGTAGCATAAGATCGTATTAGTACTTTTTGTTTTTATCATTTATAGGTAAAGCAGAAGAAACAAGCTATTTGATATTTATTGGTCACTACAGTGGGATGGAGCCTCCTGGTAAACATAGAGGCTTCTCAAGGACTCTTTATGTAGGAAGGAAAGAGGCATTGTTCCAGGGTAACTTGAGCAGGCGATTAGAGAGATGTTTCCTGAGACTGGGTGGGAAACAATCAATACTTTATATAGTAATGTACAAGGGCTATCTGGGGATACTAATGTTCCTAGAACAGTGTCCATGTCTTTTTGTTTGTTTGTTCTGCAATAAGATCAAAGGATCAGAGATCCCTATATGCTATCATTTGCTTGTATCCCATTTTTCCCCCATGGGAACAAGGGCTGTAGCCTCGAATTGAAGCAGGAATCTCTCATTCTCCTACTTTCTCAGCACGTTTATGTTGAACATCTACTATCCACAAGGATTATTCTACATGCTACAGCCATAGTACTGAGCCAAACAAAGTTTCATGAAGTTCACATAGGGGATTACAAAAAGTAGCTGTTATACAAAGAGATATAATTTATTAGATTGTAACAATAGGTTTGAAGACAATTAAAACCAGTTACAGTTACAAAATAGGAGATGGGGATGCTGGTTAAATAGGATATGGGGATGGTAGTATTTTAGGTACAGTGGTCAGGAAAAGCTTTTCAAATCATGTGACATTTGAACATATATCTAAAAGAAATGAGAGGAGAAAACTATACTTATATTTAAGCAATAGTTATGAAAAATTTCTATAGTAATTTAAAATAGATCAGACTTTTAGTGAGATAGCATCTTTGGGTTTTACTATTGTCTATATCCTGCATCTTTATAATAATAGAAGAGTTGCATAAACTACCATCATTTCCCTCCCTTTTGTGGGAGTTGTCTGGTTTCATCATCCTAATATTGCATTGTTTAGAATTTTTTTTCGTTTTTTGTTTAAAGTCAAATTCTAATTGGTCAGTAAATTTTTATTTCAACACTTAAATTCTTCAAATGATGTTGTTCTATTGTTGTACGAGAGGGTGTGAGAACATGACAAGACCCCCTCTTCTACAGTTGTGGAACGCACTTTAAATACCTGTGATTCCAAAGGAAAGCATTCTGATGTTGCTTTTCACATAGTTCATTACTCTTGAATGACTGATGCTGTGTAATGTAAACCTTGCTCTATCTCATTTCCTAAAGTGAATGTTTGTATCATTTGCTCCTGTGGGATACATCTTCAATAGACAGATCTCTCTAAAAATATATAAGTATTATTTTTCTCATGATTGAAAATTTTAAAATTTTGTGGAAAAGAAATACTTATTGGCTGGTCTTTTATATGTCTATAAAATATTTGTGACTGTCTGCTTTGTTGGCTGTGTCAATTTGGCTCAATTTTTTTCCTGATCCAAATGCTGAATGCGGGGATTCTAAACTCAATATTGAAATTGTCAGGATTGATCTTAATCCTATTCATTAATTATTTGAAGTTTTTGAAGCAGACTCATCTAAAGTTAAATATTTGTATTAGCTTATATCAAATGATTTCCATAATCTGCCTGTGGCTACTACCCTCTGCTTTTACAAGGACTCCACTGTGTCATCTTAAGTGAAACAGTGCATATGTATACTAGTAAAATTCTCTGCTTTCCTAACATTGGACAAAAACAAAAATCAACAAAAGAATTGCCTCAGTGTCTTAAACTGGGATCCCTACCAGTTGACCAGGCACTTGCTTACTGAAGGATATGTGTGGAGTTCAAGTTCTTTTCAACCTATAAGAAATATTGGCCAGGCACACTGTCTCACGCCTGTAATCCTAGCACTTTGGGAGGCTGCGGCAGGAGGATCACAAGATCAGGATTTCAAGACCAGCCTGACCAACACAGTGAAACCCCATCTCTACTAAAAATACAAAAGAAAAAAAAATTAGCTGGGCGTGGTGGCGGGCATCTGTAATACCAGCTACTCGGGAGGCTGAGGCAGAAGAATCACTTGGACCCAGGAGGCGGAGGTTGCAGTGAACCAAGATCGCACCATTGCACTCCAGCCTGGATGACAGTGCAAGATTTAGTCTAAAAAAAAAGGAAGGAAGGAAGGAAGGAAGGAAGGAAGGAAGGAAGGAAGGAAGGAAGGAAGGAAGGAAGGAAGGACAACACTTTCACACTTTCATCCTGCCTCTTTGAAGAGAATGTGTCTCCACAGGCTGATCTCAGTCAATTACTCATTTCTTGATGTATTGTTGAGAAAATCAAATAATGAGTAGTCTTCATTCATGGCTTTAATAATTTGTTCTTAAAGTTGAAAGGAAAAGGTATTTTCTCTAATCACCATTGTTGTACATGGGGTGTGCCTAATTAAAAGTACTGCTTTGTCCCATGTAAATTCTGATCCCATTGAAAAAGACAAAGAAGTATGTCAAAATAAGAAAACTATTGATTGTATGACTGCTGGTGTTATATTAGGAAAATGTGACTTAGGTTTGTGTGGAAAATGAATCTTTCAATAGTGAATGTCAAAATTTGGGTTAGCCATTCAGTCACAAGGAGTGCCGGACAACCATGTGTCTCCCCACCCATGGATGAGATATTTTCTTATTATAATACCTAGGAGGAAATAGTGAATATGCTCTCTACTGGAAGATAGATCCCAAGGACAAGGGAGAGAGAGCAATGAGCCACGCTTGCTGAGCTCTTGCTCTCAAACTCACAAGTCAGGCGAGTTATTATTTCTCCCATTTGGAAGTATTATGTAAGTGGACAAGTAAGAGAAGGACCAGGAGTGTTACACCACTATCTTTCCATAAGAAAATAGAAGCAATGGACGCTTTCCTAGCCCCAAGTATATAACCAACTATAACTGGCTTTCCTGCTTTCCTGGCCCCAACTCTTAACCAACTATAATTGCTTTCTGCATTTTATTTTTGTACTGTACTCTAAAGAAAATGATTGGATGGATTGGAATGGTAGAATTATGTAATATATGAATTATGCTAAAGGTTGAACATTTTAACATTGAGAAACCTACAGACTACCGAGGTTCATGGTCCACCTTCTGTTTCTGTGTTTACTTCTGGTGTTCTCTGAGACTCTCTTCAAGTCCTTTAACTATATCTATTCTGAAAAAAGGCAAGGAAACAGACAAAAGGATGCAGGGAATAAAGGAAATTATTTCTTGAACATCAGCCTTATGCTAGTGAATAGGTTAAGTGCTTTAATAATTATTATCTCATTTAATTCTTACTAGGATCCTTGGAGGTAGGTGTTATTACTCCAATCGTACAGATGAAAAAACAGGGCATGTCCCACATTCACTAACATAGTCAGTGGTCTTGAACCCAAACCTTTCTGGTTCCAAAGCCTTATTCTTTCCAAGGGGATCATAAGTCTGCTAATGCTGTTTTCTAGTCTCTTCAGCAGAGCTTGGCTTTTGAATTTCTAAAATGGAATTACAGACTGGATAAAATTATTAAATCAGTGGACTGCAGAATCTGTTGGAGTCTCTGATATACGTAGTGGGGCTTCATGAATCTTTGTGGAATTAATGAATATGGAAATGAACAAATGAATAGTATTTGTTATATTTTAATGGTTTTTTAATTCTGATAAATTTTTGTGACCTCAAACTGAATTTTGCACAGAAATAGTCCTTTAATTTACTATCCTAACCAATTATTCAGGAGAACATAATTCCTGAGCTCACAAATAATGGTTCAATGTAATCCTTCTAACTATTGATTGGTGGAATGGGACAAGATGGACATCTTTGTTTCTTGAGAAAATAGATGACAAGAATTTGGAAATGAAGACCAATAACTCTTATCCTTTGGAAGTCTTAAAGAAATTGGGTATACACTTGCATATATTTACATGTGTATGCACACATATACATTCACAAAATACGTGTCTTTTAAAGATGTTTAATGATCACAGGTAGCTATAATTTTTCCACGCAATAACACAATAACTAAAAAATGTCTGATAGCTCCTCAGCACATCTGCCTTTTATTGAAAGTGAAGCCTGAAGGTAAGCAGTAAACAAACCTGAATGATAGCCCTCTGTGGTCTCTGGTTTTGTGTGCATGCTATATTTATTACACTATGATGTGTATCACTCGGGTGGGCACTTGTGAGAGTTGTTCACAAATGCTTACAGTGGACACACAAAAACAAAACAGAAACTTGAGTGTTGTGAACAAGAAGGCAGCATACTCAGTTTGATCCTCTTTACCCACCATGTCCAGGACACACTTTGTAACTGCTATTTGAATGACGTAACCACACCATGAAACGTAAGAGTCTGCTGGCGGAATCAGTGGGAGTTGATGTTCCAACATCTGCAAGCACATTAACTCCTTCTTCATGTCTAAGAAGTATTCCAAACTTAAGAAAATGTTCAACTTTAGAAAAATGGTAAAATTAAAAATAAAACCAGACTTTTCTTCCCCATTGAAATGGATTTGTTTCACTTTTCTGTGACAGTGACATTAACAATATCATACCTTTCTATAAAGGACATAAAGTTTTACATGAAGCCATACGAAGAGCTCATTTTTTCATGCTCATGAATTACTTTTAGCCTAAGGATCCATTTGGAAATTATATTCATATATCAAAGATAAACTGTCTTCCCTGGTGTTCGTATTTAAGGTAACTGAACAAAGTTGCTTGATGAGACCAGCACAAAATGAATTTTACTTTTTCCTGATTCAAAGGTAAATTTCTTGTAAGATGATAGACATTACTGAAATCATCATCATAAAAAATATAAATCACACTCCATGAGAAGAATGACATGTTACTTGTGGACCAACACTTACCAGTGTATCGTTAGGTATCTGGTTTCAGGAACATCCATAGTTAGGCATTAATGTAAGAAATGTCACTGCCTTATAAAGATACAATATCAAACAAAGTGAAGTTTATTGTATTCGAGAATGCAGCACACAAAAGTCTGTGTTCTAAACTCCCAGAAAATATTGATTTGCTAATGTAAAATCATTAAAAGTGTCTACCCAGCTTCTGGCTTTATATATTCCAGAGGAAGCCACTCCCAATTTCCCCATGAAATATGCAGAGATACAGTAAAGAATGATCAACAACTACCCTTGAAAGACCAAGGTTAATAGGCAACGGATTTCTAGAAACACCCAAGGATCTTATAATTACTGATAAAATCTTAGAGCAAAATTGAGATTCTTTTTTTTTTTTTTTTTTTTTGAGACGGAGTCTTGCTCTGTGCCCCAGGCTGGAGTGCAGTGGCGCGATCTCGGCTCACTGCAAGTTCCGCTCCCCTGGGTTCACGCCATTCTCCTGCCTCAGCCTCCCGAGTAGCTGGGACTACAGGCGCCCACCACCTCGCCCGGCTAATTTTCTTGTATTTTTTTTTTAGTAGAGACGGGGTTTCACCCTGTTAGCCAGGATGGTCTCGATCTCCTGACCTCGTGATCCGCCCGTCTCGGCCTCCCAAAGTGCTGGGATTACAGGCTTGAGCCACCGCGCCCGGCCAAAATTGAGATTCTTAATATCTCTTTATACTTAATTATTTTATACAAAAGTCCTGTTTTTCTTATTCTCTCTCCCTTGCCTAACTTCTAGAAGGTAAGATTACACATAAACAAATACATATCAACCATATCATATTGTCAACTATAGGCATCTGATATTGCAATCATTCCTGCTGAGTATGACTCATTTGAGGAGGTGCCTTCTTTGTCTTTTTAAATTTTCTCTTCCCCTGTCTCCCCGTCTCCCTCTAAGAGCCAACAGGTCGGAATCTCTAAGAGCACAATCTGAAAATGTGTATTTAAAAAACATTTCTCCAATAATACCTAATGCTTAACTGTATTTTTGATAAACTTGGATTTTTTTTTTTTTAAGAAAAGGAACAAAAACCGACAAGGAGGAAGCCAGCTTGAGTGCAAATTCAATAGGGCAAAATGAAGAAACATTAAACTAAGGAGCAAAGAGAACTAAGTGAAGTATTACAAAGAATAAAAATTGTGCAGTAACAGAACTAAACCCCATATTGCTGATAATTGGGGCAGAATTGACACCACAGAAAATCAGATTAATGTCTTAAAGAACTGATTAAAGGAGCTCCCCCAGTATGCAGGAAAATAAAGGTCAAATTATCAAAAGAATGAGAGAAAACATGGCAAGCATGGTGGACAGAGAGTGGAGTTTTTTTGTTTTTTGTTTTTTTGTAGAACTACCACTTGATAAAATAATAGGGTATCTGTAGCCAATAATAACTTTATCGTACATTTTAAAATAAAGAGTAGAATTAGATTGTTTGTAACTTGAAGCATAAATGCTTGAGGGTATGGATACCCCATTCTCCATGATGTGCTTATTTCACATTGCATACCTGTATCAAAATATCTCATGTTCCCCGTAAATATATAATCCTACTATGTACCCACATAAACTTTAAAAAAAATAAAGATAAATCTAAAAAAAGAAAATAGAAAAAAAAGTGAGGGGAGGTCTAACATAACAGTGAGTACATCATCCAGAAGAAGAAATAAGAAGAGCTGAAACGGAAGCAATAAGCAAATACAGAAACTAAAGACATCTTTCCAGAGATGACATAGCCTTTCATGGAGCTTGAAAGGACTGACCACATGCCAATCAACATGAAAGACATACGTCTACAGGTATTTAGGCTTTTCAGAAACTTAGCTAACTTTAAAAATAAAAATGTACAAACATTCACGTAGCAGGGAGGCTTGGTTAAAAAGGAACAAAACCTAGCTCTTTGTATATGTTCAATATAGGCTTAAAACTCAGAAGATAATAGAATAGTGATTGCTGATTATGGAAGATATGACCACAAAATTGTATATTCAGACTTCTGAGTGAAGCACAGAAAGACTCTCCATTTGAAGTGCAAAAACTGATCTTAATACATAAAGTATTTACCCAAATCAGCAAATATACTAAAAGACAAATATAGTAAACAAAAAAAGATGTAAGCATACAAGTCACATATGAAAATCCACATTATAAATCATCATAAATATTACTAATAGTAAAATAAACGCAAATGAAAAACCAAGATACTATTTTTACTATCAAATGTACACTAGTTAAAACAAATAGAATAATGATATTGTGCTAAAGTTACTAATTGTTGTGGAAATGTGAGTTGGTTTGACTTTTCTGAAAATTCCTTTTAGTGTTTGAACTATTAACTTCCTCCTAGAAACCTACCTTACATAAAAATCAAAGATTCAGACTGCTAATGTTTGGATGTTTGTCCCTTCAAACCTCATGCTGAAATTCAATCCCAGTGTTGGAGTTGAGGCCTCCTGGGAGGTGTTTGGGTCATGAAGGTGGATCCCTCAAGAATGGCTTGGTGCCCTCCTAACAGGGATACATGAGCTCTTGCTCTGTTAGTTCCCACAGAACTGGGTTGTTAAAAAGAGCCTGCCACCTGAACTTCTTGCTTTCTCTCTTGCCATGTTACCTTTGCACACCCCTGGCTTCCCTTTGTTTTCTGTCTTGAGTGGAGGCAACCTGAGGATCTCACCAGATGCCCAGTCTTCCAGCCAGCAGGGTCATTAAGCCTCTTTTTTTTTTTTTTTTTTTTTTTTTTTTAATAGAAGTGATGCAGCCTCACATATTTCTTTTAAGCAACACAGAACTGACTAAGACACAGATCACACTCTGTTGTAGCATGAATTGTAAGTGGTAAAATTTTGAACAACATAATCTAGCCAAAAATAATCCTACTCGACAAAGTCTCTGTAGTGTAGTAGCTTGAAAATTATGGCAAAGCCATCAACTGCCGCCACTTAAATAGCATTTTTTCGAAGTATATTCAATCTTAGGGGAAAATGATCATAGTAAATGTCATTCTCTAGGTAGGGAAGTGTGGTGATTTTTTTCTTCAATAATCATATCTGTGTTTTCCAACTCTCTAGAATGAACATTAGCTACTTTGTAACATAAAAATGATAATATCATAATAAAAAAGATAATAAATGTGATTTACAAAGTTACCTAGCTGATTATTCAGAAACCAAACCTGTCACATGGCATGTACTGGTTAAGGGACTGTCAGAGCATGAACAGTGATGGAACTCTGTTGATCAAATGCTGAGGCAAAGCAGCCTCTTTAATTAGGTACTGATTGTGACAATTGAGTTCATCTGAATAAAATAGAATAACATAAAATATTTATTACTTATTTTACATAATACAGGTGCATAAATATATAAATATAAATATAAATATATGAAAATTATTTTTACACAATGCCATTGTTTCTTAAGCACATATTACTTAGGAAATGTAATTTTGATGTTTGCTAATAATTATCACAGAAACTAAGAAATTCATATAATTCTTCATGCTGAATCTAAATGATAAAAGTGTATATGTCATCTTTGAAATTATGATATTGGGGGGCCCTCCTACACTAATTAGTAAGCTGTTAGGTTCTAAAGGGATGTCTAAGACAATGAATAACATTACTAATAAAGGCTTGAAACTTTTCAAATGGTCTCCATATAGAGACAGACTTTTGAGCTGGAAGAGAGCATAAAGAAATATTCAGTATGATGAAGTGATATGCCAAGGTCCAATGGTGAACACTATGTATGCTAAAAATTAAGGGACATGTGTTTGCCTTAATAAAATATTGTCAATAATCCTCACAATATTAAAAAACAGACTACCCTCCTATTTTACTGTTCAAATGTTTCACTGTGCAAATAATTTCTAATTGTAAACAAAGTTGTCGCACTATCCTGCACGTTAAATAAGCCATTAATTAGAATACTGTGACTAAATGCTCTGGTCACTTAAATATTTAATTCAGACGCTCAGTCTTTTTTGTTTGATGATGTACTTTTAAATTTATGCCTTCAGGTCACCAAGATAAAACAGAGGAGACAGTGGTGACATTTGCTTATGGGTGAACATAGGCCGTGAGCTCTTGAGTAGAGTTAAGAGGGACCATATATATTCCTTCTCCACCTTGGGAACTCTGATTAGCCAGAAAGCAGCATTTGTAGATTAGGAATGAAGAAAATGACAATTGTCATTCATTTGGACACAGGTTGATCTCTAAGTAAATCCCTAAATGCTGTGTGGGAGATTCCTGGTGATTTGTTCTGTTTCACAATCCTCTTGCTGTGGGCAACTGAGTTCCCCAAATTTTAATAGAGTTTTGCCAGCATAATTGCACGGTACACTGACACAAGTTAGTTTTTCTTTTTTACACATTTTCCTTCACTTGAACTTTCTGGCCATTTTCCACATGCATTTGACAGAAGAATTACAAATATAGACTGTTATTATATCTTAGATGGAGGAAATGGTCCATGGACCAGTGTCTGAAATGTTCAGTCTTGGCAATCAAGGCTCTCACCTCAGCATTTGCTGGGATGCAGGAAACCAGCTAATGGCTGATAATGTCCAGGAAATTAGTAACTTGTGCATATGGTAAATGCTCCAGTCCCAGCCAAATGATTTGTTTAACTGACGGCTGGAGTTTTCATAGGAACTGTTAGCATAGTGGAATAGTTGGATTTTATTAACTGGACTATGTGCTAAATACTTATTGTTCCCTAGTTGAAGAATGTAACCATAATGCAAAATACAATGGGAAATTGTATATCCAGAAAGTAAAGATGTTAAAGGCACCAACATTCTATACTCCAAAAGAACTTATTTTTTGTGTGTCAACATTATTAGTATCACAATTTTCTTACGACTATATCTTAGTTCAGAATTCTATAAAATGAATTATGTGTACCTTTTGTTATGATAAAGATATTAAATACAATGTCACTTTGCTTAACATCTTATTCCTCTCCGTTAATTTTGTTAGGGACAGTGATGATTATTTATAACCTATTGCTTGCATTAATTGATTATCTACAGAGTATCCAGATATCAGGACAGCCTTGTGCTTTCAATGTTGTCTCATTTAATCCCCCTGTTTTTCACCCCTTGCTCCTCTTTCATAGTTAACTGTCATGAATCCTTCAGGCCCAAGGTCAAGTGGCAGTTCCTTGGGAAAATCTTACTGACACCCAATTCTAGGTCACGTTACCCTTTTTATCTTTTCTCATAGAAGCTTCTTCATCATCATAGAGTTTATGTAACAATTTGTAATTTAAATTTTACATGAGAGACTATTGGATTACTCTTGCTGTTCCAGACTAGAGTATAAAATATAAATGCAAAGATCATAACTGTTACCACTCGCACTGTGTATCTTCTGAACCAACCACAACGTCTATCCAGCAAGTAGCAAGTAACAATACTTGTTCAATGAAAGAACTCTATGTGATAGTCATTAATGTCCCAGTTTTACAAATGAAATAATTAATGCTCAAAGAGACTAACTAATTTATTAAAATCATACACCCAAGTAGATGTCAGTATCCTATCTCATGTCTAACTCTTAAGCCATTAGTGTATTAGAGCTCTTTCTTTTTAATTGAGTAGGATAAAGAAAGAAAGTACTGCAAAATTCATCTTTCCTTTTATAACAATGTTGAAACCTTCTCTGTGCAATCTTTCAGAGAAGTGATTCTCAATTAGAGGCATATTGCCCACCATAGGGGACATTTGGCAATGTTTGGAGACATTTGTGGTTGTCTTGACTGAGAGGAAAGTTAATATTGGCATCCACTGACACTACATGATGCATGCCAGGGCCCCTGCACACTTCATTGGTCAGCTCAACTGCCTTCCTCTTTGGTTTCCTTTCTTTCTAGTTTCCTTCATTGATTCATTCAGCATAAAGTATATTCATATAGTGCTTAGTGTATAGAAAACCCATAATGAGTAAGATACAACTCCAGACCTGAGGAAACTTATGGTTTATAGGGAAGTGCAAATAAGTAAATAGGTAATTGTTATACATGGTAAGGAGCTATCTAGAGGTTTACATTCAACTGGCCACTATGTTAATACTGAAGCTAACACCTGAACCACTGCTTTAGAACGCTGGTTCTCAACTGCAACATCTATAAACATTTATGGTGGTCACAGCTAGGGTACAAGTTGCTACTGGCATCTGTTCGGTGGGTAGAGGCCAGGATGCTGCTAGTTATACTGCAATGCATTAAAGAGTGTCTCATTTTTGCTACAATAAAGAATTATTTTGGCTGGGCCGGTGGCTCAAGCCTGTAATCCCAGGACTTTGGGAGGCCAAGACGGGCGGATCACGAGGTCAGGAGATTGAGACCATCCTGGCTAACACGGCGAAACCCCGTCTCTACTAAAAACTACAAAAAACTAGCTGGGCGAGGTGGCGGGCGCCTGTAGTCCCAGCTACACGGGAGGCTGAGGCAGGAGAATGGCGTGAACCCGGGAGGCGGAGCTTGCAGTGAGCTGAGATCCGGCCACTGCACTCCAGCCTGGGCGACAGAGCGAGACTCCGTCTCAAAAAAAAAAAAAAAAAAAAAAAGAGAGAGAATTATTTGATCTAAAATGTCAATAATGTCAAAGTCGAGAAACCCTATTTTAGAATAATAAAGCCAGATCATTGTCTTTTTGCCATTGCATTTTAAAAAATCAATCTTAATTTTCTTGCCCTCCATAATTATTTTTTACATATTGTAACTAGTGATAAAATTGTGAGTGTATAATATTTCATCTTATAAGTGACAAGAAACTATATGATTGCTTATTGGAAACACCATTTTTAATGTCTTTAATGACATGTCATACTAGCATTTGTAGTTTATTGTACCTCCTTTCTCTTAAACTTCTATCATAGTCCAATCTTAAGCTTTTGTGACACTTCTGTTTTTTAAGTTTAGTCCTTGGATGCTATTCCCTGTGGAGGCAGAATCCATGCCTGGCTCCTCGTCATCCTTCCTGCAGGGAAGGCTCTCTTCCTGCACATGGTGGTCTCTCTGATTTTTACTGAATGTCTCAAAGCAAGTTAATTCTCTTTCAGAGGCTAAGCAACTAAACGTCCATGGGAAAGAAGAAACCAATGGGCTAAAATAGATATTATGCTACAGTACCTGCAAATGAGCTAAGATATTAAATTTTTGATCACTAAAAATTCCCTCAATTAGAGTTGGAAACCATATATGATTATGCTTCTGGATAATTTGAAATGGATGTTTAAATTTTTTTTTGAGGAAATAACTCTGTTCATTTAGTTTTTAATATTTATCACTCAGTGGATCTTAGCAGTTAGCGATCATTAGTTTTCTTCCAGGGACAGACTACTAGCAGAGTGGAAATTTGGTTGGCATTTGTCTACCAGCATATCTTTTTAATGGGGTTAGAGAATGATGGCAATTAAGCCCTAGGTGCTCTAAGATATCTTTTGGCATACTGGATATGTTGACATACTCCTCCAAAATAAAGTAAAAATAAATCTTATAGTGACTTTCTTTCCTTTATTCATACACCACAACTTTCTTATAGCTTGTTTTGTAACTTGCATTGAATATTATGGTTCCATTCCTTCTTTGTATATTTCAAACATAGTATTTATATTCTGCTTGTATTTTTGTAAATTGTTTATCCTCCTTTACTTTTCCTCCTTTGAAATACATTCTGAAAACAAGTTATGGATTAAAGGGAGCACCTGTGCAGAGAAAAAATTCTTAAACTGAAGAAAAATGAAACATTTTACAATTGTTTAGGTGTTATAGGCATTGACTGGCTAGTACTTCATGGTAGATCCTGGTAGAAAAATAAATGAGATTGAGAGTGAACTCAGATAGCAAGGGTTATCCAAGAGAATATAGAAAAAGTAGAAATGGCAGATAATGTAACATTATTTTATAAGTTGATGAACTTGTGAAGATAAAAATGAATTTTAATTATACTTGACTTTGGCAGTTCAGATTCTACATGGTGAGGAAACAGTCCAGCTTTGGGACCCTTTTTTAATGTTCTCCCTAACTCGATTTTAGTGGGTGGATGTAGTGTACCATGTCAAGAATGCTAGTACTGATGATTTATGTCCTTTTATACTAATGTTGCTAACATGTTCATTGCACTTCCAATGAGATATCACAACTATTTAGAACCTGGTCAGATATAGCAGTTTGACTTTAATATGTGGTCTTCTTGCATTTTCCCCTCTTTCTGGCTTTGTTAAGATATGAAACAAGGTAGTTTATTTTTTTTTAACTCCTTGGAAGTGTGTAGATATCTTATAAGTTATATCAACCTAGCTTTGGTGAAACTCACAGTTCACAGAGTTTGACCTTTCTTAGTAAATAGAAGTGTTGCTGAATCATACTCCAGTACTGTGAGGTTGCAGATTGTCTGTTCCTTAAGTCTTTAGGTTGTTTAATGATAAATTAAATAGGAATGGCTATCTTTTCTCACTTCTAGATTTTGTTCACCACACACTCAGTGGTGTTATAACAATCCCTTTGCATTGTCATATAACTGATGGTTAAAAACCCTATTATTTGGAACCTGATTCCCATCAAGGTTTATGCATATATATATGTATCACTACTTGGCTTACAGGATGGTAGACATTCTAGCATGGTCACTTGTACACCAAAAGATTTTGCTGACAAGCATTTCAAGTGTGTTTGACTTATTTTGAACATTAACACAAAATTTACTGGATCCCAGAGGATTTCAATAACACGTAGAATTTGGAATCAGAGCTGCAGTTGGAGACATTTTGCTAATGTCATTAGACTCTTTCCTCAGACTTTCTCAGACTCCCTAAGTATAAAGCATCTATGAGAAGCTGTCATGTCTAATTTCTTATAATAAGTAGGGTCAATTTCATGAGCAGAACATATGACTGTATTTTATGTATGCAATATAAAATCACAACCAGGCATAAGTGGACATGGAAAAAGAAACAGCAACCAGATTAAACATTGACAGCTCTTTCTCAGTTTCTCTGTGTTGTTCCTTTACTATTTATTTACTCATTCTTTTATCTTCTAGTGCTCACTTGCAGACAAATGTTGCCCAGGCCAATGTTTAAGAAAATACATGAGATAAAACGTAGAAAAAATTATATCCATCAATGTGCTATTTTTTTCTTTGAATTGAAAATATTTCCATTGTATTAATTTAGAGTGAAATTTTTCTCATGTGAAACTTTCTATAATATGCAATACAAGCAATAGGCAAACTATGCCAGATAAATTAATAAATAAAATAATCTGACATAGAAAAAAATACTGTTTGCTTCAGTTTCACTCAATGTAAATATTCTATTAAAGTCAGTGTGTGAAGTATGCTGGAAAATGACAAACATTTTGTGTGGATTTCAGAATTGCTATATTGGGTACATTTTTTTTTAAGATTTAGTTATCGTGTCAAGTTATTACACATTTTAGATATTTATGATTATGGAGATTTCAATAATAAACCATTAAATATTTTATTTAAAGTTCCATTCTATTTTTTATTGCCTTAGTCCCATTGGGCTGTTATAATAAAATGCTATAGACTGGGTAGCTTATAAACAACAGAAATTTGTTTCTCAGAGTTTTGGAGGCTGGGAAGTCCAAGATCAAGGTGCTGACAGATTCAGTGTCTGCTGAGGGCTTGGTTCCTGTCTCAGATGGAGCCTTCTAGCTGTGTCCTCACACTGTGGAAGGGGCAAACAAGTTCTG
This sequence comes from Theropithecus gelada, assembly GCF_003255815.1. Lineage (NCBI taxonomy): Eukaryota > Metazoa > Chordata > Mammalia > Primates > Cercopithecidae > Theropithecus > Theropithecus gelada. The sequence continues at coordinate 176,123,000 of NC_037669.1, forward strand.
TGCCTATTTTATAAGGGTATTATTTCCATATATGAGGGTTCTGCCTTTGTGATCTGATGATTTTCCAAAAGGCCCTACTACCCAATATCATCATTTTTGGAGTTACTATTTCAAAATCAGCATTTTGGGGGGACACAACATTCAGACCATAGCAGCTGTACAATTGGCAAAAGGCTTGCCTGTTTTCAGTTCTCTGAATTTGATTTTTTTTCCCAAATGCCTTTACTAGAAAGAAAATTTAAGCATTTTACATTTTTACTTTACATGGAAAAAATTCACGTTTCTCTGTTGTAAATTTCATATTATTCTTTGTCTAAAGTTCCCAATCAGAACATATTACAACAAAATCTAAACAATTAATTAATTGCTTTTACTATCTTGATTATAAATTTTGTCTAATCCTTTACAATATTAATTCTTTGCTGCTAGTTTTAAGAAAAAAATTAACTTTGTGGAAAAAGATAGGTGTATACATATTTTGTGTATATTTTGCCTTTACTATAGAATTTATGAAACATACACAAAAGTAGAGAAAGCAGTGTAATTAACATAGTATAAGAAAACTCAACATGCCCATCATCCAGCTTCAACATTTATTCTACTATGAATCTTATTTCATCCAAGTATTTTATCACTTTCTCACCCTTCAAGAATACATTATATTATTTTATGATATTTATAGATAGAATAATATGTCTGTCTATATCCCAGACATAATATTATTTCACCTATAAATATTTTACCATTTGCCTCTACCACCTAAGAATTGGCATGTATTCATCATCCACACTGAGGTATTGTTTTAAAACAGCATTAACTTTTGTGGAAGTATCATAATTTGATGGAATATTCTGAGTTAAAATCAAACTTAAATCTTTCCAATTAAATAATTGAGAATTAGCTAGAAAAATGACTTAAAACTTAATGTAATAAAGCTAGTAGGATATTAAAGAGAAGGCATGATGCATTTCTTCTTACATTCTTAGTTTCATTGTGATATAAGGATTAGTTTTATACTGCTTAAAGTCAAGATTATATAATTACACAGAAAACGTTCCAAGCTAATCCCATTGGGGTTGATTTTGGCTGATAGTCTATTATTTAGATGACCGAAGATAGCAGAATATACTTCTTAATTTATATGAATTACTCATCTAAGTTTTACACATAGTTTAATACATGCATGCAGCATGTATTAAACTGCATGAAGCAGCTGAGATGAGAGAAGAATATAGTCAAGGTAAAAATGGGGAGCTGGATACATTCACCAAAACTGCTTAGGGAAAGTACAGCTTAATATACCCTTTAACTAGAGTAGCTGAGAGGACAAGAGATCCAAATAGTCCCTGAGTGAATGTAAAAATTGAATGTCCTTAATGGCATATTTTTGTGTGTAAGTATGTCTGTCTTCTGTGCTCCTTGTTTGCATTAGGGAGAACAGTAGAGGGGAGCCAGGAGTCTTCTCTTATGTTAACAGAAAGTGTGGTTTATGTATTCCTTATAAATTTCATTCATGTTCTTTATATGCAACACTCACTGCAGAATGTTGGATGAATGGATTGCTTACTTCTCACTATCTGTATGTTGTAGAACTAGTTGTTTTTATTTCTAAACTGTTGTGGACTGATGCGTTTATAAAATATAATAAAAATAAATTACCCGAAAAATGAAATAAAGGAAAACAAAGATATAAACATAAAACTCATCTATTGAATGAATATAAAAGTTTCTAAATGCTTACTCTGCATTTCTGCTTCTGTTTCTTCTGAGACAGGTTAACAAACACTCTGTGACGTAAGCCTAGTCTGAAGACCATACTTAATGTATTACTGATCCAGACTGTTGATCTGTATGTAGAGGTGACAACTCTACATACAAGTATTGGATTGGCAGTATGGCACTGTCAGTGACCAGGAAGCACAGACCTCAGTGAAATTGCTAACGAAAGGGTCCTGGATGCGCCCTTATCTATCCTAGGTTTTAACTGGATTGCACAATGATTCTGGGCCTCCTAAAGCAGGAGTCAAGTGAATGAGGCAGTCCAGATGACACTTGGTAGGGGGAGGATTCAGTCAGAAGCTGTTTTCCAACAGGTGTAGGTAGAGGTATTTCACTATGTAAACAACCAGTATAACTGTACACAAACAATACCAGTGCCTATCAGTGGATAATTTGTACTGCTGTCAACTCTACATTTATCGATACTGGAGAACAGGGAGCCTCTTGTTGCCTCTGTGCGTGGCAAAAGGCCTGATGCATGGTAGATGCTGAGTAAATATTTGTTGAGTTGATGGGTGACTGATTGAAAGAGCTTTGTAGAAGGGATTCTTCCCTTTTAAAATTTGTATTAAGCTATGGTAATTCAGACACTAAAATAAGGTGTGTATATGTCAATGTCAGGATGTGCAGAGCTTCCTTTCTAATAGACGTACGGAGATTCATACACAAAAAGGGAAACAAATTATTATTGAACCCGTGTCCAAGTCAAAGAATTATTAATGTACATTTGCTTTGAGGTGCACGTAGAGCTTTTCTCTTCATTTGACCTAATCCTATTTGCATGTATGCTGCTAAAACATTTCAGACTTTTTTCATAAGTAGAAACATTAATTTTAAAAATCAATTTTACTTTGAATCAAAGCCTATTCTAAAATAAGTTCTCTTTAAATCTTTATTCTGAATATTTTAGATGATTTATTTTTTATTTGAGGACAACTATCCAGGGAGATATGGAGTATTAACTGATGAAAGATGATACGAGATAAATGTGGACTCTGTAATTAATACAGGTACATTCTAGAATGAATATGACAGATTAATATACAAACATCAGCTAGAAACAGTAACAAACTAACGTAAGGCTAAATACCTACAAAAAATAAATTTTATACAGTAGTCACCACAAGTTGTCATGTTCTTTCTCAAGTCCAGGCCTATGCATAAGACGGGCTCTCACCACCCTCTGTTACCCACCTTGATGAAGTAACACAAAGTCATTTTTCAGATGTCTGTGTAGATGCCACTTCGTGCAGGACCATTTTGAGGGACAGTACCTCCACCCATATTCACTTATTGCCCCTTCTTTGAGCCCTCCACCCATATTCACTTATTGCTCCTTCTTTGAGCCTTCCTTGATCCTTTCTAGCCTCTTGTAATTATCCTCTCAAAGGCCTTAAAGCATTTTGGCATTGACTCTTTACTTTAGATCTCTCCCACACTGTTAGTCCCATAACTGCTATATAGGAGCTGAAATAATATATATCAACAGAAAGATACATAGTAGATTGTGGATCTGTTAATGAGCCTTCAAAAACGGAATGGTCTTATTTAATTCCTAGAAAACACTCTGCTCTCATTCTTGCTGACCCTAGCTGTGAATGGAGCATGACACCATATTTTTGAAGGAGAAATACTTCTGTAAGAGAGTCATGCATTCTGGTATAATTTTACAGATATATTTTTAAAACGACACACGCATTAATATATCTACACACATATTTTCTTCCACACATCCCTCACCTTTCTGCCTTTCCTTAAGGGGAAAAAAAAATCATCCTTCTTCTTATACAGTTAATGGGATTTGTCAAGTCTTTGGTGCAGACATGTTTTATTTCCTGAGTAATGAGATACTTCCGTTTGTGGTGGGGCATCTTGTTCTGCCCCAAATGAGATATGCCAAGCCAAACATGAATTGGAATGCTGAACATTATGTCTTGTGTGTTTGTCAGGTGTGTGATCTATTTCTGAAAACCCAAATGCAGTGCAATGACATATTTTACTATTTGTGAACTTTACCTTCTGTTAATATGATTGAAACAACTGGGAATGGAAACTGTCAGGGCAATTTAACAAAGAAGCCCTGTAAAACTTATTAAAGTCCACGTAGTAAAAATCCGTTTAGAAGGCATATTCTTCAAACCTGAGTTTTATTTGGTAAAACACGTTGGTGCCTGACCTTTCCAGAAACATACCAAAAAGGAGTCATTTAGAGGTCCCTGCTGTAAATTGTAAACAGCAGCCTGATCGAATTCGGCTGTATTCTGCTCACAGTATATGACAGAATGCATAAGTACACCAAACAGACAGCTAAATGACTGGGTATTTGGATGAGTTTGATGTGTATTTTATGTAATTGCATACTGTACAAAGCAATAAAAAGTCAATCTTATATGCCAGAAGAATGCAGGTATTGAGTGAGTCAAAGAGTCTTCAGACGTTTGTAATTCAAGTTAATCTTTCAATGGATAAAGCCAGAGGGCAGGAGCTCCATACTCATACACAACTTCAAAAATTCTGTAGTCAAGGTTTCAGGGTAGAAAACCAGAATTATTACACACTTTGTATATTAAAACATATTTTTAGGAAATGCATTTCCAATGTTAAAAAAAACCTAACAGTTTTTAGAGTATGAAATACAAAGTTCAACTTCATTCCTCATCCATCTGCCGAGGTGATCAATGTTAACAGGTCTCATATGTAGATCCAGACACTTTCTGTACTTATTCAAACACAGATGTATCCTCCCCAGTGTGCATATGTTAGCGGTAGTACAGTATAGCAGTTATGAATGCAAGGCCTACAGTCTAATTCCTGGGTCTCACCCATGGCTGTGTGATCTTAAGTATGTTACCGAACCTCCCAACTCCTCAATTTTTTTATTTGTAATGAGGAAAATTATAATATCTATGTCATAAGGTTGCTGTAAGAATCTAGCTTAGAAGAGCGCCTACTTTACTGAAGAAGTATTCTACCAAAGTTAACTACTGATTGTTACTATTATGAATAGCAACATAATATTCATTTAAATCAAGAGAAAAGCATATATATGTAAATAGTGACTGCACATATATATTTTTTTATATTTATACAAATGTATACCTGTAGATACTGGTCTGCAACTTGCCTTTTGACATATATCTAGATAGGACATGTTGTCATGCTAGTATATATAAAGGTTTATTTGTAATCACCATATAGAATCTTAGTTTATAGATATGTCATCATTTAATTATGAGCCCTGTATTGATGAATATCAATTTTTTCCAATCCTCTGCTCTATGTAAAATGTTTTAGTAGCATCTTTGTTTGTACATGACTGTGCTTTTATAAAACTGTATCTGTAAGATAAATGCATAGAGGTGGGTCTAAGGGAATATGCTTTTAAATTATTGGTGGTTAATGACAAATATTCTACAAAATTTGTACTAAGTTTTTCTTCTACCACCAAGTTGAAAAAGTTGCCATGTAAGGGAGGTGTTTTGAAAACTGCTCCTTTAAGACCGTTTTTAGAATAAATGGTTATGAATGAGGCACCAAGACAGAAGAGGCTACTATGGAGTTTATGAAATCAGCTTAATTAGTAACACACGATTGCTTTTGCTTTTTTGGCCGGTAGTCACACATCATAAACCAAAGCTTCAGTGAAGAATTATATTCCAAACATACAACTTCATTCAAGTCTGAAAGAAATATTACAAATGACAATTTTCACAACCTTAATATGCTATTTTAAAATTGCATAGATATCATATTAGTCTTACAATTATTGTAGTTAATTTTTAAGGACATGAAATAAGGAATTTGAATCAACTTTATTTCATGTTCTTCTCTATCTGCCTTGCCATATTAGCACCAGGACTGGATTCATGTGTGTATGACAGAGTTCCATGCTCAGTAGGGTCCCACACATGAACAATGCTTCATTGTTTTCATCTTGAAATACTTAATAATTTTTTAATATAGTAATACTGCAATAAACCTGAGAGTGCATCTTTGACATACTGATTTCATTTCCTTTGGATATATACCCAGTGGTGAGATTTCTGGATCATATGTTAATTCTGTTTTTAATTTTTTGAGGAACCTCCATACTGTTTTCCATAATAGCTGTCCTAATTGACATTCTCCCTAACCATGTGCAAGTGTTTCTTTTTCTGCACGTCCTCTCCAACACTTGTTATTGCTTATCTTTTTGATGGGCCCTCATGTTCATTTTGCAATGGGTCCCATAATTTTCCTATAGCCAGTCCTGATGAGCAATAATTACATTTCCTACTAATTAGCCTGGCTCAGTTGAAACACAGAATATTTGTTTGTCTGTTGAGAAATGCCTTGTGGTTGTGCTCATACTTTATTTAAGAGAAAATAGCATTATTTAAAATATATGGAATATCAGCAAAGGAGTGTCATTCAATCCAAAATATATATGAACCTCAAACAACTCAATAGTAAGAAAACAAATAATCAATTACAACGTGGGAAAAGGACCTGAATAGGCATTTCTCAAAAGAAGACATGTAAATGGCCAACAGGTATATGAGAAAATGCTCAACATCACTAATCATCAGAGAAGTGAAAATTAAAATCATGATGTGATATCACCTCATACCTGTCCGAATGGCTATCCTACAAGTTTTGGAGAGGATATGAAGAAAAAAGAACCCTGTACGCTATTGGGAGAAATGTAAATTAGTACAGTTTTTATGGAAAACATTATAAAGATTTTTTAAAAAATTAAAAATGGAACTACCATATGATCCAGCAACCCTGCTACTGAGTATTATCTAAAGGAAATAAAATCAGTATGTGAAAGAGATAACTGCATTCTCATGTTCGTTGCAGCTTTATTTGCAATAGCCAAGATACAGAATCAACCTAAATATCCATCAAAGGATGAATGGATAAAGAAAATGAAGTGTATATACACAGTGGAATACTATTCAGCCTTAAAAAAGTAAGGAATCTCGTAATTTGCAACATGGATGAACCTGGAGGACAATACATTAAGTGGAATAAACCAGGCACAGAAAAACAAATACTGCATGATCTCACTTACATGTGGAATCAGAAGAAGCATAAGAGCAGACAGTAGCATGATGGTTGCAAAAGGCTGAAGGAGGGCAGACAGGAATTAGAAGATGGTGATCAAAGAACACAAAATTTTATTGACAGGAGAAATAAGTTCAGCGATCTATTGTACAACATGATGACTATTGTTAATAACAATTTATTATATACTTGAAAATTGCTGGAAGGATAGATTTGAAATGTTCTCACCACACAATGATAAATATGTGAAGTGATGCATATATTAATTAGCTTTTTTTGGCCATTCCACAATGTATACATATTATGAAACAAAAATAAAATAAAAATTTAGTAAGTTAATATAATAAATCAATGGGAGAAAGATGGACTATTTAAGTAGCCCAGAAACAACTGGTTGAAAACTGTAGAAAAATTAAACTAAATTTGGTAATAGCCTTATCTCATATACCAATATAAATTCTAGCTGGTTAAAGAGATAAATATAAAATAAACATGTGAGATCTCTGGAAACTATGTTTTCAAAGTGAGTCAGCCAAATAATATAGAGCTGTGAGAAAATAATTGTGAATGAGACTTGATATAGATCTATTTTAAAGGGATTCTATTTTGTGAACAATAAAAATGACTTGCATTTACATAACTGTTTACTCTATAAGACTGTAGTAGAATATCACTATACATAGATGAGTATATTTTCCCATTCAAAATGTTAGGCCAAATGAGAAGTTGCTCATTTTGTACTGATGATGTTGCTTTAGAGATCTAATTATCCAATTATTCCAATTTGAAAAACAAAACTGAAGCTCAGGGAAATTTAATGATTTGTGTTCAGTGACATGCACATTAATAGCAGATCTTGAACTGAGTCAGCTTTGCCACCTTCTCTTTCTTCACCATGCCAGATTTTCCTGCCACATTTTGATCATTGGTTCCAGTTGGAGGCAATTGTCACCATAATATTCTATGACTGGATTCTCCTTCCTGATCTACAAATCAAAAGCAATTAAAGATCTTATAAACAACCGTGGAAGATGAGAGCTGCTCATATCTTAGAATTAGAATACTTGGGTTCAGGTCTCCTGTCTGTGATCATGAATCTTAAGACCATCTCTTAACTTAACTTTCCTGATATTAATAGGATGTTAATAAAATCTATACCATAGCCATTTTTTTCCCAAAAAATTAATGATATTATCTATATGATGGACTTGTACCACAGTTAGTGCACACAAAAAAATGATTGTTTAAAACAAACCAAAAAAATGATGCTTCACATAAACAATTTTTTCATATATCATAAATAAAATACAACAAAAAGAAGATGTATTTTAAATCATATTTTGTTGTTTCAATTAATTCCAGAGCTTTGGGGTGCTGAGGTAAAAAGACTACTTGGGTCCAAAAATTTGAGATCAGCCTGAGCAAAATAGCAAGACCCTGTCTCTACAAAAAAAAATTGAAAAATTAGCTGGACATGGTGGTGCGCACCTGTAGTCTCAGCTATTTGGGAAGATGATGTTGGAGGATCACTTAAGCTTAAGAGTTTGAGGCCACAATGAGCTATGAACCTACCACTGCACTCCAGCCTGGATGACAGAATGAGACCCTGTCTCTAAAATAAATAAATAAATGAATAAATAAATAAATAAATGTATGACTTCATTAACCAATTTAAGATTAGGATAAGGAGAAATGAAAACAGTAACTAAATTATAAAATTCTGGTGCTTACCACAATTCGTAAACAATGCACATACATTTGGATTAAAAAATGTTGAAATATTATAATAATATATTGCTGTAGCATCTTTTAACATATTTGATTGACATTTTTAGAATGTATGTAATATGTTAACTTCTCTAAATTAAATACTACGTTGGATGAACAGAATGTCAGACAGCTCATATGACCTTATTTAATTGCTATACAGAGAACCTGTGTTTGAGGGTCACAGTACTTTCTTTGGAATACTTTTTTTAAATTGCAGTAAAAGACATTACTGGTCATTTATTTTAGAAACATTATTTACCAAAGAGAAAGCTGAGTCCCAGAGTAGTTGTTTAGTATTTAATATCAGATTGCACATCAAGATTATGGTAATTTTTATTAAAAAATGGAGACATTGTGGTAAAGTGGGTATATGGACTACAGTGTCTCATTGTTATCTTTAGCAATGAATATAGAGTTCTGTAATTTTGAATTCCGTTTCCTAAGTGACCCAGAGATATTCAACAGAAGATGGCAAGCTCATAACTAAATTCAATTTGTATTTTCTTGTATAACTCATGTAATTAAAGCATCTCTCTTACGTCTTTACTTTTGATTTGTTTTAATGTTAAGAGACATGACATGATGAGAGGAAACACAAATTTTCAAAATGAGGAATAGAAGTTCTTGCTTTGTAGACTTTTTAATTTAGGTCTAAGGGAACTGAAGGAATTTCAGTTGAGGAAAAGAAAGTCTGAGCAATTATAGAAGCCACCTGTTCACGACCGTATTCATATGACAGGGAGACAGCTCAAGGAGAAAATGAGAAGTGGTTACAGGAGAAAAGTATAGAAAATTTGAGCCAGTTCTCCTTTCCTCTAGATTTCTGTTTTAAAGCTAACTTCATTGAAAACTAATTTGTTTACAACAAAGGGCGTTTCTTACAAATTTACAAATTGGCCAGGTGCAGTGGCTCATGCCGAGGTGGGCGGATCACGAGGTCAGGACCTCGAGACCAACCTGGCCCAACATGGCGAAACCCTGTCTCTACTAAAAATACAAAAACTTAGCTGGGCGTAGTGGTGGGTGCCTGGAATCCCAGCTACTCGGGAGGCTGAGGCAGGAGAATCGCTTGAACCGGAGGTTGCAATGAGCTGAGATGGAGCCACTGCACTCCAGACTGGGCCACAAGAGTAAAACTCTGTCTCAAAAAAAAAAAAAAAAAAAAAAAAAAAAAAAAAAAAATTACAAATCAATGCATTTGTATACAACTGTGAGACTACCACCATTCAATATACTGGATATTTCTGTCACCCCCAAATGGTTCCTTGTGCTTCTTTGTAGCCAATTCCTTCCTCCCTGATATGCTGTAGCTACAGATTAGGCCTTGAACCTTGGAGCCCAGTAATATCTCTTTGCATGTCCCTCAATAAGTTTAGCTGCTATTATTCCCTAGCGATTTTTTTTTATTCAGTATATTCTCTATATTCCTGGGAAAATAAATAGAATATGTTTCATAGGTAATTATCCAGCTGTATTTAATAATTAGAAGCAATTATATAGAGGAATCAATGTTTATGATTTAAAATGTTCCATAGTGAAGCCAAGAAAACTAGGTTCCTAATTGAAAATCCAAGCTGGTTGGGAGAAATATATACAGGGGGAAAAGTCCCAGGAAGATCAGTTTCTACAAATATGACTCATAGCTCCCTGCAGTATGGTGGGAGGAAAAGTCATTTTTATTTTCACTGTAGTGCATAAAGGGGACATCACTAAATGAATGAAAAGATGGATAGTTGGATGAAAGGAGGAAGGGAGAGAAGACCACATCAAAGTCATTTAACTTGCAATAATTCAGAATATTCAGAGACTGGAAGAGAAAGAATATCTTTGTAAGACTATACTGCCTGTTGGGCAGGAACACAGACTTAATGTTGACGAGCCTCAGGTTTTAATACCAGCTCCAAAACTGAGGTGGCTGAACCTCATTTTTGTGACTTGTACAATGAGGAAGAGGATATTGATATTGCAGAGTTGACTTGGTGGTTAAATTAAATCATTCGTGTTAAGAAGGTAGTACAAGAAGCCAGACAAAAAAGAACGTACACTATGATTTCATTTATACAGCTAAAAAACTGTCAAAATGAAGCTAGGGTGATGAAAGTTGCAACAGGTCCTGCCTTTAACTGGAAGATTGTTACTAGGAAGGAACATGGGGGAGGCTTCTGGGTTGTTGATGTTTTACTGTTTTATCCGAGGAGTAGTTCACTCACTTAGTATTAGCTCCAGTCTTGAAATTGGGATGCCTAATCTAGTTTTTGCTTTGCCATATTGGAACCTGCGTACACTTACAGAAATCCTGTGATGTTCCAGGCACTGGCAAGGTCCTAGGGATGAAATTAAAAATAAGATTTGGGTTTTGTGTTGTTCATTTATAAGACTATAGTACCTTCATTTATGAAATGACAGGATCTGGTGAACTCTAAACCCTTTCAGCTCTAAAATTCTATGTATGGAAAAAAATCAATGAATATCTTCATTTCTTCTTCCTACAAATATTTATTATGATTTAAAGACTGTGCTGTAGGTATTGATGATGGAGTAAACAAGGCAGAGAATGTCCCTGCCCTTATCGGGCTTATATCTGTGGAAGTGAAGTCATGGGAGCATGTATGTATGTGTGTGTGTATATATATATTCACTACTTAAATGATACACGGTATCTTTTTAGATAAAATAAGTAGGGAGGCTACATCCATATGTTCCTGTATGATGCTGTAAACCACCTCAAAGATATCTCTTAGAAAATACAGTGGTTGTTTGTTTGGGTAAAAGAGATAGAAGACAGGGGCTATTCATAGACTACCTCAGAACATTTCTGCCTATTTCAAGGATATAAATGTATTAGCTATTTAGGAAATTAAATAAAAATTTAAAAGTAGCACAGAGTAGGCCAGGTGCCATGGCTCATGCCTGTAATCCTAGCACTTTGGGAGGCGGAGGCAGGTGGATCACCTGAGGTCAAGAGTTCAAGACCAGCCTGGCCACAATGGCAAAACCTCATCTCTACTACATCTCTATGAAAAATACAAAAATTAGCCAGGTGTGGTGGTGGGTACCTGTAATCCCAGCTACCCGGGAGGCTGAGGCAGAAGAATCACTTGAACCCAGGAGGCAGAGGTCGGAGTGAGCCGAGGTCGCACCATTGCACTACAACCTCTGCAACAGAGCAAAAACTCTATCTCAAAAAAAGAAAAAAAAAGAAAAATAGCACAGCGCAAAGCCCATTTCTCCTCCTTGTCATTTCTCAATCAGCGTGGTCCTTTGTGAGTAGGGATAGGTAATGGTATAATGATAACCCTGCCTTGAAGTTTTAGTCCCCCAAAAAATAACTTTTTGACAGAAAAAAACAAAAGGCTATTTTCCCTTGTGATTCATAATATTAGTAAAAATACTTTGGCTTCCAGGGACTTCTATGAGGAATGTCTGACAACTCAACAGTTCTTCCTAAATGCAATAATAATTTTGGAAAATACCTACCTTGCAGCCCATAGCAAGTTTCTGGATGCTGCTTTCATTTGCTTCTCTTTTTCCCTATTCCAACAAGAACAATGACAACAACAAAAATTAACTTAGAGAAGCATCTGCTGGAACGAGTGATGATTATTTCCAAGCCCAAACAAAAGTAGGTAGGGAAAGAATTATGCAGAGAACACATTTTTCAAGATCTTCTCCAGTGTGTGAGAGAGTATGTAAGAAAGAAAATGCACATGTGGATAAAATGTTTTCATTCAATGTAGAAAATGGTGAAGTGAGAGTCCGAAAACAATTTCACAATGAGAACACATGGACACAGTGGGGGAAAGGGAACAACACACACCAGGGCCTGTTGTGGGGTGAGGGGAGAAGGAAGGGAACTTAGAGGAAGGGTCAATAGGCGCAGCAAACCACCATAGTATCCGTATACCTATGTAACAACCTGCATGTTCTGCACATGTATCCCGGAACTTAAAGTAAAATAAAATAAAATAAAATGAACAAAGAAAACAGTTTTAGTCAAACACAAAGGACAAAAACGCAAACAAAGAAATACTCCTTCAAAATTTCTGATATACTTATTAGAATTATGGATAGTTATAAATTGTAAAAATCACAATTATAGACATGATAGTGTAAGTTTCTTTATGGTGAGAACCCTGTGTCCATTTCTTTTGTATCTCTCCTAGCATGGATATAGGCATGTAGTTGGAGGATCTTTTTAAGAGACCAGATGGGCAATGTGGCAATAGAGAAAGAGGTACATGGAAAAGCAATCTGCTTTCTGCTGAACTTGGACTAATCTCTTATCTCGCTAAGCCGCAGTGGATCCATCTATACAATGGGCACAGTGCTCTGATCAACCTCTGCCAGTTATAAAATATGATTCACTTGATTCAGCTGAACACTCCAAAATTTCTGTGCTGTGAGATTTGGGAACATAGACTTTTTTTTTTTTTTTTTTTTTTTTTACTGCTGGTCTATATTATTAATAAAGGAAAGTTTTAACTTTTATACCTCCTGTTAAAAACCCTATTGGATAGAATCTAATTTATACACAACTTACATTAAGTTGCTGAGTGTGGCACATTCTAACAGTGAAGATTTTTTGCACATGAGGCCGTTTATTCTTGTCTTCCTAAGTAGTTCCTGTTGAATGTTTTATACTCCCAGGGAACTCTGGTATGTTGAATTGTATTTATTGAAAGCTTGTAAACCCTTGATCTTAGAGAATAAAAATCGGGGAGCGGGATAAAAAGCTTAAAAATGCTTTGAATCCTGAGAAAATGTTTCTGTAAGTTAAAATAAGGGTGAATAATGGTGAGGATAGCTTACAGTTCCAGAAAACAAATGAAAAATGTTGGAGGTACTAAGGGCAAGAATAAATTTAGTAATTTTTTTCTTGGCTAGTATGAACTTTTGTCTTTTGGATTAACATGCCATCCTTCTTTTTATTGACATATTTGTATATGCCACTTACTACAATTCTAGGATTTTACAACAATTTTTTTATACATTCCAGGTTGCATATTCTATGTAATTGGCTACTTTTCAAAGACTTGTTTGCACAGTTTTTGAGTCTTCACTTTAGCCCCTGATTTTTCTTTCATATGTTGAAGTTTAAGTCTGTATCTCAATTCTCATTGAAGTTACCAGTAACTTTAAATCATAACTAAAACAGTCTTAGGGGTTATAATTATGATAAAACTCTTGTGACATAGGTTATTGTTCTTTAATTGAGGTGGTCCACTTACTGTATAAATGTTTCAAAAAATCAATTTGAATAATATTTATAAGTATATTATATTTATGTACTTGATTTCCATATTGGCATTCAAAAGTGTGTTTTAACTAAAATTTTTTTTGCACCAATTCCGTAAGTTAACTTTGGCATCCTCTAAAGAAATTTCACTTACAGAGAAAAAAAAAAATGTGCCTAATTAACTTTTTCCTTAGAGTTATTTGTTAGTAAGTCATCCTAGAAATCATTCCCTGGCTATTTTGAAATTTTTTTAAGCAATCTTAAGTTACTAGTTTAGTCTTTTTAAAAAGATTATCTTTTTAGGGAATTGAATTCGATGGCTTTACTAATAATTGAAATACTGTGATTAACCAATTACTTTATTATTGTTGTTTTTAATTTTGATAAAATATGCATACCAATTATTTTAACGTCTGAACATACCTATTAAGTCTAATAAATAGAATATGTCTTGTGTTTAGATGAAGTGCTCTATTCCATGACCTTAAGTCATACCTAGGAAACCCATAGCTCATAAAGGCTGCTGGAACACGCAGGCCCATGTCAGAATTAAACCAATAGAGGGTCTCTGAAAGTTGAATTTTCATCTTGGTGAGTCTTCTGGGGTTATTTCTTCATGTGTTCTTGCTCCAAATGCCTGCTTCTTTTTTTAAAGCTTTTATTGGGTGAACGAGGGCATAATAATTCTATGTATTTAAATGCAACTGATATCATACATAATGGGGCAGAACTGTAAACTCTTATGCCCTCTGAGAACATTGTAAAGGCTGGAATGAAAACGTAAAAGCAGGCACTCATGTAGTTATAAAGGTCGAACTTTCGAAAATTGAAATAGTCTTCTCTTCAGAAAGATGCTCAGTGATTGGTGCGCAAGATAGGGCTGGAACAAGGGACTCCTGACTATCAGGGACTCTGCAGATTATTTGTAATTCTCTCTGTTGTTGATCAAATAATGAATGTAAAAGATGGATATTATATCTGTGGAGAGCCTCACTGTATTTTGTATTAAACCTTTCAGTAAAAGTAAGTAGAGTTTTACTTCCATTAGTTGGAAACGACAACCTGTAACTTATCAGAAATCTCCTGACAGCTTAATACCAAGTTCTAGAATGAAAATAAAATGGCTACAAATATTTGGTTTGGTTAAGATTAAAGATGCCTGGTTCAAGCATGCTACTTTGTTGTGGCAGTAAAATGTATACACAATGCCATTTAAACAACAGAAGAAAAAAAAAAAAAAAAACGATGAAAGAAAAAAAATTTCTCAGGTAACAGAGGAAATCTGAAAAGATATCAAGATATCATGTACCTGTGGATAAAAGAGAAAACGCGCTTTATGGAATTAGCTCCAATCTTCAAATTGGGATGCCTAATCTAGTCTTTGCTTTTGCTGTAGGAGAATCTACATATACTTGTGGAAAACTTATGCTTCAGGCACTGGCAAGGTCCTAGAGATGAAATAAAAAGTAAGATCTGGCTTCTGTGTTCTTCATTTATAAGACCATAGTGCCTTCATTTAAAAAATTAAAGGATCCGGTGAACTCTAAACTCTTCCAGCTCTACAATTCTATGGAAACAAAATCAATGAATATATTCATTTAGTCTTCCTACAAATATTTCTTATAATTGAGAAACTGTGCTGTAAGTATTGATGACAGAGTAAACAAGGCATAAAATGTTCCTGCCCTTATAGGGCTTACATCTGCGGAAGTGAAAACAGAGCCTGAAAAAATATCCAAATAAATATAATAGAATTTTGCATTGGAATAAATGTATTGAAAGAAAGTGCATGGGGTGATGTGATATTCCTGGAACATCTATGTGTATTATCAGAATACGGTTTGGAGGACAAGCTCTTTTCCGAGCTTGTGTTGTTGAGAGTGTGCATGTACAATTAGTTTTTATAATATGAATCTAAATATAGTTTATAAAATAAATACATGAAGACATTTTGAGAGACAGCTTTAAATAATAGGCTCATGAGAATTATTCAGTAAAATAATCTTCTATCAGATGAAATGTACAATAAAATTGGCTAACCTCAATGTCCCATATAGTGGTAGCATCTATGATATGAAACATTAAGTGTCTAGGAGAGGACCTGAATCTTAGATGAATAGTAAATGCCATAAAAGTAACGCCAAACATGAAGACACAATGTGCAGTGATGGAGAGCACAGACTATGGAGCCAGACTGCCCCAGTTCACATTCCAACTCTGCCACTGTGGAAACTTACGGGAGTTACTTTATTTCCTTGTGCCTCAGTGTGCTCATCTGTAAAATGGAATTTAAAAAGTAGTCCCGGGCCGGGCGCGGTGGCTCAAGCCTGTAATCCCAGCACTTTGGGAGGCCGAGACGGGCGGATCACAAGGTCAGGAGATAGAGACCATCCTGGCTAATACGGTGAAACCCCGTCTCTACTAAAAAATACAAAAAACTAGCCGGGCGAGGTGGCGGGCGCCTGTAGTCCCAGCTACTCGGGAGGCTGAGGCAGGAGAATGGCGTGAACCCGGCAGGCGGAGCTTGCAGTGAGCTGAGATCCGGCCACTGCACTCCAGCCTGGGTGGCAGAGCGAGACTCCGTCTCAAAAAAAAAAAAAAAAAAAAAAAAAAGTCCCGGCCGGGCGCGGTGGCTCACGCCTGTAATCCCAACACTTTCAGAGGCCGAGGCGGGTGGGTCACCAGGTCAGGAGATCGAGACCATCCGGGCTAACATGGTGAAAAACCGTCTCTAATAAAAATACAAAAAAAAAAAAAAAAAAAAAAAAAAATTAGCCAGGCGTGGTGGCGGGCGCCTGTTGTCCCAGCTACTCAGGAGGCTGAGGCAGGAGAATGGCGGGAACCCGGGAGGCGGAGCTTTCAGCGAGCTGAGATCGCGCCACTGCACTCCAGCCTGGGCGACAGAGCGAGACTCCTTCTCAAAAAAAATAAAGTAGTTCGTATTTCATAAAGTGGCCGTGAGGACTGAAGGGGATTAAATTAATTTGGAGGGGGGCTAAATTATTATTAATATCGTATTTTAATCTATTTAATTTTAAGATGGTTATGATGGAATTAAAGCACTACCTTTAAATATGCACTGAGTACTAGACAATTAGTAAACTTTATAAAAGTATAAAAGTCGGCCGGGCGCGGTGGCTCACGCCTGTAATCCCAGCACTTTGGGAGGCCAAGGAGGGGGGATCACGAGGTCAAGAGATCGAGATCATCCTGGCTAACACGGTGAAACCCCATCTCTACTAAAAAAATACAAAAAAAATTAGCTGGGTGTGGTGGCGGCGCCTGTCGTTCCAGCTACTCGGGAGGCTGAGGCAGGAGAACTGCGTGAACCCGGGAAGCGGAGCTTGCAGTGAGCCAAGATCGCGCCACTGCACTCCAGCCTGGGCTACAGAGCGAGACCGTCTCAAAAGAAAGCAAGCAAGAAAAAAAAAAAAAAAAAAAAAAGTCCTTTCTCTTCCTCACTACCTCCAACAACGACATTTTGAGTTACACAATTCATTTTTAAAAAGATTATATTGAAAGTGTATGAATTGTGCTGAAGAAACTAAGAAAACTTCAGCTAGAGGAAAAAAATCCCAAATGCCTTTCATCATCTTATCAGACAATGGAATGCTCCCTTAGTTACAGATATCAATAGACTGATGGATAATGGAAAGATAACAATGGACTATGAATAAAGTGTAACATTTTGTCAAACTTTCCGCTGGAAAAAAAACGAATTTTTAAATGTATGTCTGGCAAATTAGTTTTGTGGAGTATAGTTTACTTGAATTGTGAGGAAAAAAAAAAAAAAAAAAAAGCGGACGGCTAGTATGGCTATTATTCTAGCTGTATACTATACTATATGCCTATAATAATGTTTTATTTTAACCCTAACATCCCAGGAGTTACACTGATATCAAACTCGAACTACAAAAACTCATATTTGCCAAGACTTCCAACGCATACCTCAAGTTACCTGTACATATGCTCTTAGGCATGTGTACACGAGTCCCAAGGAAACTTTTGCCAAAATGCATAATTGTTTTATATGAGGATTTTACGAAAGCACTTTTAAATTATTTTCAAATAGAATTACAAATTGAAGTTATTCATGATTTAATTCCCTTGGTTAGTAATATGGAAGTCTAGTTCCCCAAAACTTTGAAAAAACAAAAACCCCTGAAATTTATAAAGCAATAATTTTTTTTTTTTAATCTTTGTTGCTACAAAGTGACACTGTAAGAATGAAAGTTAAAGGCCTTTGCTATTCCGTTATATTCAGTTTGGATATCCTCAAAGTCATTGAAAATTTACTTGTGAATATGCTGAAAATGGAGTCCATAAATACTAGTATAATAGCTTTTGATTGGCCGGATTCTACCTCTGACTCTTACTATGCTTTAGAATTCATTTCTGAACTCTTTTTCTGATCACTGCGAAGAAGAAGGCAGTAAGAGAAAAGAGCAATATAAGAGATTGATAACTCCAAAGGGCTACAGTTCATTTATGTTTCTCATAGTTATATATGTCTTATGTTCATTTTAAAATTTTAAAACAATAAAAGAAGCACATATATGAGCATAAATAGGTATAAACATATTCTTTGTTTTCCAAAGAATTTTCAGTATATGATGATACCTTTTGAAGGAAAGGAATATGGAAGGTTCAGTGTATGACGATCTCTTTTTAAGGAAAAGAATGTATCTCTTGGTCTCATCAGATTGTTTCTTGATTTACAAAATTGTTGATATTGTTTGTCTCTGT
Organism: Theropithecus gelada; assembly: GCF_003255815.1. Lineage (NCBI taxonomy): Eukaryota > Metazoa > Chordata > Mammalia > Primates > Cercopithecidae > Theropithecus > Theropithecus gelada. Next base: position 176,141,580 of record NC_037669.1, read on the forward strand.
GTCCCCACCCAAATCTCATCTCGAATAGTAATCCACATGTGTTGAGGGAGAGACCCAGTGGGAGGTGATTGGATCATGGGGGCGGTTTTTCTTATGCTGTTCTCCTGACAGTGAGTGAGTTCTCACAAAATCTGATGGTCTAAAAGTGTTTGGCTGTTCCCCACTCCCACCCTTTCTCTCTCCTGACTCCACATAAGATGTGCCTTGCTTCCTCTTTGCCTTGGCCTCCCCAGCCCTGCAGAACTGTGGTTCAATTAAAACTCTTTCTTTATAAATTACCGAGTCTCAGGTAGTTCTCTATAGCAGTGTGAAAATGGACTCATACAATTGACTACAAATTATTTAAAATTCTCAGCACTCAAGCAAGCTGTGGCATTACTTAACACAGTTATTTTTAATATTTCTGTGGCATTTTTGTGATGGACCCCATAGAATCAACTTAAAACAAGTGTAAGCAAAACCTTTGATCCTTGGAGAAGACGATTTGATGCAAGAAGTTTTTTCTTGCTGGACATGGTGGATCACACCTGTAATCCCAGCACTTTGGGAGGCCAAGGCAGGTGGATCACCTGAGGTCAGGAGTTTGAGACCAGCCTGACCAACATGATAAAACCCCATCTCTACTAAAAATACAAAATTAACTGGGCTGGGTGTGGTGGCGTGCACCTATAAACCTGGCTACTTGGGAGGCCGAGACAGGAGAATTGCTTGAACCGGGGAGGTAGAGGTTGTAGTGAGCTGAGATTGCGCCATTGCACTTGAGCCTGGGCAACAAGAGTGAAACGCCATCAAAAAAAAAAAAAAAGATGTTTCTTGGTGAAGCCTCCTTAGAACCACCATCCATCAGCTTTGACAGCTTTTTATGATCTATGGCCAGTAATCTTTGCTTAATCTATAAAGTGTAAACTCTTCCAGAACAGCAAATGTACTGCCCAGGTGTTAAGAAGGTCACCAAACTAGTTCATTCCTGAGATATAAGAAGACAGCCATCCTGGGGATATGCATCCCCTTTGAAGTTACTGGGAAAAGAATAGTTCCAGAATATGACTTAATTACTAATTTTAGTGACAACCAACAAAAAGCCCTTTAAAAATATAACAGTGTGTATGTGATGGGTGCCTATGCTTAATTACATGAACATTTGATTTTAAAGAGGGAAGAATGGCTCTCAGCAAGCTATTTTCCTGATCTGGACACAATGCATCATGTAGTAAAATGTAGAACAGGCTTAGCAGCTCTGCACTAGCTGATAATTTGTTCTAGGACAAGTCACTTAAATTCTGAGTTTGGGGGTCATTAGTAAAATAGGGAGACCAATATTTGGCCTACCCCATTCTTAAAACTTTGTGATTCAAAGGAGAAAGAATGCAAATAATAATAATAATAATAACAGAAAACTATGAAGAGTCAGGAACATCTGATTGAAAGTAAAAGCCTATGAATTTTGGCAAAACGTGATCAACCTCTCCTAATTCTGGATATCAATGTTAGCCATTCTGGCCTGTGGAAGATACAATTTAAGGATAAATATTGCAATGTGAGTGGCGAAGTGGCAATGAGTGGTCGATATCTAAAACATTAGGAAATAATAATTTATCCAGAATGACCTGCAAGAAAAATTTTTGGTCAATATATGAATAATATTTTGGTACTATTTTTGTTTGGTAATCATTGAGCAATAAAATGGGAATATACAGATACTGTAGTGGAAACACCAATATGAGGAGTTAAAAACCACAAAGCCCCTGCATATCGGCAGGATGGATATAAATGCCAATGTTTCATAAATATTACAAAGTGTTATATAGTAAATAGAACAAGGCCATAGCAAGAAGTCCTGATATCTCAGATTTATTACTAACTGAATCACCGATGATGTACTTGATCTTTCTGTGCCTCAGTTTCTTTACATGTCCAAATGAGAACAGTAATAAAATTAAATGAGTAAGTATGTGCAAAATGCCAAGAGCAGTTCAGAATGCAAGAAGAAGGTGGCTATCATAGTATAGTTGCTACCCTCGTTCTGTCACTTTTTTTCTCTAACTCTTCTTCCTTATCGGAAAAGTAGTAATAAGAATATCTACCTCTTTCATTACTGTGAAGGATTTAATAAGATGAAGTGACTTCAGTTGTACTGTAGCTCTCAGGAACGATCTGAATGTTAGTTTAAAAAATATTTATTGCAGCAATTGGCATTAAAGTGCTAACAAGAACATCTACCACCGCTCCCCATAGATGAACATCTCACCTAGTATAAAGTGAGTCTCTCTCTCTATCTCTCTCTCTCTCTCTCTCTGTTCCCGCCCCCCACCTTTTCTGCCTCACTAACTTTAAAGCAGAGTTTCCTAACCTCAGCACTATTGGCATTAGAGGCTGGATAATGCCTGATTGTAGGGGGCTGTCTTTTGCATTGTAAGATATTTAGCATAACAATCCTTTGGCCTCTAACTAATAATTCCAGTAGTACAGCATCTTCCCCGCACCAGTCATGATGTCCTAGGAAGCAAAATTGCCCCCAGTTGAGAACCACTACTCTAAAGCATTGTTTAGATGTTAGTTTAGATGCTACTTCCTCCAGGAAGGCATTCTGTATCCCAGATAGAATTCAATCTCTCCGACGTGCTCCTGAATGTACCCCTCGAAATAAGTGTTTGCCTTTTTGTAAAGTTTACATATCCATTTCCTCCTATAGACTGTAAGTTTATCTTGGTCAGGAATCGTGTCCTACTTACCATCTGCTTTCATGTGGTAAATACTCTATGCGTATTTGTGAAAGGAAGAGAGAAGGAAGAGAGAGAGGGAAGGAGGAAGAGACAGAGGAAGGAAGGAAGGAAGATAGGTGGTGTCTAATGCTCCATCATGTATCTTTCAGGTCCCTCTGCTGTGGCAAACATGAGGGGGTAACTTGATTCCTAAGGAGCCAGTGTAAAGAAACCACTACATACTCCTAAGGAGAGGCCCAGCTTCTGCAAAAGCTCGTCCATTATTGTTTATATGGAAATCAACCCTATATTTAACAGACATCTTAAATTACTGGATTAAAACCGCAATACCATCATCAGTCAGATATAAAACAGAAACTGAAACTAGCCCTTGTTTTAGAATAATGTGGAGGGAGTAATGCATCTGTTATGAGAGGAAACTCTTGCATAGGTCAACTAGTTGGCTGATTAATGCTCAATATAAACATGAAACAGAGGGATGCTTCAGCTATACCATGAGTTCATGATTTTGTGTAAACAACAATTTAAAAAACGGGCTGAAGTCCACATTGAATGTCAATGAAACTGAAACATTTCCCTGCTAGATAAAGGGAGGGATAGAGGCTTTCCTCTTATAAAACTGGCTGTGTCAGTGATTCTCTCCTCAGATTACCTTTTCCCCCTACCTCTCAGCACGGACTTCAGTGGGAGTAAACTTCAGACGGGACTTGTGGTTTTTCTAGGGGGCTGGTACTTGCCATATCCAATTCTTAGAGACTACAGAAAGTTTAAATGAGTACAACGACGTCTCACATGAAACCCTCACATTTGAAGTGTTTAAAGGATGTGATTATTTTATTTCATGTAGGCAACGCTATATATGTATGTTGAACATGTGCCATTATATATGCACATTATTCATGTCCATAAGTATATGTTTCATGTATTCATCATCATTTCATATACCACAAGAAAAGCAAAAACATTGCTTTTATGCTGACAGCACACTGTTTCATAACAAGATATTTTCATATAGTTCCTTTACATTTATTTAGGCATAGATTTTTAAAAATCTTTTTGTGTGCTCATAAAAAGGAAAGGATAAGCAAATTAAGGTAAATCACTCTAAACTATTTTTCACAATCAGAATCTAATTCTAAGTGATTTTTTGACTGAGAATTGTCATTGTCCATGTGTTTTCCCCCACACAGTGTGCTCAGCTGTGTCATCAAGACTATCGTTGACATAGAATTGCTTGGAAGGATGCTCTACTGATGTCTCTGGGGTTTTCTTACCACCATTCTTGATGTTGTGAAGTGCATATGCAGGCCATCATGATGACATAATGATTGTATCTGGTTGGTAGCTATTTTAAGAAGAATCCTAATTTCAGAGACCATTAAAACGTGAAAAAAAAAATGTGCATTTTAGAATTGATGAAATAAGTAATTTACATCCTAATGATGGGACTGTCTACTTTCTACTTTAAAGGCTTGAAAGATTCAAAGTGAAAAGTGCTGAGAATTCAGAGCCAGACGGAGCTAAAATCACATTTCTCTGCTATCTGCAGGCTATTTTAATGAAGGCAAATTATTTAACTCTTCTGTGTCTCAGTTTCTTCATTTGTGAAAACTGCCTTAAAGGAACATTGGTGATAATAAATAAAAATAAACCTCTTTGCCCTGAGTAGTTATACAAAAATATGTTCTCTTTTTAAAACAAGAGCTCAATTCAAACTGGCATTTTCTCTGTATTTGAACATGGTCTATGTGATGTTCTAAGTGGAGACTGCTAAAATTGGTAAAAATGTTAGGTCTTAATGAATTGGTTACATTTCAAGATGATGAGCAGATTCAGATAGCACTGTTTTTAATACAGTTTGTCTAACAGGGAACTCATCCATAGTTGTGAACTATTTTTTCTTTCTCCTATCACTAATTTGAATTTTTTCTAAGGCCAAATGGAGAATCAGCAGCTGGTCAACAATTGATTTTATTTTTTATACTATGCCCTTTTACACTAAATTTTTAAGTAAATGTTAACTCAGAAACTAATTCACAGCTTAAAATACAGTTGACCTGACAAGGTTGCTATCTATTTTAGACTAACATGAATTTCTCAATGTAAGCACTAACATCTTCCAGTACAAGTCTTGAAAATTAAAACCAAAGGATTAGCATTATCATTACTGATGTTAATTCTGTATTAAATTCATAGTAGGTCACAGTAAATCATCCTTTTCTCATGTTATGAAACAGAAAAAAATAGGAAGTCAGAAACTAAAAACCAATATATGTTTTTTTCTAGGAGGTGACTGAAACTTAGTAGCCACAGTCTACCTTTGCAGTTTTTATTTTTCTCTTTGAATTCTGTTACTTCTTCCATCTTGCCAGCCCTTGAAGAATCTGGAAAATAACATCTCATTTTCCACAGAACAAGAAATAGGTTATAGTCCCTTTCATAAAATGTAGAGTAGGACTTTGATGGAATGCCAACCCAGTTTTGTTTTTTTCTTCTGTCATACAGCATAGAAAAACTGGTGAATGATGTTGTCATAGTCACTAACAGCAACTGTTCAAGTTAGGAGAATTCTAGAGAAATGGATGTTGTCATTATTCATTCACATGTGTTTTATTGTTTTTTTGTGTTATGGATTTACATTATTCCAGTAACAGATAATGAGCAGTCTGTGAGAAATAATTGGGGACTGACAATAATTCATTGTCAGTTTCCCCCAGTGTCTACTACAGTGCCTGCTATACATAGGAAATTCAGTCAATTCTTGTTGATTGTCACAAAAATTAGTTAGAATTGGAAGGAAAAAGGAAGAGAGAGAAAACTGGCTCACTAGAGAAGATTCTTGAATCCTTTTTGAATCATATCAATACAGTATAGCAGCTGGTTTAATCATAGATATCATCACCGGCATTTAGGGTTAGAAATATAATGTTGAAGGCCCATCCCAGGCCTTTGAATTCAAATCCTCAAGAGTAAGTCTTGGAAATGTAGATTTATAATGATCACTCTTGATGATTCTTATGTTCAAGCAAATTTTTTAAACAATGGAATACTATGATGCTTTTTAGAAAATGTTTAAGTTGGTAAAACAAGTAATGATTCATTTTAGACCAACTTAGCATTTGAACATTTCAGACCAATGGGAATATTAGAATGTGGTGCTGGGTAGCCAATGACTGGGAAGGGAGTTTTCTTGTTTTGGGATTGATTTCAAAACCATAATTGCACTCTTATTTCAGAGCTTTCTATTGCCCGTTATTGGGCAGCAGAAAAATACTGTTTTATTCGAAACTCAAGACCTAATATCCTCTAATGCTTAGCAAAATTTGAGTATTTTAAAAGGTGTTTAGTTGGTATTAAGAGAAGTGACTCAGAGAGTCAGAAACTTTTTCTCTTTCTCCTAATTGCGTTATAGCTATCACTGTAAAGACAATAAATAATACAAAACTTCTTAAATACTGTGAATATATAAGATCACGTAAAAATAAGAACATTCCTTGAGGCTCTACTTTTTTACAGCTTTCTATTACAGTATGATAAATAGATGAATAATAACCTTGTCAAGTTATATTTGTTCTTTTTTTTTGTCTCTAGACATGTACAATTTTGGTGCCATCATTTCATCTGTGACTGCTTTTCTGTTATCTTTAGGGTCTCAGTCAGTCAGATAAAGCATTATAAATAATAAATATTCTTGAGTCATTTGATAGCTCAATCCCAGGGGAAATAAGAGGTTCAAATTTCCGTAGAAGATTTTTATTAACATTCATATAAATGTATAATTATTTTTCAATAGTTTTAGAATATTATTACTATCCTTTAGTAAGACATGTTGACACACCATACGTCAAATACCAGAATCCCACTAGAACAAAATTTGACCCTAACCAAAATAATCACACACACCCCTATATTGCTGGTGCTTGTTGATTCATTTATAATGAGACTGTCTTCAATGAATAGCCTAGTTTACGCGTATTTTTTTCTAGTCTTTGTAAATCACTATTTGTCTAGCTGAAAACCTATTTTGTTCTGTTTGCAGAGTACCTTTTACTTGCTAATGATCTGTGCAAATTAAACAGAAAGTGGGGGCAGAGGCAAGGTTAACTTTTCAAAACTTCTTTACTCTGGGTGGATGGTAAGCAAGAAGCAATTGTCCTCTGACCTCCTCACTCCCAAAAAATCTTCACAACCAAAAAGAAGAACAAGAGACACATATGTGTGCATTTGCATGTCAACCAGAGGAGCAAACCAGTGTGCAGAAAGTGTGTTTACAACACCTCCTTGCAAATGAATAGCAGTTAGATTAGATACTTTCCTTATTCTGTATAGACTGGTGCCTGTTGTATTTCTCTGTAGAGCTGCTTCTGTTCAGAGCCCGGGCATGTACTTTGATGTGATTTTTACCAATGGAATTCCATTCGAGTAGAGAAAAATTCTGTATTAACCAATTTTTGTGCAGATGCAGGCACAGATGATTCAAAGTGTTAGCAACTTTCTAAAAACCATCAATCATTTAAATACCCAGTATGAGAAATAAGAATTTTTATTTTTATGTAGCTATCCTTGTTCTGCATTCAATCTCTTTTGTCATTTTTCAACTTTCTTTAACAGCCCTGGGGGGAGAAGAGAGTAGGAGAAATGGGAAAGGACTTAGTGTGTGAAACTGAATATGATTATAATTGTTTAAGATTTATTGGTTGATAATGACAAGTTGTTTTTATACATTGAAATTCTAGAAAGTTTTTCATTCTATCTTTCATTTAAAAACTGAGAGCTACTAAATATTTGGGCATTTGAGCATCTTGCCACTTGAGAATCTTATTCCTGTCTTGATTTGTGTGGGTCATGCTTTTGATGATAATTATAAAGATGATTTTCTGGTGGCTTTGAAAATGTGCAGTCTTGTAAATAGCATTTTGCGATCCAAAAGCCAAGGGAAATGACTAAATGGATCTTTGTGACATTTTAAAAACACCAAAAGGTAACTTCTTTGAACTAGATTTATGAATGTAGAAAACTTAATAAGCAAAGAATGGATCTTTGTGTTTTTTCTTCCCAACATTAAATCTAAGAGGTTTTCTGTGGACAGTGCAAGAACAAGGCCCTGCAGATCCTTCCTCTGCTTATTTCCCCATGCCTGATACAGTTTCTATTGGCACTTTTTACTTATTCTAAGTAACCGGCACAATGAAATGTTTTCATTTTTATTCTAATAAGGTTTAGTGTATGCTAAAAGCAATTTTATAAAGATCTCTAAGCAAATATTGTACTGTACTCATATACATTACACTTAAGAATGTTCCAGGCAAGTAAGTTCTAGGTTTTTGCTGCGCTTAGGCTACTGAAGTATGATCTCTGCCTCTGCTGCTTTTTTCAAATACATAACCATAGCTGCCTTTATCTCCATATATCAATATGCGGAAACAATAGAATGTTTGTATGGCTCTCTGTGCAAATCTCAAGAGCATTATTTGTACTGGGGGAAATAATGCGGTTGAATAAAAGCAGGAAAATTAGTAGATAGGAATAGAGCCTTGTATCTTCATATACCCTCTAATAATGGTAGAATTTGGTTTTGTTTTATAATTCATCCAATAAGACTATATAATTTATCGTGCATTTTAAAATTAAGAAACTTATGCAGGAAGAGCATCATGAGATGTAAGAGGGGCTGTGGCATATCAGATTATTTTTATATAGGATGATATTGTTGTTTCATTATCTTGTATTTTGGAATCCAGAGTTAATGTTAGTGCTAAATGCAAGTTTACTGCTATCTTGGGCATCTGAATCTCATCTACCTATTTATCCCCATGTTGTACATCATCACAGAACTTTTTAGGGCTTCCAACTTGTTTTTTCTTGGGCAACTACTGATGTGGCTAATGGGCACAAACCTGTTTCTACCCTGAAAATGACTTGAGCCACGAACTCCAGCCCAGAGTACAAGTAGAGGAAGACATCTTTACCTGCTCAAATTCCTAGAAACAGAGAGAGGAATCCACAGATGAATACCCTGCCATGTTGTTGTAATCAGATCAAAGATCCAGTTTTTACTTTTGGACAATTTCCTTGACAGATCAAGATCGGATACCAAGGTTTCTGACTTCCATTCCACAGTTTATCTGCTGAATATTAATAATTGTGAGTATATAAAGACTTCATTTAAATAATCCCACTCAATAATCTCATCTTTTTTCCAAAAGAGCATTTAGCAAAATAGAGTCAACTAACCTGCCAATAACTTATAAAGAAATTTTATAAACATTGGTTTAATACCTGCAGTACTGATTGTTGCTTCTGACAAAGGAAGATGTTTATAGCATCAGAATAACTAAAAATAAATAATCTGATAGGTATTTTGTTTATCACCAACAGTATTTTATCATAGTACTATGCATTGTGGGTATCCAAAAGAGGGAGAAAGATACATTCATTCCTTGATGCTGCTCTTCTTTGAGGTAGATTTTTACTACCTAGCATGTGTGAAGTACAACGTGTTGTCCCACCATTGAAATTGCCTTCATATGCAGAGACATACTACGTGTAATTGTCTGTATTAATATGGACACATTTCTCATTTAGAAGAGAGATTGTGAACTATCTTTATATACCAAGTTTACCTTCCCCAACAATTTAGTAACTTCACAGACATATGGATATTCCAGTCATATTCCCTTGTCTTTTACCTCTGTACACAGAAAATAGCTTGTTGCAAACAGGTGGGAGCCTCTACCTGCAAGCCTTGTTTTTCTGGGAACAGCAGCCCCTCGTCACTAACAAATGGAAAGTAGGTAAATAAATACCCCTATTTTGGAATGATTGTAAGGCAGGTGTTCTATACTATGTCTCAGAGATCTCTAGTTTCCCACACTGGTAACTTACTTGATAATACACCCTTTACTGACTTTCTTCCTTTCCTGAATTATTCCCCTTTTCCCATCTAGGTGTTTCCTAGAATCACTTCCCAAATAAACCACTTGTAGTTAAATCCTCATCTCAGAGTCTGTTTCTAGGGGAACCCAAACCAGGACAATAACCTTTTCTAATACTTCCTGTTCCTTTAGGTTAGAAAAACAGGTTCTTCCAAAGCACCACCATTTCCTTCTCCATGTCTAGCATTTTACTCCTCACTGACACTGGCCCATTGAGCCCCATCTTTCTGAAGTACGCTAGTTCGAGGCTTCTTTCTCCCAGGCCTGGAGTTCCACAGAAGTGCTCTAACTAGAAGCATTCTGCAGAAGTACTCTACATAGAAGCATTTCTACTTCTTGCTTTTATAATTTTCAGGCAATCTTACAAATCACTACCAGACAAGTTTTACTAATCTTCTACTGTATCCATGGTTTTAGCATTTATAAATCTTCAGAGGTTTCTACACTCACTACCTTAGTAATACCATTCAGTTTTATGGCTTTATATATTATTTATATGCCACAGACTCCCAATACTTATGTTTTCATATCAAATCTTTCTCTCGTTCCAGTCTTTTAGATACCACTACCTACTTGACACCTGTACTTGGATGTCTATTGGACATTTCACATTAAAATGTCAAAGCTAAACCCCTAATCTCCTCAGACAAACCTGCTCTTTCTGCAGCCTTCCCCGTCTCAGTTGATGGCAGTTCCATCCTTCTACTGGCTTTGAAGATATCCTTGATTTATTCACTCTTAAATATACCCTGACCTAATCCATTAGGAAATCGTTGTGTTCTTAACTTCAAAATGTATTCAGAAGCTGACCATTTCTCATCCTCTCCACCAGTGAAACTCTGGCACAAGCCAGCATCAGCTTTCACCTGGAATGATACAACTCCTGGTTGTTCTCCTTGCTTCAGTTTCTGCTGCCTTCTATCCTCAACACTAAAGACAGAGAGATCATTTTAAACTGTTGAGTCACAGATCATAGCCTTCTACTGCAAAAAAGCCAGCATGCAATAGATCCGTGTCTCACTCAGGTAAAATCCACATCTTTACGATGACCTATAAGGGTTCATCTGAAGAGTTTCTAATATTGCTCTGACCTTCTTCTTGTACTACTTGCCCCCTCACTCACTTTGCTCTAGCTATTTTAATTAATGTATTCATTCATGCAGCAGATCTAAGCATTTGGTCCTGTGTCAGCTGTGCGCTAGGAACTGGGGTTACATACTGATCAAGGTACACATGTTTCCTCTTCTCTTGAAATGTTAGGGGTTCTAGTAGCTTTTAAAGTATAATAGTTTTAAGGTATAATCCTAATTAACTGTACTTCTTAGCTCTCTTCCTCCCTCGCTTCTCACTAGAATCCATGTCCCAAATCTCCTACCTATGGGTCCAGGTGGAAAAATGGAAAAGAATTAAGCAAGGAAGAAACAATGCCGATAACTAGAAAGCAAAACTAAGAAATCCTGTTACAATACCATAAGGCCACTGTAGCTGCAAGGGATCCTGGGAAATGCAAATATTTAGAAGGGTCTGATACTGTCATCAAGAATGTGTGTGTGTGTGTATGTGTGTGTGTGTGTATATATGTATGTCTGTGTTTTCAGTTAGGGAGAAAGAGAAAATGTACACTGTGTAGATAAATAGTTTCTACCACAGATGGTGTAAAAATACCCATAGTTTACACGGAATCTAGGTCTTTCCCAGTTCTGAGCATTTTAATCAGAAAAGCATTACTATAGTCACTTGTTTTTATGTTAAAATAAGGACTATTTATTGCCACCAGCTCAGGAAATGACCCGGTGTGGCCTTGTAAGACAGAATTAATTTGCAGTGACTCCAGCTGAAAGCTGACTGCCTTTTAACTTAATAACTTGAGAACTGTCAGTATCCTTTGAAGTTAATGATAGTTGTAAAGTGCAAATAATTTTTTTTCTAAAGGAAATCAAACACCTTAAAGCCAATAAATGGCTGTCACTAGAATGCTCTGTCACTGAAACTATTAATGTATATGTGAGGGGAGGGTGGAAGGCTGGTAATCTGTTTAGAATTTCATTGTTATTTTGTCGTGTTTTGTTTTGCCTTTTGGATTGTAGAATGTCCAACAAGTTTTCCCCTTGGAAATGAAATTTAAGGCATTTGCTGGGTTTGTAGTTGTTGGGTAGCATATTAGAAGCAAAGATATTTTGTATGACCATTTGTGTTGGAAATACTTGCAATACTAGCATCACCTCAGGCATAAATGTATTTGCACAGCAGGACTTCACATGGTAAATGAAGTTTACTTGCTTCAGTCTTTCTGTCATGGGATGTGGTTTTCCAAATAGGTATATGGAGCACCATTTTAATTAGGTTTTATTTTCCTTAATGAGTAAAGTAACTGACTGAACAAAGACTACAAGATTTATCAGTATAGAAAGAGCAGGCAACTCTTTGTCTGAGTTATGCAAAGTAGCAAATGGGTCATTGCAACTAAACATCAGGCAACATATCATGTATGTGTGAAATGTAACGGTTTCTAATTTCAGACCCAGGTTATTAGCAGCATGGAAGCTCCTAATGAGGCTGGAGAAAGTTTCTCACACAGGAGCATCCCCACCTTTTATTTACAATGATGCCACTCAAAGTTTGTTTCAGCAGGAAGCAACACTTTCAATTTTTTGTTGTTGTTGCTCATTTGTGGGTTTATTTCTACTTAATTTGCTGATCCAAAGGGATGCCAGATTGCCATCCCTGGGGACTGCTGTTTCCTGTTGGTACCTGTGCAAATGAAGGCAGCAAGCAGAAGTTCTGTGTTTTCTGGATTTCTTGGTGATTTTAGGTTTCCATAGGCAGAAACTAAAAACAATATTGAAACCTTAGTTGATATGCTCTACCCACCACCACCTCCAAAAAAGCAGCACCTAAGTTAATTTGGTTAAGGCTGGTTAAAGGGAAATGAAGGGATCCTTCCTCATTATGTCTTTCTCAAATACAACCTTTTCAGAACCCCAATCTTTGCTATAACTCAGTGTTTCTAAAATAGTCTGATTACAAGAGATATGAGCTTATTAAAATGTGGATTTTAAGTTTCTTATCTTGGAGATTAAGGCCTGGGTGATATCCAAGTTTCTATATTTTTAATAAGCATCTTAAATTTCTGTTATCAGGCAAGTTTAAGAAGCACCTCTCTTGTATATACAGGTAGCATAATGGACTTTATATTAAAATGCTAAGTTTAGTAATGTATTATCTTTGTAAGTCCCTCATTTCCTCATTATGGAGTATTTATTACCGGGATATATGTATAAAGCATTTAGTGCCCATAACAATATGGGCACTGGAGGAAACCATTTCTCTCTTTATCAAATAGGACCAATAGCATTAAAAGTAATAAACTTGCCTGACAACACTCAAATTCTCCAAGTATTGAAAGACCCCTAAGAAGTCACTGGTAGTAGTTAAATACCATCTTCTTTCCTCTTTGCCAATGGAAAAAAAAAAAATATATTCATCTCTTTTGAACATCCATCCATTTGGAAGAATCATGGTTTGCAAAAGGATACTATTTGTCTTAAACAGCTATGTTTATTTCAGTAGGATACCACATAGGTCAAGGTATGTTTGAGTGTGTTAAGCAATTTGAAAATATGTTCCTGGAAAGCGCAGGAAGTTACCTCCCCCATCCCCACCAAATAAGAAGATATCAGAGCCTAAAACACAATTTTAATATAACTGAGAAGGATGCACTAATGAGTTTTCTTGTAGTAATTTTTTAATTTTTTTAATTTTTTTTAACATATTGTGTCTATCTTGAAAAACATGCCAGGATAGGTTCATGAGGAATATCATCCTCTGTAATAAGAACATGTATTGAATTTCAATCCATGTCAAGAATAGATTATGAGCCTATCTTACAGTACGTGATGGCTATATAGTTAAAATTATTAATCCACCAAGGCTGTAACTCACAACTCTTAATATTCTGATATTATTCTGAGAATTTCATTTAATCTCCCTGGATCCTGTGGCTTATAAGATTTTCTCTCACAGCTGAAAAATTACTTGATGGTTTATTCGTCACCATCTTCTGTTATTTGGCAGCACTCAGAAACTTTTGATGAGTGTCTCATGGTCACTATTTGCAGTACAATTCCCAATTATTGCCGTCCTGGAACTACTAAAAGATAACCTCAATCCTAAAATGCTCAATTGTGTTTCCGGTGAATGTTTTGTAAAGCATTTGAAATCTACAAAGATCTGCAAGGAAGAAATAAGCCAACACATTCCATAATTACTCCTACTCTAAAATTTCATCATAGACATTTTTTAACTTGAAATATTGTAGGGAAGGTTGAAAAACGACTATTCTTTAGATATTACTAAATTAGGTATATTTTTGTTGTTGATCAGACATTGCTTCAAGCTGGAAAATTTTCTTAATGTACATCACTGTAAATTAAGACCACATTTTTTATTTGAAACATTAGAAAACATTTTGATTCTTGCATCTGCTATAAGTGTGAATCATAATAATCCTTTCTTTAAGAGTTAAAAGTTTCTTTTATTGTATTTTATTTTGAAATCTTACAAATTTCCTTTCAAGTTATTTACTCTGATTTACTTATAAAGCTACAAAAATGACATTGTAAGGAATAGTTAAATTTGAGGGAAGAGGCCTGGGTGAGGCTTTAGGCATGTTTACATGGTCTACCTTGGCTGAATTTCCAAATGATTTAACTTAATCTCTTCCTGAAAGTTTCCAGAAATTAATAGTATTTATCTACATTTACAAAAAGTTAGAAATGACTTTCATGTCTAAGGGAAAGGAAATGGTCATATACAGGAAGGATAATTTGGAAACATTTTTTACAGACTACGGAATTTTAGGTCCTATCCCAGACCTACCAAATCAAAATATCCAAGGGTAAATTTCTGAAAATTGTATTTCTTTATAAACACGCCTGGCGATACGTATCGTTCTGCAAACTTTGGAAACATCACACTAATACATCTGTAAGGTTGCATTTTATTTGGCCATTACATTCTGCTTCCCAGTGTTTGTACTAAGATGAGAAAATGTTCACAATAAAATACTATATGGCAAAAACCAGAATATACACTATAGATGATAGTCTATAGATAGATTGATCGATCGATAGATAGAATGATCAGAATGCAGCACAGAGTAAATAAAAAGTGTCACTGTAAAAGCTGACCTTGGAAGTCCTCTTTTTGTTTAGAAAACCACTTGCACATAAATAGAGAAGCCCAGTAGCTGCCTGAGAGAAGGACGAGTGTGAGACAAAGCATAACCGAAGAGCAACAGGGATTTTTAGTTCCCTGGGTTTTTCTTGGAATAAGGCCAGATATTTTTTGAAGGGAAAAGAAGAGACATTGAACAAGAGAATAAAGATCCAGGAGAAAATTGAATAACTGTTCAACGAGGTATTCAGATGATGGGGAGATTTAAAAAAAAAAAAAAAAAAAAAAAAGGATATCTACTATTGAAACATAAACCTTTTGCTATACAGTGTTGTCGTGAACTGTGATATAATCCCCTCCTATGCCCTGACCATCAGTAAGAATGCTCTGGAAGCACTTAAGAGAAAAGCCACTGCTATATCACTATAGTCTGTATACAGGTTGATACAAGGCTGAAAGAAAAGAACACTAGCAAATCAGAACAGCATATGAGCAGAGACAGGTGTGTAACTATGCCAAGTATTTCCCCAGATGTACTAGAATGACTCCAGAAATCTAAAATATCTGGCTAGTCTCATGCAGTAAACATTTTGTTGACATTTTGGTTACACACGCACACACACAAACACACACACACACACACACACACACACACACACACAAAAGACCGAAAGAAAACAGCAAAAGGTAGAAAGGTTATCTCTGGATGTTAAAACTGAGCATATATTACCTGTATAACAAAGAGGAAAATGATTAAACTTCGGAGATAATTCTTAGACATTTTAAACGAACACAATTCTAAATTTAACAGAAGATAAGCGAAGTTTGATAATTTAAAATTCTATAGGACCAAGAGCTTTGCTTCACTAGTTAATATTTAGAAACACATTTATTGGTCAGTCTGTTGTAAACAAAATCCCTGGGTTTTTGAAAGATGATGTGTTACACAAAATAATTTACACTGAACTATTGGATCATGCATAGATTCCACTGATTCAAAGTGGAGGAAAAACATTGTAATGATTTTACATTCATCTGTACAATTATTTCTGCTATCAATCATATAGTGATCTTTGGCATTTTTTTTTCCTTGTTTTAAAGTGGCTTTTTACCCTATATAAAGAATAATACATATGAAACAGTATTGTATTTCACCCTAAAATATTCCATTTCTGCTGTCAGATAAACTGAGTTTGAAGGCTACCTCTACCCCTTACTCCTGTGTGACCCTGGGTAAGTTATTTACTCTCTCTACAGCTGTGTTTACCCATCTTTAAATGGGGATAATGATTCTTCCTACTTCATAGGGCTCTCGTGAGAATTACATGATAATACATGTAACAAACTTAGCATAGTACTTGGCCAATTGTACAAAATAAATTAGCTATGAAATGTATTTGTTCATAATAGAAACTTCAAGAACAATAACTGGGAAAGACATAAAAATCCTCTATAGTCTCACCTCCAAAGCAAGCAGTACTATCATTTTGGTATATTTTATTCTTCTTTATTTAAACACAAAATACAATGAATCTACTCATACATATTGTATTTTAATCTGATAAGTTGTGTATAAACTAAATCATTTTCTCTGTTACTAAATATTGTTCAAAAACCTTATTTTCAGTGGCCACATGCTTTCCCATTTGTAAAGAAATATCATACTGTATTTTAAAAATATATTGCTGAGCACAATGGTTGCTTCCAAACCACCAATATTTCAAAGACGCTGCATTGAACATCCTTATAAGTAAATATTTCTACATATTCATAATAATTGGTTTAGAATCAATTTCTAAAGTTAAAATTGCTGAAACAAATGGTATATTTTCAATGTATATTTCATACACATTTTTTATGTACTGCTAAAATGCCTTCCAGAATGTGTGTGCCAATTATTACTTTGGGTAGTATATAAAATACTTTTTAAACAATAGATACATTCACTTTCTCTTTGCAAAAGAAATGGCAATGAGTTTTAATTTTTTAGCTTATTTTATTGAGTTTGGAAAAAATTTGGTCACTTGTTTTTTTTCTCTTGTGTGCTATATGAACATTTGAATTTAAAAAATGTATATTGTACTGCTTCTTTAATTGTCACATTCACTGAGGTAACATTTGTTGAGCATCTACTCAAGACAGGCACAGTGCATAGGGTGAGAGATGTAAAGACCAGGACAGTTGTGCTAAAGTCAGTGGTTTCCATGAAGAGCCAGAGGCACAGGGAAATTTGCCTGGTTCTTCTAGGGGCTTTGGAGATGCATATTAAACATTTGAAGCCAAGGGATTCTTCTTAGAGCTGTCCTCCCAAAGGAGAGGGAACCAAACAACAAGGAGATTTGGCAAGTCCTACCCAAAGGGAACTGACATTTCTTGGGCATTTTATGAAGAGGTAGATAGAACTCCAGTTCCACTTGTTTAAAACAATAATTGTTTTCACTTACTGAATGTGAACACTGTGGCAGGCGCACTGCTGATATTTTACAACTTTCTGTCATCGGAAAGGTTATAACACGTAGATCTGCCAATGAAGTAGATTCTGACTGTAGGTGAAGCGAATGAACTAGCCCAAGAGTTTGCAATTCTAAGTGGAAATGCTGGGATTCACCATCTGATGTGATTCTCTGCTCTCTCTTCTCTTATTTACACCCAGGTTTCTCAACTTTCCATCTTTGTTACATTTGCATTTTGCCATATCTGCCTGTTAACCTTTTCTTAAAACAAATTGATCATCTATGTTTATTTTTTAACATTTTATTGTTAGTTTCCTTAAAAAGGAAACTTTGTATCTCTATTATAAATGGAAAATCAGTTATGTTTGCCATATAAAAATAAAATAAAAATGCATGGTTTCATGTGTACCACCGAAAAGCATTTCATCCTTCTATCCCCCTTTCCCATCTCTTGCCAGAGGCCAGGCTATAACACCTGAGGAAACACTGCCCCAGTGACTGCAAAAATGCAGTCACTAGGGACAGCAGAACAAGACTATGGGAACTTGGTAAGGACCTGGGACCTTTCTTCTGTTGGTTTCTTTGTTTTCATTCTCTTCTGGATGGTCCCCAGATAACTGGGGAGACAACAATTACAGGTAAAGTGCATGTGTTCTTGTCTCAGAGTGGAGGAAAGAAGAGCGGCTGTGTTCCAGCTAGTGCTCAGAGAAGGTGCTCTACATATCTTGTTGACCTTGATTTGAGCTATAAAGGGCTGCTGACTCAGAGCATTAAAACAGAACCACCGGCTTATTCTCTGTGTAATTCAAGTCTGCCTTTCTCTCAGTGTATCCCAGAGGTGGCTAGTCAAGCCTGGCGATGTTCATTTACCAACAGAGATTAAGCCTGTCTGGCCAGGCTTTGTCTGGTAGCGTTTTCTTAATCAAATATAATGACAATTTGAATAAACTCAAGTCCATTGAACATTGTTCATGTTTTATTATTAAGAAAAAATAGGCACTTTGATTCTTGGAACACTGTTTAAAAGGTTCGTTGCCGTGTCAGTCTGTGTTATTTTGGGGCATGACAGTTATCTAAAAAGAACCAGCCAGATTTAATCTGACAGCCACAGTCAGGGAAGAGTGCTACCAATCTAATTATCCAGTAATCTAGTCAGAATGGGAGTAATTCTAGGCCTTTCTCAGGCAGCTAATCACATTTCCTGTGCATTAGCAGCCACACATGGGGAGCTTTTAGGAACAAGGTTTTTGGCCTGCACGGGCTTCATGAGCCTCATAGTCGTATAATTTCTTTGTCGACTTCTTCCCCCAGAGTGGTTTCTTCAGGATTTTTCATTTTGTTCTCATGTCTACTCTTCCCCTGCATTGTCGAGGGTGTCTTCGTTTAGCTTCAAGTTGGAAGTTTGACGAGCTTCTGACTTTCCTTTCAGAATGCAGCAGACAAGGAGGGGTACATTCGAGGATGCGGATGCTTATTTTCCTGTGCAGGGACAAATTAAGGAGTGTAACACAATCTGCAGGGGAAAAAAGGAGGAAAAATGTGAAACAACAGCGCTTCAAGGAAAGTGCTGTTGTTTGTGGACCTTTTTTTATGTCATTTCTCTATCAATGTGGGTGATTTGAGAGAGGTTTCTAGAGAAAAGGCTGGAGAAAAGACAGTTAACAGATATTTAGTTCTGTCCTTGTCTCTGAATGTCAAGCTCTAGGTAATATTGATCATGTCTCATTTCTGTAATCACAATTTTAACACGGAATGTTAAGGATTGACAAAAAAAAAAAAAGGAAAACGCGCACACACATTCAGGGAGTGGGAGCATTAATGAATATCCTGCCATTTTCTTTCTCTGAAAACCTCCGTTTAGGATAATTTCATATTAGTCCTCTAAAGCACAATGTGTTTCAAGTGCATTGGTTTCTGATACTCCAAAATTGAGGTTTCTGAAACACGTAACAATGGCAGTTTGCAGCTTCTACTCCCGTCTTTCAAACATTTCTCCAACTTCTCATAATCACAGCTTGGTTAGTCTGAATACAAACATGTGAATCTAATAGAAGGGAATTCTAGTCACTAATAGGTTTACAATATAGTAATTTCTCCCAAAGTTATCCATGATAAAGGGACTTCCCAAATAACCTCTAGCAATCGTAGCATAATGCATTAGGTGGAACATTCCAAAAAAAGGAAATTTGAAATCCTGTGTTAAATTGTTGTGTTACAATGTTGAACAGGTTTTAATCACAATTTTCATCTTCTTAACTGAAATTTTTGTGGGCTTAAACCATGTTTTTACTCCTGTAATTGTAGGAGGTATATGCCACTAGGGGCTGCATAGTTTGGGTGTGCCTCTATGCACAGACAAGAACTGTTGCTGAATCATAAGTATATTTGAGCCTCGTGTCTGAAGCCTGTGGACCTAGACCCTAACGTGTCTCAAATGGAACACATACACTGGTTTCAGTGCTTCTTGTTCTGTTTCTAATTATGTCATGTCTGCATTCATTCTAGGTTTAGATCCCACAAATGCTATTGATAGAACTTTGCCTAAAAGGTTCAGTAAAACTACAAACAAACCCTAGTTTTGAACTGTCATCCAATATATTATAATAGTATGCCAATTTTAGTCTTTTATTACAGGCACTATATTGTTTGACTCTGATTGTATTGATTGCACAGGTGAAAGCAGGGTTATCTGAAGAGTAGTTCATGGCTGGCATTTTTATCAATGGTTCCATGAACCTGAATGTGTACTTCAATCCACTAAGGTCACTGATTAAAATTTTTACCCAATAAAAATTACATTTAAATATATCAATACTACATCACTTTATGTAACATCTTCCATCTGAGAATATAACAACGTATATGAGAAATTAATGGCATGGTCACTAATCCCTATAGAAGTATTGCTTAACCATGGTTCAGTTCTCACGGAATCAAAATGAGAGAATAAAAATGTTATAGCAAAGACATCATTGTCACAAATAAAAAGAACACGAGTTCCTACATTTCTCAAGGCTATTTCTCAATACAAGTTATGATTCAAGAACATAGGAGATGCAAAAAAGAGGCTGCATATTAACAGCTTGTTTGAGCAATGGAACCTCTATGTATTTACAAATGTGGCACTCTTTTGTCTGCTTTAAAACCTAGATCTTGAATTACTCGAGTGATTGTGATCTGCAAATCGGTATACATTGTTGATTTCTCTGTTCAAATTAATATCTGCTGAATGAGTTGGGCTTTGTAGAAGTTCGGCTTTGTGTCTTATTCATTCTCTGCCAGGGTGTCTGGTGCTGTCCAAGGAATGTCCCAGGACAGAAGGGTCTTTGTATAAGGAACAATAATAAATTCCATTATTGCCATATATGAATTATCAGGCTGCCTTGATCTAGTTAACTTCTGTACAAAGAGTGCTATCAACTTCAAACTTTAGTTAAATCGTGATGAGACAATGATTCCAAGTTTTCATGCATTTTATAAGGGATCTTCCTTTTTACTGTATCATTTTTAATACTGTTCATTTTCTGTCATTTTTAATTTGGCTTTTATTTTAAAAAGTCAGCTTGTATAACATGTTTTGATTTTGAGGCAGAGTCTACTTTATGTTTGTGCTAATTTTTTGTCCTTAGACAATTAAAAATTTCCAAGAGGACTTTTGATATTTTGCAGCATGAATGTCATACATCTCATATTGGCATTGTGTAATGTTTTTGGTAATATTAAAACAATTGGTAGTTTAGGTGAATTACCACTGGATCACTGCCCTTTATCACCCACCCATATAGATAGTCTTTTAAATTTATATTGTCTGTTTATGTGATTTGTCGTGGCCGATATTTGGAAATACCTACAAAGCCCTACATCACCTCTAATCAGCTTAGGCAATCTTGCTGGTTATGCATTGGTAGTTTATACTGGTAACATACAAGCCTGCTGCCGTCTTTGATATTCCCTTTAATCTATGCTGTCCAATAGTGTAATCATTTGGCTGTATGCCTATTTAAATTGAAATTTAAATTCATTCATATTAAATAAAAATTCAATTACTGAATTGTACTAGTCACAGTTTAAGTGCTTAATAGTTACATAAAGGTAGTGGCTTCCAGACTAGACAGTATAAATATAGAATATTGCTGATATTGCATAAAGTTCTGGTGAACACTACCTTAAATGTCTGATAAACTTACAAAGGAGAATGTCTACATTGGCTTAGGGGCAGAGAACAATCGTGGCTGTACAATTTCAGGTTCAATACCAGAAACAGCAAAGTCAATAAAAGTGGCTGAGACTCTCAGAAGGTGCACACTTATAATTGCATCTCATCATGAGTGCTTGCTGCAATTAAATGAAATCATTCAAATGTCGGTTTTATTAATTCTTTAAAAGGAACAGGGAAAATGGCCACTTGACAGTTCTGTCTTTTTGTTTCACTACAGTTAATATGTTACTTAATGACTCTTATAAGTATGTCTACATTTAAATACTGGTTTAAGTTTCTTAACACTTTTTATGCTTTTTTTCCATACCAAATCATTTCTATGCCATGCCAGCCAAGGGCTCATTTTTTCTCCTGTTTTTTTTTTTTTTTTTTTTTCATCCTAACTACAGTTTTCCCTCCTCATTGGTCTTCCCTTCCCTTCCCTATCTCCTATTCCTGCAATTCTATCTTGATTATGTCTAGGTGATAAAGGGAAAAGAGGGAGGAGAGTTTAAAATCTTTTAAAGTAGATATTCTGTTTTTGAAATCTCCCACATGATTTGGGTGAAGTGGAGAAGTCTTTGGGGACAAGTCAGCTATCTTGCATATGTATCTTCCTCATTCAGAATGTGTGTGTGTATATGTGCAGGATAATCTGGAGGCAAATACCAGGCTTCAAAAGCATTCTTCTCTTTTCTTATTTATTTATTTATTTATTTATTTATTTCCTTTGAGATGGAGTCTCACTCTGTTGCCCAGGCTGAAGTGCAGTGGTGCGATCTTGGCTCACTGCAACCTTTACCTCCCAGGTTCAAGTGATTGTCATGCCTCAGCCTCCCAAGTACCTGGGACTACAGGTGCATGCCACCACACCAGGTTAATTTTTTGTGGTTTTAATAGAGATGGGGTTTCACCAAGTTGGCCAGGCTGTTCTCGAACTCCAGAGCTCAGGTGATCCGCCTGCCTCAGCCAGTCAAAGTGCTAGGATTACAGGAGTGAGCCACCGTGCCTGGCCCCTTTACTTTTTTATCAAATGCTGAAATCTGAATGCCCAGGGAGATTGTGACCCTTGCCAGGAAGTGTCTTAACACTTTGTGGATACTGCTGCCTGTTCTCTTTGAAAGCTGGGACTCATCAAATTTTTTTTACAAAAACAAAACTGTGCTTCAAAGTTTTCCCATGAGACATTCACGTGGTAGATGCCTAAATGTTCCATTGTCATGTTTCTAGATAGAAGTGGAAACCATAACAGCTAAATATGCTGCAATAATTCACTGTGGAAACAAATTCACAAACTAAAAGATGTGTTACTCCGTAGTATCTTAAGAGCTTAGGATTTTCAAGAACTTGGTATGATTGGAACATATTATACTTCTCCCAGACTGGGTATTCAGAGCAGGAGGTAACCATCTCAAATACATGTGTAGGCAAACCTGAAAGTTTAAGACTTGGGGATTTCATAGCACTCTGATATAGACATATGATTCCTGCCATGATGTTGTTTAACTAATGTGTGTGATGGTCCCACACATTTCTGTTAAAATTTAGATAAAAGTTATTAAGAATACTTTTTAGGCCGGGCGTGGTGGCTCAAGCCTGTAATCCCAGCACTTTGGGAGGCCGAGACGGGCGGATCACGAGGTCAGAAGATCATACCATCCTGGCTAACACGGTGAAAACCCATCTCTACTAAAAAAAATAATAATAATACAAAAAACTAGCCGGGCGTGGTGGCGGGCGCCTGTAGTCCCAGCTACTCGGGAGGCTGAGGCAGGAGAATGGCGTGAACCCGGGAGGCGGAGCTTGCAGTGAGCTGAGATCCGGCCACTGCACTCCAGCCTGGGCCACAGAGCGAGACTCCGTCTCAAAAAAAAAAAAAAAAAAAAAAAAAAGAATACTTTTTAAAATCTTCAGATCTTTTGTGAATGTCCTGTCCAATCTCAATTATAAAGAATTGCGTAAGAATGGTTATGATCTGTTGGGTCTACTGAATGGAAAATCATACAGAGGCGTTACTGTAACACCATGTATGAGTTCCTGAAAGACTTCATGTTCTTCAAAATCGTGCACTAAAAATAATGAGACATGGAAACCACTGGGATGGGCAGACCACATAAAACATACAACAATTTGTAACCTGAATATTTATAAATACATTTGCAATACAGCCTTACACCCCGGCGCTGGCCCCTGCTCCTCCTGGATGTAGATGGTGGATGGCATTCAGTTCTCCTAGAGACTCTTTTTATTAGATTTTTTAAAATTATATTAAATTATATTTTCATTAGTCTCT
This sequence comes from Theropithecus gelada, assembly GCF_003255815.1. Classification (NCBI taxonomy): domain Eukaryota; kingdom Metazoa; phylum Chordata; class Mammalia; order Primates; family Cercopithecidae; genus Theropithecus; species Theropithecus gelada. The sequence continues at coordinate 176,165,357 of NC_037669.1, forward strand.
TGCTCTAACATAGGGAAAATAGACAATGTCTTTTTTTTTTTTTTTTTTTGAGATAGGATCTTGCTCTGTCACCCAGGCTGAAGTGCAGTGGCATGAACAGTAATGGCTCACTGCAGACTCTCTCTCCCAGGCTCAAGTGATCTTCTCCCCTCAGACCCCCGGCGTAGCTGGGACTACAGGTGTGCTCCACTACACCTGCCTAAGTTTTATATTTTTTGTAGAGACAGGGTTTTGCCATGTTGCCCAGGCTGGTCTTGAACTCCTGAATTCAAGCCATTCTCCCACCTTGGCCTCCCAAAATGCTGAGATTACGGTCATGAGTCAACTGGCTAGGGGAAATGACTTTACACTTCTTAATGTAAACTCACGGCTTATGTGAATTAGCTTAAAGGAAAGCAAGGAGATTCTTGAAACTTCTTGCACTAAAGGAAACGTTTTGCACTAAAGGAAAACAATTCTGTAGAATTACTGTATTTTTTTCCTAAACATGTCTAAATATCTAGTTTTTTTCTTTACTTGTAAAAATGCTTACCCCGTCACTTCTAAACATTAACAAACTTGAAAAAGTCTCCAAGGAACCAAGACTTCCGTGTTATTCTTACATCATTCTCTTCATTTTCAAAGGCATATGAGCTAATTCATGTCACTGAAATACCCAATACAGCGGAACAAACTGTCTCATTTTTTCCAGCTTTAGGAAAATCCCCTGGGAACCAAAACAACTTCACCACCTGTTTTGGGGGTAAAGAAGGTGCCCTTAAGCCTTTTGGCCTAACTAACATGGTAACTTCGTCTGCATTCACTACTTCAGAATTAATATGATTTTTAATAAGTGTAACTTTCTTGGTCTAAGGTTTTCAAAGTCTGTTACCGATTCATTCCATTTTTGTAAACACTACTTTTTCCCATGTTATTTTTTCTCTACTTAATTTTTAATTTGCAAATTTATTTAGTTTTTGAATAGGTAATATGTTCACATGGCAACACATGAAAAGATGAGTTTCCTTCTCATCTCTGCCCATCATTAAGATAGCTTCCTTTAAGAATCCATGGAATCTTGCTCTGCAGCTCTGGGGCACAATTTCTGCTTGATGGAGTTGTACAAATGTCATGTGAATTTATCATCACATTTCAGACTGTGTCATCAAATTCTAACACATGACATTTAAAAAAACTCATACGAGCATATTCTTACTTTTTTACACATTTTCACTAACGAGGCAAGCTAAGTGAAGTAAATATATGATTTGTGGCCTGTGAAGGTGTGCATTACTTAGGCTCTTCCAAGTCATAAGGGAAAAAGTGCTGTCATGGGTGACGGGTGCTTATTATAATCATATGTGGGAACTGAGGAAGCATAATGCACCTTCTAGGCAGCTGCAAAGTACCTCTGAGTCTCGGAGGTTCCCTGTCTGAAATGTTTATCAAGTAACTGGGGAAGGTGGAGATGACACATCATCATTCATGAAACAAGGACAAGTTTACTTGCCATATTTTCTTATCTTCCACAAGAAAACACTTTTACTATCTTTTATATATTTGCATATATTCCCCAACGATAAAATTTTAATGTATTAGTTAGTATCCAGGGTGGAGATACTCAGTATTGTCTCTCATACCATAATTATGTAAATGCCATCCATATCTATTGGATGCCACAAACTCCACATTAAACTAAACTGGCAAAGGTCATTATAATCAAGCAGTATCACGTGGCACAAGGCCAAGTACTCTTATTAAGAACTGATTCCCTATTGGCCACGCCCCTCAGGATGCGGTTGTGGTGAGCAAGTCAGGAAGATCGGCATTTCAGAGACTGTCCAGAGAAGAGTGGTTTACATTGTGTTTAGTTTCACATCCTCATATAGATGTTACTTCATTTCGTTTTAAAAGAATTGTCTGAGATATTTTCTTGTAGAGTAATATTTTACAAACGGGAAAGAAAACACCGAGAAACGAAGTGTATTTGAATTCTTTCTGAGATGCCTAGACAATATTTTAAACCCAAATAAGTCAATTACTCCTTTTTTTATTTTTCTTTTTCTTTTTTTTTTTTTTTTTTTTTTTTGAGACAGGGTTTTGCTCTGTCGCCCAAGCTGGAGGCTGGAGTGCAGTGGCGTGATCACAACTCACTACAGCCTCAACCTCTGTGGCTCAAACAATCCTCCTTCCTCAACCTTCCAAGTTACTGTGACGACATGCCCATGTTATCACACCCAGCTGTTTTTCTGTAATTTTTAAAGACACCATGTCACATTTTGTGGTCCATGCAGGTCTCATACTCCTGGGCTCAAATGATCCTCCTGCCTCGGCCCTCCAAAGTGCTGGGATTGCAGGCATGAGGCACCACACCTGGTCTCCTTCTTTGCTTTTTCTTTTTGAAGAGAGAGGTTCATTGCGGCAGCCAAAGTGTCACTTATATGTAGTGCCTGATAAGGTACTTGCCCAGTTGACAAATGAATTGAATTAGATAAGGCAATTTAATTACGGGGTAAGACACTGCTTAAGTTATTAAAAGGCAGCACTAAAATAATCTTTCAGGTATGTTAGCTAAAAGTACACATTTTATTGAAGCTGCATTCTTATAAGACCAATGCTTCAACCATCTATTTGTATGGAAAATCTAAGGGTCTTAACCACATTTCAGGAATTTAATTAATATCATGTTGTGTTTAGGAATGCTGGTTTATTCACTAGGGTATAAATGCAATTTATTTTACAGATCCTGAAGTCTTTATATGTTTCTATACCCCCGGATAAATCTCAACTATTTTAGTTGTTGATTTCTTTTGGTATTGCCTTTTAAAAATCAAAACTATATTTATTACTTTATCAAACCAATAGGCTATCAGGCCGTCACATGAAAGACTACAAGACTGACTTAATCACAACCTCCTCGGATCAACAACAAATGCTTCCCCTGCTACAGAGGCTACTGATTTCAGGATATGGAAATCAGAATAGAGATCTTGCATAGGCCTCTACCTGCCTGAGGGAATTAATACATGTAAAACATGTTCAATGTGTTCTATCTTAATTAGAAACAGCATCTAATATTGCACTTAGAAAATTGGAGAAAACTCAACAATACAGTTTTGAAGGAAATCAGTTTGCCTTATCATGGACTGGAAACCAGGGGTGTCTAACCTGATTGTTATTCTTTGAACAAGTTCAATTGGTGGATTTTGACATAATGGAAGAAAACCTTCTTCTCTGTTATCTCATGATAAATTTAAAGTGGAAGGGTCACTTGTGGTTGGTACATGCATAATCAGAATTAACCAAAAAATTCATTTTGATTTTTATCAGTTTTCAAAATTAAGAAAACATACACACGAGTGCGTGCGCGCGCGCACACACACACACACACACACACACACACACAACATACAGTTTTTGATTGAAAGTGGTTAGTTTTTAAGTACTGCCCATCCTGAAATAGTAATCTTTTGCCTAATCCTAAATAGAGACCCCCTTTTGTTCATTATCCATCAGAACTTCAGTGATATAAATCCTATTATGACTACTTAGTTTCTCCCAGAGCAAACAGCTGAATGATTTACAACAATGGCAGTTTGGATCACTGATAGCTTTGCAAGATCTCATCCAACTCGGCCCTACATACAAGTTGTCATGCCTCATGTAATTCTAGAAACATTCTAGGAATAAGTAAATAATATAATTTCACTTACCATACTTATATTTTCAGCCTTTGCAGAATAAATGGTAGTTTTAAAACACTTTTTATCAACTTAAAACCTAACTCTAGCATACTCCTGCTTCCATGTCCATAAATATGTAACTATATTCTCCTCCTTCTCTTTGGATAACCACTGACCATAAAATTCTGAAGAGAGTGGAAAATCCACCTTTCTGATGCTGTGATAGTCAGAGGATGTCTTTCATCCCAAACAATTTAGAAATGCAGAAATCTCAACATGTTGGCAAATTCCCAAAGTTTTTGTAAACCTATGAAATGTACGGAGATCAATGTGGTTATGATTTCCTCAGCTGTAACTTCAATTTCAGCTGTCTGATATATATATATTCTTATGTTAATAAAAACTTCTCCCTTACCTTGTACACTTGTAGGGAGATAGGAGCTGAAGTGAAGAAAAAGCCAAAAACTCATATAAATAGCAATTATTTAAGCATTATTAGGATGCTCTCCAAAGCACATAGAACCTAGATAAACACTGAATATTAGATAAGAAAACCAATATTATTTATAATTTTCATGCCTACATTTACCCATTTAATATTTATCACAAACCAATGGTTTTAGGCCCTCCTGCTAGTGATTCTAATTACATGCCTGGCGTGGATCTGGGGAGGAGTCGACTAAGAGGCTCTAGCAGAATTGTATTGCTCACACACAGAATCAGAGACAAAATTAAAATTTCCTAAAGAAATTTCTTTTTGGAAGTTTCTAAATTAATCCATGCAAACAAATAAAAATAAAGCTAAGGGTGTTTAAGCAGGCAACATGTTTGGAATTTTGTTTCTCAAATGTCTTTAAGGTTTGTTTCTGTGACTAAAGCTCGTTAATCTCAGGAGTCCTGAAGGAATCTTTTTACCAAGCCACATGCTCTTTTGTGAATTTCTGGATTCTATGGAAATGCAAACTTCACAAGTATTAATGTTTTGCTCCTGGAAGTGTAAGGCTGACCTCTGAAGTTCAAAGCCTCTTTCAGTCTCTTTGGTGTAAACATACAAAAAGGTTAGAAGAGACAACTTTTAGCAAGCAAGGAAATGGGTAGCAGATGGTTTTATATCAATAGCAATGTAGAAATCAACTTCTATAGTCAAATTCCAAATAAGCTGATTAAGAAGAATTAGCTGTCTGGAGATATTGATGGGAAAGAGAAATTATTGGGAAAGATAAAACGAAAAGTCTTGGCGAAGAATTCCATTCGTTGTTAAGATTTGCTTAGAAATTGTGGTGGTGGTGGTGCCACGGTGGAGTTTTAGATCAATACAGATTTAGCATTTCATTCTAAATCTGTTGCTTGTTAGCCATTAGACCTCAGATAAGCTAATTAAAACTCTGAGTGGCATTTCCTCTTCTGCAAATTTGGGATAAGTATACTTAAGTTACATGGTTGTTTTAGGATTATAGGTTTTGAATAGAAACTTTTACCCTCACACCTGGAAAGAGTGTTACATCTACTCTTACTTCACTTTCTTATCCTCTTTGTCATTATTATCACTGAAGATGCATAACGCTGTTTAAAGTTTAAAGGATGATACAGAACTAAAGGTAAACATCTCTGAACCATGTTTAACTGTCCAAGACTGGACACACAGTGATATCAGAATTAATATTGTTTTCTTCCAAATGAAGGATTCTAAGCTGTGAACCAGAGTGAGGATGTGTATTTATGGGCTTCTAGGTGGTAACTGTTCTTGTGTCTAAACCTTAATTAACATAACACTCTCTCACACGAATAAAACGTTCATTATGGTTTTAACCCATAACAGTTGAGGGTTTTTTGTTTTTGTTTTTATTTTTTCACCAAATCAGGCCTCCAGTGATTCCTCCACCCATTAGCAAATACCGCAATATATGTCTAGTAATCATCCTCTCACAATTCTGCTCTTCCTAATTTTGCCATGAGTCAAGTTTCTTGACGACAGTGTCATGCTTGGGAAGATCTAATGTTTTCCATGGAGCAGAAATTGTTAGTCCTCAACTCCAAGGTCTGCCTTGTCAAGCCCTGTTTTCCACGTCTTCATAAACCTTGTCAGGCATTTATTTATTCAGCACATATCTACTGTTCTCTGCACAAGAATTCATAAGGATCTGATGAATTATGTCCCTTCTGAGTGGAATTTATTCCCGTGTACGTTTCTGCAAAACAGGATATTGGTAGTAAGTCAATTTGAAGGTACTACTTAGCTGGCACTTCTGCCCTTTCTTTTTTAACAGCTGCCTCTACAGACAAAATGCTGAAAGGAAAAGGTAGGGGAAATTAGCAGAAAACACTCTACATATAATTCCTATTCTGATTGTTTTAAACCTGTTTTACAAATGATAAACCTGGAATATAGTAGGGAGAGATTTAGTGATGAAAGAATCTGGATTTCTTAACTCCTTATTAATACATACTTGAAGTATTGGACTACGAACTTTCATATGTCACCGGTAATTATGGGAAACATGTTATCATGTAGACACTACCAAATTGGAGCCTATAATTGACGAATGAGGGATATCACTACTCATCTACAATAATGGGTTCTGAAATGCAGGAATATGGAACTGGTGTGACTGTATCTTTGGATATTTCAACAGAAACCAGAGTACATGAATTGGATTGGGGTGTGTGTGTGTGTGTGTGTGTGTGTGTGTGTGTGTGTATGTATTGGGCATGTATTTGATTTTTAAACTTTTGTTTTTTTGGAGACAGAGTTTCATTCTGTCACTCAAGCTGGAGTGCCATGGTGCAATCTTGGATTACTGTATCCTCCACATCCTGAGTTTGAGTGATTCTCCCACCTCAGCCACTGGAGTAGCTGGAATACAGGCACACATCTCCACGCCCAGTTAATTTTTGTATTTTTTTTTTTTTTTTTAGAAACAGGGTTTTGCTATGTTGACCAGGCTGGTCTCAAACTCCTGGGCTCAAGCAGTCTACTCACCTCGGCATCCCAAAATGCTAGGATTACAGGCGTGAGGCACTGCGCCTGGCCAAAACATTAACAACTATTTTTGAAGGCAGTACTAGCCAAAGAAAACATGACCTGACAGAGATTGTGACTTCAGAAATTTAGGGTTTTATCTCCTAAACCACATGCTTCATTTCATATTGCATTTTAACTGATGCCCATTTGTTTTATTCTGTAGCCTTTCCCCCTTACTCTTTCTTCCTCAGTATCTTCATCTGTGAAATAGGAATAAGAACATTTGTTTTTTTTGCTTTCAAAAGACCAAGGATTGTGGTGCATGTGAAGATTAATGAGATCATCTGGTTAAGCGCTTCTCCCTGGGTGGAAGAACAATGGCTTGTGAATACTAAGTGGCATTTGAATCATGTGTGCTTTCATGGAAAGAGAGCTGGACCATTTAGCTCCCCGTCTGCAGGGAGTTATAAAAGAAGAAACTAGGCAGGAGGAAGCTGAAAATATTTCTTCATGACTATTTCCTCTGGTGAAGCATGAAGTAGCATTGAGAATCCTGAGATTTGTTTGCATGATGCTTTATTCAGGCACCACATAAAGATGTTTCGGTTAAGGACAAGTTACATATGTGACAGTGGTCTCATAAGATTATAATAGAAATTTAAAATTCCTATTCCTAAGTGACATCATAGTTGCCATAACATCAAAGCACAATGCATTACTCACATGTGTATGGTGATGCTGGTATAAACAAACCTACTGTGCTACCAGTCATGTGAAAGTATAGAACATACAATTGTGTCTGGTACATAATGTTTTTTTGTTTGTTTGTTTGTTTGTTTGTTTGTTTTTTGAGACAGAGTCTCGCTCAGTCGCCCGGGCTGGAGTGCAGCGGCCAGATCTCGGCTCACTGCAAGCTCTGCCTCCTGGGTTCACGCCATTCTCCTGGCTCAGCTTCTCTAGTAGCTGGGACTATAGGCGCCCACGACCTCACCCGGCTAGTTTTTTGTTGTTGTTTTTTTTGTTTGTTTGTTTTGTTTTGTTTTTTAGTAGAGACAGGGTTTCACCGTGTCAGCCAGGATGGTCTCGATCTCCTGACCTCGTGATCCGCCCGTCTCGGCCTCCCAAAGTGCTGGGATTACAGGCTTGAGCCACCGCGCCCGGCCCTGGTACATAATGTTAATCATGATAATAAAGATTATGTTATTGGTTGACATACTTACTATACTATACTTGTTATTTTAGAATGTACTACTTCTACTTATAAAAATAAGTTAACTATAAAACAACCTCAGGCAGGTCCTTCATGAGGTATTCCAGATGAAGGCAGTATTATGGAGATGACAGCTCCATGTATGTTATTGCCTCCAAAGACTTCCCATGGAGCAGGATGTGAATGTGGAGGACAGTGATACTGAACCTGACCCTGTATATGCCTGGATTAATGTGTGTGTTTGTGCCTTTTTTTTTTTTAATACTATTATTATACTTTAAGTTCTAGGGTACATGTGCATAACGTGCAGGTATGTTACATATGTATACTTGTGCCATGTTGCTGTGCTGCACCCATTAACTCGTCAGCACCCATCAACTCGTCATTTACATCAGGTATAACTCCCAATGCAATCCCTCCTCCCTCCCCCCTCCCCATGATAGGCCCCGGTGTGTGATGTTCCCCTTCCCGAGTCCAAGTGATCTCATTGTTCAGTTCCCACTTATGAGTGAGAACATGCGGTGTTTGGTTTTCTGTTCCTGTGATAGTTTGCTGAGAATGATGGTTTCCAGCTGCATCCATGTCCCTACAAAGGACACAAACTCATCCTTTTTAATGGCTGCATAGTATTCCTTGGTGTATATGTGCCACATTTTCTTAATCCAGTCTGTCACTTACGGACATTTGGGTTGATTCCAAGTCTTTGCTATTGTGAATAGTGCCGCAATAAACATACGTGTGCATGTGTCTTTATAGCAGCATGATTTATAATCCTTTGGGTATATACCCAGTAATGGGATGGCTGGGTCATATGGTACATCTAGTTCTAGATCCTTGAGGAATCGCCATACTGTTTTCCATAATGGTTGAACTAGTTTACAATTCCACCAACAGTGTAAAAGTGTTCCTATTTCTCCACATCCTCTCCAGCACCTGTTATTTCCTGACTTTTTAATGATTACCATTCTAACTGGTGTGAGATGGTATCTCATTGTGGTTTTGATTTGCATTTCTTTGATGGCCAGTGATGATGAGCATTTTTTCATGTGTCTGTTGGCTGTATGAATGTCTTCTTTTGAGAAATGTCTGTTCATATCCTTTGTCCACTTTTGGATGGGGTTGTTTGTTTCTTTCTTGTAAATTTGTTTGAGTTCTTTGTAGATTCTGGATATTAGCCCTTTGTCACATGAGTAGATTGCAAAAATTTTCTCCCATTCTGTAGGTTGCCTGTTCACTCTGATGGTAGTTTCTTTTGCTGTGCAGAAGCTCTTTAGTTTAATTAGATCCCATTTGTCAATTTTGGTTTTTGCTGCCGTTGCTTTTGGTGTTTTAGACATGAAGTCTTTGCCCATGCCTATGTCCTGAATGGTACTACCTAGGTTTTCCTCTAGGGTTTTTATGGTATTAGGTCTAACATTTAAGTCTCTCATCCATCTTGAATTAATTTTCGTATAAGGAGTAAGGAAAGGATCCAGTTTCAGCTTTCTACTTATGGCTAGCCAATTTTCCCAGCACCATTTATTAAATAGGGAATCCTTTCCCCATTTCTTGTTTCTCTCAGGTTTGTCAAAAATCAGATGGCTGTAGATGTGTGGTATTATTTCTGAGGACTCTGTTCTGTTCCATTGGTCTATATCTCTGTTTTGGTACCAGTACCATGCTGTTTTGGTTACTGTAGCCTTGTAGTATAGTTTGAAGTCAGGTAGCGTGTGCCTCCAGCTTTGTTCTTTTGACTTAGGATTGTCTTGGAGATGCGGGCTCTTTTTTGGTTCCATATGAACTTTAAAGCAGTTTTTTCCAATTCTGTGAAGAAACTCATTGGTAGCTTGATGGGGATGGCATTGAATCTATAAATTACCTTGGGCAGTATGGCCATTTTCATGATATTGATTCTTCCTATCCATGAGCATGGTATGTTCTTCCATTTGTTTGTGTCCTCTTTTATTTCACTGAGCAGTGGTTTGTAGTTCTCCTTGAAGAGGTCCTTTACATCCCTTGTAAGTTGGATTCTTAGGTATTTTATTCTCTTTGAAGCAATTGTGAATGGAAGTTCATTCATGATTTGGCTCTCTGTTTGTCTGTTACTGGTGTGTATGAATGCTTGTGATTTTTGCACATTAATTTTGTATCCTGAGACTTTGCTGAAGTTGCTTATCAGCTTAAGGAGATTTTGGGCTGAGACAATGGGGTTTTCTAAATATACGATCATGTCATCTGCAAACAGGGACGATTTGACTTCCTCTTTTCCTAACTGAACATCCTTTATTTCTTTCTCTTGCCTGATTGCCCTAGCCAGAACTTCCAACACTATGTTGAATAGGAGTGGTGAGAGAGGGCATCCCTGTCTTGTGCCAGTTTTCAAAGGGAATTTTTCCAGTTTTTGCTCATTCAGTATGATATTGGCTGTGGGTTTGTCATAAATAGCTCTTATTATTTTGAGGTACGTTCCATCAATACCGAATTTATTGAGAGTTTTTAGCATGAAGGGCTGTTGAATTTTGTCAAAAGCCTTTTCTGCATCTATTGAGATAATCATGTGGTTCTTGTCTTTGGTTCTGTTTATATGCTGGATTATGTTTATTGATTTGCGAATGTTGAACCAGCCTTGCATCCCAGGGATGAAGCCCACTTGATCATGGTGGATAAGCTTTTTGATGTGCTGCTGAATCCGGTTTGCCAGTATTTTATTGAGGATTTTTGCATCGATGTTCATCAGGGATATTGGTCTAAAATTCTCTTTTTTTGTTGTGTCTCTGCCAGGCTTTGGTATCAGGATAATATTGGCCTCATAAAATGAGTTAGGGAAGATTCCCTCTTTTTCTATTGATTGGAATAGTTTCAGAAGGAATGGTACCAGCTCCTCCTTGTACCTCTGGTAGAATTCAGCTGTGAATCCATCTGGTCCTGGACTTTTTTTCGTTGGTAGGCTATTAATAACAAAACAGCTTAAAAACCAAAAAATAAATAAATAAATAAATAAAATAGAAATGTAAAAAATAGCAGAAAGCTTGTAGAATCAGGATATAAAGAAAGAAATATTTTTTACAGCTATGCAATGTATTTGTGTTTTAAGGTAGGAGGTTATTATAACAGTCAAAAAGTTCTTTTTTAATTAAAAAATTTATAAGGTAAAAAAGTTACAGTAAGATAAGATTTATTTATTATTGAGGAAATAAAAATTTAAGATAAATGAAGTGTAGCCTAAGTATACAGTAGTCTACAGCAGTGTACAGCGATGTTCTAGGCCCTCTCATTCATTCACCACTCAGTCACTGACTGACCCACAGCAAGTTTCAGTCCTACAAGCTCCATTGGTGTTCACCGTTTAAAAATCTTTTATACCATGTTTTCACTGTACCCTTTTAATGTATAGATATGTTTAGATACACAAATAAGTATCATTGTGTTACTGGCTGCAATATTCAGTACAGTAACATGCTATACAAGTTTGCAGCCTGGAAGCAATAAGCAACACCATATAGCCCAGCTGTATAGAGGATTATGCCATCTAGGTGTGTCTAAGTACACTCTATGATGTTCACATAAGGAGGAAATTACCTAATGATGCATGTGTTAGACCAGATCTCTGTTGTGAAGCAAAGGATAACTGTAAAGACTCTGTATGCAATATAATGTAAAGAGAGCAAAACCCTCACAATGTGAGTTCGTGAGTTTATTCCTGTTGGAGTAGGGTTAGCAGGGTAGTATGGGAAATAACATGTGACGTGCCTACCTAAGACTCTGACTCACAATCCTTTTTTATACTCTGATCAAATTGTCTTTTTAATCACTGGACTCTTTCTCTCTCGTACATTCGTTAGGGTAGACTAACTACTGAAACATACCTCAACATATCATTAGATTAACCCAGTAACAGTTCATTTCTCTTTCAGATATTTCTAGCAAGTGGGTGACTTTTCATATAATGATTCAGGAAAGCAAGCCTTTTCCATCCTATGGCTCCATCATCCTCTGGGCCTCCCCTTTAGTTAGCAAATGTGATAAGAATGCAGTGAATTATAGGTGGAAGATGATTACAAGCGAAGTCTGAGGGTGGCACATGTGATTTTTGACTCACATTTCCTAGGCTAGAATTCAGTCACATTTCCACACACAGGAGGCTGTGAAATGTGGTAGAGCTCTGCTCTAAGAAAGAGGACATGATTTTGGTCAGCCACAGACATTGCCAAGCATGAAGTGTTTGCAGTCATCTATCTTCCCATTTTATCATCTGCCTTCCCATTTTATCATCTGCCAGGTATATGGTTGATTCATTTAACAGAAGATGTTAGAGATAGAGTTTGTCATTCTCTTTACTCTGTTACAACTCTGCAGCTATTATGCTAGCTTCTTGGTTTTCATTAAATATATCCCACATTGTTTTGAAGGTTTTCTCCGTATACTCACTGCATTCTCCACCTTATTGGAGAAGAAGGAAGATTTCTTCTCCATTGAACATTGAAAGTGTTTAACTTTGAAAATGTTTATTGTCAGTAAGCTTTGATGGTGACAAACATGCCTGTGACTGTCTGTGATTTCCTTAGGTATGTCCTGGTGGAAGTTATTCATTCCTGGATAGAAATCTAAAAATATGTTTGTGATTTTTTAGTTTTTTATTCTGAGACTCTCAAGGGAGGGGCAGGGTTCTCTTTGGAGTGATGTGTAATGTAAAAATAAAATGATTGAATATTGTGAAATTATGGAGTGACTTTGATTAGTGTAGGCAGTCAATACTAATCAACACACACAAAGCAATACAAATGTTCTTGCTCTTTTAACTCAATGTTTTATATGATGTGGCTGTTAATTATTGATAAACGATACAAAAGAAAACATAAATACACATCCACCCAAATGTTTGTTTGTGTGTGTGTTTGCTTGTCACAAGAATTGGCAACCTAAGTATCTATGAAAAGCATAGGTTTGATTAACCTTTTACAGAACTTCTCAAAAAATTCATGAAAACAGAAAGCTTCAAGGAAAATAAATGAACAAAAATATCCCCCAATGATTGTCTGTCTTTAGGTCATAGAGTGTAGTGTTTAACAGCTCAATAAATGGACTACCCAGGTTTAAATCCTAGGTATATCAAATCCTACCTGTAATTCTTGGCAAGTTAATTCAGAAACTTATTTTCCTGTTTTGTAAAGGAAAGATGATAAAAATAGGACTCGTGATGTCTTAGCAAGAATTAATAAGATGATGTTCGTGAAGATCTTATAACATTTTTCAAGGCGGGTAGAAAACACTCGATAAAGATTAGTTGTGATAATCACATGGAGAAGAAAACTATCTTCTTACGCTGCAAAAGAACTTAAAACAATACTTCTCAAAATTTTGTGGACATACCAGTCACCTGAGTATCATGTTACTGTGGAGATTCTGGTTCTTTAGGCATGGCTTGGAGCCTGAGATTCTGCATTTCTTACGAATTTCCAGATGATATTGATTTTGCTGGTTCATGAACCACACTGTGAATATCAATGAATTAAACTTTAGTTATAGTTATATCTTTATCTAAATCTTGGGTGATCTGCTCTTTGTCTATGAATGTGATAATTTGATTCCTGGCAAATAATGAGAAAGAAAAAATTACTCTTCATGACGCAAAATACTTGAGAAACTTCCATAAGTAAGCAAAAGGTGCTGTTGAACTAGATGTCTGAGGAACAAAAGAAGTTATCCAAATTCTCATTCATGACATAATTTGGTGACAATAATTATTATGGCCTAGGAATGTAGTTTTAAGAGCCAGTGAAATAAGAGTAATCTGCCTCAATATTAAGGAGGCTTTTTGACATTCTGATTTCTTATTTATTTCTTATTTGCTGTTTTTTGTTTGTGTGTGTGTGTATTTGCTTGAGACAGAGTCTTGTTGTGTCGCCCAGACTGAAGTGCAGTGGCACGATCTTGGCTCACTGCAACCTCTGCCTCCCGAATACAAGCAATTCTACTGCCTCGGCCTCCCAACTAGCTGGGACTACAGGCATGTGCCACCACACTAATTTTTTGTATTTTTAGTAGTGATGGGGTTTCATCATGTTAGCCAGGATCGTCTTGATCTCCTAACCTCATAATCTGCCCGCCTCAACCTCCTAAAGTTCTGAGATTTGAGGCATGAACCACAGCGCCCAACCTTTATTTACTGTTTTTAAATAAACTTTATTGAGAAATAAGTTATATAGAATAAAATGCACATTTTAAATGTATAGAGATTTTTTCCAATTTTTTATATTGGTAAAATATATGTAACATAAAGTTTACCATCTTAACCATTTTTAAATGTATAGTTTAATGGTATTAAATGCATTCATAATGTTGTGCAACCATTAACACTATTTATCTCCAGAGTCTTTTCATCTTTTAAAACTAAAACTTCATACCCATTAAACAATAATTCCCTATTCCCACATTCCCCAGTCACTGGCAACAGCCATTCTGTATTCTGTCTCTATGATTTTGACTACTTTTCATACATCATATAAATGGAATCATACAGTATGTATCTTTTGTGACTGACTTATTTCATTTAATATAATATCCCCAAAGATCATACATGTGGTAGCATATAATAGGGTTGAATCTATTACAGTATATGTATATACTACATTTCCCTTATCCATTCATCAGTCAATAGATACTTGGATTGCTTCCATGTTTTAGCTATTGTAAGTAATACTGCTATGCACATGGGCATACAGAATCTCTTTGAGACCCTGCTTTCAGTTTTTGGGAGGGGGGGTTGGTTACAGAGAACTGGAAATACTTTATCACATGGTAATTTCATTTTTAATATTTTTGAGGAACTGCCATATTGTTTTTTACAGCACCTGTAACAGTTTACATTCTCACCAACTGTGCACCAAGGGTTCTTATTTCTCTACATCCTCATCAACACTTATTACTTTCTGTTTTCTTGATAGTAGCCATCCAAATGGGTGTGGCGATATCTTATTGTAGTTTTTATTTGCATTTCCCTAATGATTAGCGATGTTGAGCATCTTTAATTTCTTTCAACAATGTTTTATCGTTTTTATTGTGCAAGACTTTCACCTCCTTGGTTAAATTAATTCCTAAATATTTTATTCCTTTTGATGCTATTGAAAATAGTTTTTTATAATTCCCTTTTCAGTGTATTCACTATTAGTGAGAGTGGGGTATTGGAGTCTCCAGCTATGATTATACAACTGTCTACCCCTTCAATTGTCTTTTTTTTCCTTTGTATATTTTTATGGTCTGTTATTATGTGCATAAATGTTCATAGTTATTACATCATCTTGCTATATTAAAATTTTTGTAATGTTCTTTGTCTCTCGTAAACTTTTTAAAATTTAGTCAATTTAGTCTGAGAGTGTAGCCACAACTCACCCTTCCACTCTTTGGGATACCATTTGCATTTTTTTTCATCCTTTCACTTTCTATCTGTGTCTTTGAACCTAAAATGAGTCTCTTATAGACAGAAGATAGTTGGATTATGTTTTTCAATCCATTCCACCAATCTATGTCTTTTAATTGGAGAGTTTAATTTGCTTACATTTAAAGTATTTACTGATAAAGAGAGACTTACTTCTGTAATTTTGCTATTTGATTTCTATATGCTGTGTAGCTTTTTTGTTGCCTCCCCAGGATTAGCTGAGTTTTTAAATCTGTTCCTTTTGGTTTTTTGAATGTTGTTTCAAAATGTTGTCGAGGTACCAAGGATTAGCCTGATGGGTAAACCTAAATTCTTCTCAGATCTTTTCTGAACTTACACCTTTCTCTGGGTATGTGTGGTCATTCTCTGATATTCCGTATATATGCAGTTTCTTTCAAATTTCCTGGTCTTTAATGTCAGCCTCCTATGCATAGATAAAGAGAAAAATGAAGGGAATAGGGATAAGGCACTGGAAGTCATTCAGCTGGAGGGAAGGGGGCTTGTACCAATGGGAAGAAGTGCAACAATTATGACAGTTAGATTCTTTGTCTGCACCTTTGTAATCAAAAGCAATAATCAGCAATCGGTGCATGGATACCCAGTATTTGGAGTACGTGATCCTTTTTGCTGACTCTGACTCTTACTAGCTATCTGCAGGTTGCTCCAGGAAAGTGTGTACAGCTACCTGCCATGAGGATAGGGGTGGGGAATGGGTAGCTGCTATTGAGTATATGCTTCAATTCACTGAAATTAACCACAATTTATCATCCAAGCCTTCCCCTGGAAGATGCAAGCCTTCAACAGACTTCACAGTTACAAAACAGTTACATGAGACAGATTCTGCCTGTGCAATTGTTGTCCAGGTGGGGAAACAAATTCTTGGTTCTTCATATTCCACCTTCCCAGAATTCCCTATCTACTGGTTGTGTATAGAATCTATTTGAGCTGTTGTCTACCATTTTGGCATTATTCTGGCATTACTATTTCCTCCAAAAGACTAGAGATTTAAATGGTAGACAATAAAACTAGCTTTTAAGTTTGCGTAGTATTTTTTTTTTTTTTTTTTTTTTGGCTCCTGTTTTTGGTAGATCTCATTGCACTATTTTTCAGAGCCCTGTCTTGGGATTCCTGCTAGATTGTTTAATTTAGGTCACTACTGTTTCTGTTAATATCATTTATTTTTTTTCCCGTTAATTGTCCTTTTAACTATGTATAATCCTGCTGAATGTATGTCATTGTTGGGAGTGCTCTAATATTCAGATTTTAAATCCGTTGGTCATCTCTCTTTTGAATATTCATTTTTTCCTATCTTCCTTCTAAGCAAGCTTGTTTTTATTTTTATGGAATTCTATAGCCAAGTCAAGACTTTGTATATGATGTATGTGATGGCTTGCAAGTAGGCTTTGAAGTCTCTCAAGAGGGTTGCTCTTCATTCTCCTTGCACCTATCCTGTATTTCCATAGTAAATGGCATGATGCCTACAACTTAGCGAAGGTGGATGGTGAAACTCTCAGAGCCTGGGAACCCAGAGCACTCACCTGATCAACATCTCAGTTCCCACTTCTTGTCACAATGCACTGCAAACATTGTGCATCCTCACTGCACATGTTTTCATTTTTTACAACCAACAGTTCTATTTATCATTTTATTATAATTGTCAGCTAAATGATCTATGCATATTTTGTGACAACATTGACATTTTGGGGGGAAAATAGTCTGTGCTTAATGGTTCATTTATAGGGGATTGTTCTGTTAAAAATACAACACATAGAGAAAAAAGAGTGTGATAACTATGATTTTATTTAGTGATGCATGTATACATGTACATATGAAAACTTAGGAAGTCATGACTCTTTGGGAAATAAAAATGTTGAAAGACAGCCCAGTTACACACTTTGACATCTCCTAGTTTTTCAACAGAAGAACCATTCTATATTACCTGTTTATAGATACTGAAAAGGGGGAAAGGGCATTAAGATTAACTGACAATAAATAAATGTTTAGTTTTTTACGAAAATTGGGCATCACCTTATACATGTTAACTCAGCCTATTTCAACTGTATGTAGTAGAAAACACATGTATTCTTGTGGTACAAGTATTGACAAGGAAGAAGAGGCAAACTTTGACGCATACCTAAAGTGACCAAAAGTTAGTGATAGAACCAACCTGTCAACAAAACCACACTGAATTCCAACACTATGAGAAAACTGGGACTGAAAGTAAATGCTCATACCCAAAACTGCTCTGATCATACTAACTTGATGTCTCTGCTTGTCTCCACATAACTATCTTTGAATCCTATCCACGTGATTCTACTCTCCTCTTAAACTGCCCTTCTACAGATTTCTTCTCCATGGGAAACCAGAAGTGAGAGACATGGCAGTATAGACATTTGAAGAAGAATGAGTGATAGCCACCAATGGTTTGGTAATAGAAAGCTTGTGGTGCCCATCTTAATATTTTGTTTATTAATATTAAAATAAATTACATAAAGCACCTGTTTCTTCTAAGAGTATCTTTAGCTGTGAATATACATCTAACCTAGTTTTAATAAATGTGTGGGGTTTTTCGTGTAAATGTGTTATCCAACAAGATGGAAGACAGTAAAATCCTTGGAGGCAGAGGTTGCTGTCTGACAGAAAGTACTTTGGAGGTAAAAGTTCTGTTTTGTTTTTTTTTTAATTTTATTTTTTAACAATGTCAGTCATACAGTGCCTCTCATAGAGTAGGTACTCAAAACATGTGTGTGAAATTAATGTTGCCTCCCCACAACTTCTCCTTGTGGAATAAATTTTTAAAAATGGCTTTTAGTTTGAAATCATCTTCATGAACATTTCATGAAAGAGAGAGACAGAGAGTGCTTTAATTTCTATCATCTCCTATGAAGTATACAAATGGTCAGTAACCTCTAAAATTCCTTAGTAGCCTGTGTTAATGTAATCCAATTATAATTTCTTGCATAGTGAAGACTTTGACTCTGGATTATCAGTAATGACATTTTTGGACATGACTGAAGAAATAGCAACTTTTTGTAGTTTTGATTAATAAAGTGGCCATGGAGATATCTTTGTGGCCTTTAATGAACTTTCTTTTTTGATTCTTCTTATAATTTGATAGCCTTCTTCCAAAAGGGAAAACTAAACTCCTCTTGGAACCTGGAATAATGCAACAGCATTGAGGAGTAAATTGATAAATTAAAGGTAAGAGGCAATTTGCGGATCTATAATTACACCAATAGCCTCCAGAAGACTATACTATCTAACAGTTTCTGTTATTAGTTTGGCTACACCATGGCATCACTGGGAGGCTCCTCACAATCTATTATGATCAGACATTCGTCGATTATTTCTTTTTTTAAAAAAATTATATTTCAGATAGAGAGAATATTACGGTTTTGGCTAACTCATATATATGGTCTTTGGAAGTAAAGTTTTGTCCATCTGTTCATGGCCATGTTCCCAGTGTCTTGAACAGTGCCTGGAGGAGCAGGAACTCAATAGATATTTTGAATAAAGGAATGAATTAATTGCTCAGTTGAAAAATGTCTATGGCTTCAATTACCTATCATTGTAAACCTTTAACAACAGAAGTATTGAAAGTTTTCTAAATACTGTCATTGAATTGATATATAAGTATGAATCCCTTGAAAATAGTAAAATTATCTGGTAATCACTTCTGATCATGAATTTCACCACTTTTCAGACAGAAAGAGAATAATGTCTCTAATTTGGATCCAGAAATCTGAGATTCTGGATTTAAGGGAACTGGGTATTAAGTGCATTTTTGGTAAAAGTTAATCTTACTGGGCCAGGCATGGTGGCTTACGCTTGTAATCCCAACACTTTTGGAGGCCAAGGCAGGCAGATCACGAGGTCAAGAGATCGAGACCATCCTGGCCAATATGGTGAAACCCCATCTCTACTGAAAATACAAAAATTAGCTGGGTGTGGTGGTGTGCACCTGTAGTCCCAGCTACTCGGGAGGCTGAGGCAGGAGAATCGCTTGAACCTGGGTGGCAAAGGTTGCAGTGAGCCAAGATGGCACCACTGCACTCCAGCCTGGTGATAGAGCAAGACTGTCTCAAAAAAAAAAAAAAAAAAGTTAATCATACTGTATACATTTATTATCACTTGTCATTGTTTTCCAAAGTTGAACCAATGGTTTTTTATAAATGTGGTAGATAGCCAGTCAAATGGAAATGGTATAATAAGCATTATACAAAAAAATAGAACTGAGGCAAACACTTCTGCCCAAACAACAACTGGATAAGAGGCTCAGATGATTTTTTTTTTTTAAACTATTTTATACTTTTTTTTTTTGAGCAATAGGCATTAAAGGAAAAAGTCTTTAGAAGATAATTAAACATTTTGGATGTTAATTAAAACCCTATTCTATATGTAGATTGAAGCATAGTTTGGGATACTTCTAGGTAAATGTGGTTTATTTCTAAACAACAAACAGAAAAGAGTTCTTAGAGGACACATTTAAGATTATTCAAGATTTCTGTATAATGCAGGAACCCACTGGGGAAAAAAAGAAAGAGAAATTTCTTATTTAAGTTAATGGGAGGAAAAAGAAATAAAGAATATTTAAAGCCCAATAGGAATAGGAAGAGTAGAAGAACTTATGAAGAATAATGTTTAATGAAAATAACATTCTAGCTTTCTAGATAATACCAGCTAAAGGAATGTGTATAATAAATAATGAAAATGCTAGTAACCAGAATTAAGCATATCCAGTCTTTTAGAAACCAGTTCTTACCAGATTTCCAAAAGATAAATATTTAGCTATTTTTTTCTGTGTGGTGGACTATGTGGATTGAACCTCTTCCTTACTAATTTTACTGTTATTTTTTAAACATGAGGCTGCTGAAGAATAACCAAATTCTACATTATCCTCAAGAAAGATACAGCCAGTTATATGTCAGTGATTTGTTTAATTTTGTCATTTTTTTCTTCTTTCATAAAAATCAATATAGTTTGAAAATAAAATAGTTTACATAATTTAGCTTTAACTGAATGTAATGTTCTATTAGATTTCACCAAATAACTATTTTAATAATTCAGTGTTCTTTTTCCTCCTCCTCTTCCCAAACACTGTCTTTTCCCCTGCCAGTCAAACTAGTTAATTTCTCAGGAATGGTGTCATGAACATAAACATTCTGGTAATAGTCCCTCTTTGCAAACAGAATTCATGGCAATATAAAAAATTGCTCTAAATAAGTAAGCATTTGAGTTTGCCAACATTTCCCTTCTAGGCTTTATAACTTACTCAGAACCCATTTCATGTTGAGAACGACTTATTAACCAGTTAAAACTAGCTTGATCTTTTTTATTTCAAATGTTTTATATGCTCCCAGAACAAAAATATTAATTAATTATCACTTGCATCTGGTACAGTGGTAGGGATTCTATATGAAACTTTCCAACTGTGTAGTGCAGATAAAGTTTCTAATCTTAATTAAATACCAGTTCCATTATCTGAAAGTACCAGTTCATATCTAATTGTTTAATAAAATTCCCTACAATGACTCCTCATCTCAGTTAGGGTAAAAGCCAGTCAGAATAATCTAAAAGGCTCGTCTGCAATTAACCCTCTCCTCATCTCATCTTCTTGCATACTCTGTTCAATTCACTAGGGTTCTCTGCTGTCTGAAAATTTCCAAGGCACGTTCTCATATAAGAGCCCGTGTGTACTGGCATTTCCTCTGCCTGGATAGCTATTCTCCCAAATATCCATTTGCCTCCTTCATCTCTTTCCAGCATTTGTTCAAATGTCATTTGATAAGTTGACCACCCTGACCATCCTATGGAAAAATATGTCTCTGCTACTTCAGTACTTCCTATCTTTACTCCCATTTTATTTTTCTTTACAGCACATATATTAAATGTTTTACTTTTCAGATTGTCTATTTTCACCCACTAGAATGAAAGCATGAGGGCAAGGATTTTTGCAACTGTTACTGCTGTATGTCTAGGGCACAAAACAGTGTCTGGCACCTAGCAAGGACCCACTATATGTTTTGATAGTTGCTTAATGAATGAGTAAATGCACAGTTACTGCATCTTATGTTTTCACAGGACTTTCAGACTTTTCCATTCTGTCAGTAGAAATGTGTACTTTTGGGTTCCAGAATCTTATATGACTAACATTTGGGATAATGAGAAAGGTAACTCTTTTTTATACTTGAATGGAGGGAATGGCACATACATAATCAAATATATCATTTGATTATGCAAAACCAATTTTATCATTAAATCATTATATTAAGTTAATATTAGTATAATTGAAAGCAGTATCATTTGCATCACTGGCATTAATTTCATAACTTTTTAGGAATAGCTATATGAATCAGCCAAAAATATTTATTTTTTTTTAAATAACAGGTTACTTTGTATAGAAATAATTTTAATATTTAGTATGCTTATACAAATGGGAATGAATTTATCACAGTTGTCAATGAGTAGCCCTCAATTTGTTAGCTTTGAAGTTCAATCATTTACCTAACACCTACTCACCTGTCTAATTTATTAATCTACTATTAAGTTCAAGGATTTGACTACCACCAAATAGGGCAAAAAAGAATAAAAGTAGTTTTACTGTCCTGTCTTGTACTCAATAAGCCAATGTTTGAAGTTATCTAAAACTGTGAATTAATATTTAATATTTAACCAAATTGTTACCCTGCTGCAAAAAAAATCTGGAAAATAATGTTCTTGCCCTCCTTTCCCCAAATAAATTGTAAAGATAACAAATGGAAAACATTGGTGATAACTGGACAAGCTCTGGCAATCTGAATGAGATGAAATATGATTTTGAATAGATTGCTACCTACTATTAGGTTGACATTGACATAGATTGGAAAATATCCATTTTTCTTGGGTAAAGAACCATTACTTGGCTGCATTTAACTCTCGGGCATTCTCTGCTCTGTCCCAGTGGTTAGTCTCTGGACCATGTAGTCTCTGGACCAACAACATCAGTATACCCCTGAGAACTTATTTGAAATACAAATTATAGAACCCTACCCCAAACCCCTTAATCAAAACTCTGACAGTAGGGCCCAGTAATCAGTTTTTTAAACAACTATTTCAGATAATTCTCATGCAACTAGTTTGAGAAACACTGATTGTTCCCATTCTGTAAATAAATATGTAGACACTATTGTGTGTAAGATACTATGTCTTATGCAGAACAGAAAGATACAAAATATATGTTTCCTCCCATAGAAGAAATTAAACTGAAGTTTACTATAAAGATTCTGAAGGAAAGTCTTCCGAAATGAAATTCTGCTAGCAACCATGAATATAATTTTTGAAGAAATGAAGCACTGACCCAGTCTTTCTCGAGCTTTTATTTTTAGAAATCTCTAAGCCCATATTTATAAATTTGAATTTGTAAGGTAAAAGAGTTTTAAAACATTAGTAACCCTGTCAGGATGACAAATCATATTCATGTACAATTGTAACACAAAATAAAATGTTCTTTTTTATCATACCTCTATAAATTTTCACTTAGAAAATCGAGTAAGAAGTAACCAATCAGAATAAGGATGGAGATGATCACCAAGATACTTCCTTTACTCTCTTTGAACTATACAATTAATCACTGTCTCAGTTTCTTTCATGTCATTCACATTGTAAACTATATTAGCTTCTTCATGGATAGGATACATTTGATATTATATGTCAGTTTTCCAGACAGAGAAACACAAAACACTCTAGGTATTTCAGACTAAGAGCCTTTAATACAGGAATTGTTTACAAAAATGTTAGGACTGGAGGAGAAAAGAGCAAAGGATAATATAAATCAGAGATTAGAAACAAGAAATTGCTACCTCTCCTAAGGTTAGCCAAACAAAACTGAGGAGGTTGTCTTAGCAGATCACAGAGTTACACACCTGTCTAACACTGCTGTAGGACTCTGCTACGCAGAACCACCACCAACCCCACTTTGAGAGCTGCCAAATACTACTGCTGGCCTAGGCTGGCCCTGCCATTTTGGTCTATAGTGCTAGAGCAAGCTAGCAGCTAAACTGGAACTGCAGGTTTGCTGGAACCTATAGCTGCCTACTGATACTGATGACAAATCTAGAAGCCAAGAAAAAAAAAATAGCACTTTCTTTTTTTCCTATCTTTCAGTATCCCACTAGTAACTCCCATTGGCAGAAGTAATCAGAAGTTAGCTGGAAAAGTGTTGTTTCCAGGGTCTCAGCCCATGGAATACAAAATAATGCACAAAAGGGTGGAATGAAGCTAAAAGAAAGGAGGTACAATGCTTACACAGATGTGAGGACATATTTTTAAAAAATTAGTTGGATTTCACAGAGTCACAGAGTTTAAGAGCTTATGTGATCCTTGATATTCTTTATATTCTTTTGCCTGTGCTTTTTTTGAAATATTAATATTTTTCAGTTATAGAACTGAGGTTTTGAAAGAAAATCTGAGGAATAAGTTCATTGTAAAATAGATAAAGGCAAAACTGTGTGGAAAGTGATGTTGAAAGGTTAGATCCCTACCTGCAGTGGGCACTATTGGGATGCCATGGTACCCCATCTTTTTTCCCTTTGCCAGATTGATCAATGCCTTTCCTGCTTAGTTGATGGAAGTGTTGGTTTCTTCTGCCTCACAGCTGCCTTGTCCGGAAAATTGCCCTGGTCTGATTGGAGGTGCCCCATGCCCTCTGGGTGTGCGTGCTGCTCTGACAGAAAGCTATTCTCCTTGTCTCAAGGCAGAGCCAGCATGTGGTGTGGAGTGTGCTACCGAACCCTCATGGGAGAGCCCAAGGCTAGACTTTACCTTAAACTGTATCATTGCCTAGCTCTTCTTTCTTCCCCTTCCTGCTTTACCTTACCTACTTCACTCCCTCAATAAATCACATGTCCTGAATCCTTGTCTCAGGTTCTGCTTCTAGGTACTCCAACCTAAGATAGTATCCACACCCTCTCCTCACTCTTGAATTTGAGCTTCACATGAATTGCCTCATTGTACAGTAGACAAAACTGAGTCACAGGAAGTCATCTATTTAAGTGCCTTGTCCAAGGTCGTATTGCTTTAAACCTAGTTTTCCAACCCTGGAGTCATTGTACCATACCGTTTTTAACTCTCATTAAAATAAAAAAAAAAATCAGGATATTTTTGTAATTTCCCTTAAGATCCGCAAAATGAAAGTACAGAGTGACTGGTAGATAAAAATTATCCATTTAAAAACAAAGCTCTCATTGAGGTTTTAGATTAATGACTTCTAGAAACATTGTGGGGGTTCCATGGGTGATTTTTTTCAGCCTTCACATGAGTGTAGGTTTTCTTCCTCATTCCACTTTCTTCCTCCTTTTCATTGTTCATGTTCCTTTTCATGTTCAGTGCTATTTTTGTTGTTGTTTTTTAAACCATTTGTGCCAAAGAAGGACTGGTTTCTTACTGGGGTGACCGCACACATGAGTATGCAATCACTTTGATTCAGCTAGCAACTGCTCTTTCATAGAATCATGCCTAGGCATCTTTCTGAATAAATCTTACATTGGTGTCCTTTGCCAAGCTTCACATTTTCAAATTACAGGTCTTATATAAGGGCTTTCAACTTGAGATTTGTCAGTTTTTGTTGTTTTGTTTTGTTTTGTTTATTAGCTTCTGATCTCTTTTAACAAAGAGATCATTCCGCATAATAATTTCTTATAATATTTGATAGATCTCTGGTGCTAGTCAAATATTTTCCTACACAGTAAATTATATTTAATATATTCCTACCTACATAAAAGGCTAAAAGGACCCTTATTATGGGTTAATAGTGTTCTCCCAAAATTAATGTGTTCCTTCCCCCATCTCTAAATCTGACCTTATTTGGAAATAGGGTTGTTGAAGATTTAATTAGTTAAGAAATTAGTAGGCTTCCAGTTCTAAGATGGCCAAATTGGAACAGCTCCAGTCTACAGCTCCCAGGGTGAGTGACGCAGAAGACGGGTGATTTCTGCATTTCCAACTGAGGTACCGAGTTCATCTCACTGGAACTTGTTGGACAGTGCGTACAGCCCATGGAGTGTGAGCTGAAGCAGGGCAGGGCATCGCCTTACCTGAGAAGTGGAAGGGGTCAGGGAATTTCCTTTCCTAAGGAAGGGAAGCCATGACAGATGGTACCTGGAAAATAGGGACACTCCCACCCTAATACTGCTCTTTTTCAATGGTCTTAGCAAATGGCACACCAGATTATATCTCACACCTGGCTCAGAGGATCCGACGCCCACGTAGCCTTGCTCACTGCTAGCACAACACTCTGAGATTGAGCTGCAAGGCGGCAGCAAGGCTGGGGGAGGTGCGTCCACCATTGCTGAGGCTTGACTAAGTAAACAAAGTGGCCAGGAAGCTCGAACTGGGTGGAGCCCAGCACAGCTCAAGGAGGCCTGCCTGCCTCTGTAGACTCCACCTCTGGGGGCAGGGCATAGCTGAAAAAAAGACAGCAGAAACTTCTGCAGACTTAAATGTCCCTGTCTGAGAGCTTTGAAGAGAGTAGTGGTTCTCCCAGCATGGAGTTTGAGATCTGAGAACAGACAGCCTGCTTCCTCAATTAGGTCCCTGACCCCCAAGTAGCCTAACTAGGAGACACCTCCCAGTAGGGGCTGACTGACACCTTATACAGCTAGATGGCCATCTGAGATGAAGCTTCCAGAGGAAGGATCAGGCAGCAACATTTGCTATTCTGCAATATTTGCTGTTTTGCAGCCCAAGCAAACATGGTCTGGAGTGAGACTCCAGCAAACTCCAACAGACCTGCAGCTGAGGGTCCTGACTGTTAGAAGGAAAACTAACAAACAGAAAGGAATAGCATCAACATCAACTAAAAGGACGTCCACACCAAAACCCCATCTGTAGGTCACTATCATCAAAGACCAAAGGTAGATAAAACCACAAAGATAGGGAGAAACCAGAGAAGAAATGCTGAAAATTCTAAAAATCAGAGCACCTCTTGCCCTCCAAAGGAACACAGCTCCTCACCAGCAATGGAACAAAGCTGGATGGAGAATGACTTTGACGAGTTTACAGAAGTAGGCTTCAGAACATCGGTAATAACAAACTTCTCCAAGCTAAAGAGGATGTCCAAATCCATAACAAAGAAACTAAAAACCTTGAAAACAGATTAGACGAATAACTAACTAGAATAAACAGCATAGAAAAGACATTAAATGACCGGAGGGAGCTGAAAACCATGGCACAAGAACTACGTGACCCATGCACAGGCTTCAGTAGACAATTCGATCAAGTGGAAGAAAGGGTATCAGTGACTGAAGATCAAATTAATGAAATGAAGCAAGAAGAGAAGTTTGGAGGAAAAAAGAGTTAAAAGAAACAAACAAAGCCTCCAAGAAATGTGGGACTATGTGAAAAGACCAACTCTATGTCTGATTGGTGTACCTGAAAGTGACGGGGAGAATGGAACCAAGCTGGAAAACACTCTTCAGGATATTATCCAGGAGAACTTCCCCAACCTAGCAAGGCAGGCCAACATTCAAATTCAGGAAATACAGAGAACAGCACAAAGATACTCATGGAGAAGAGCAACCCCAATACACATAATTGTCAAATTCACCAAGGTTGAAATGAAGGAAAAAATGGTAATGGCAGCTAGAGAGAAAGGTCAGGTTACCCACAAAGGGAAGCCCATCAGACTAACAGCTGATCTTTGGGCAAAAACCCTACAAGTGAGAAGACAGTTGGAGCCAATATTCAACATTATTAAAGAAAAGAATTTTCAACCCGGAATTTCATATCCAGCCAAACTAAACTTCGTAAGTGAAGGAGAAATAAAATCTTTCACAGACAAGCAAATGCTGAGGGATTTTGTCACCACCAGGCCTGCCTTACAAGAGCTTCTGAAGGAAGCACTAAACACTGAAAGGAACAACTGGTAACAGGCACTGCAAAAACATGCCAAATTATAAAGACCTTGGATGCTAGGAAGAAACTGCATCAACTAATGAGCAAAATAACCAGCTAACACCATAATTACCAGATCAAATTCACACATAATCATATTAACCTTAAATGTAAATGGTCTTAATGCCCCAATTAAAAGACACAGACTGGCAAATTGGATAAAGAGTCAAGACATATCAGTGTGCTGTATTCAGGAGACACATCTCACATGTAGACACACATATAGGCTCAAAATAAAGGGATGAAGGAAGATCTACCAAGCAAATGGAAAACAAAAAAAAGCAGAAGTTGCAATCCTAGTCTCTGATAAAACAGACTTTTAACCAACAAAGATCAAAAGAGACAAAGAAAGTCATTACATAATGGTAAAGAGATCAATTCAATAAGAAGAGTTAACTATCCTAAGTGTACACAACACAGGAGCACCAAGATTCATAAAGCAAGTCCTTAGAGCACTACAAAGAGACTTAGACTCCCACACAATAATAATGGGAGACTTTAACACCCCACTGTCAACATTAGACAGATCAACAAGACAGAAAGTTAACAAGGATATCCAGGAATTGAACTCAGCTCTGCACCAAGCAGACCTAATAGACATCTACAGAACTCTCCACCACAAATCAACAGAATGTACATACTTCTCAGCATCACATTGCACTTATTCCAAAATGGACCACATAGTTGGAAGTAAAGCACTCCTCAGCAAATGTAAAAGAACGGAAATTATGACAAACTGTCTCTCAGACCACAGTGCAATCAAACTAGAACTCAGGGTTAAGAAACTCACTCAAAACCACACATGGAAACTGAACAGCCTGCTCCTGAATGACTACTGGGTACATAATGAAATGAAGGCAGAAATAAAGATGTTCTTTGAAACCAATGAGAACAAAGATACAACATACCAAAATCTCTGGGACACATTTAAAGCAGTGTGTACAGGGAAATTTATAGCACTAAATGCCCACAAGAGAAAGCAGGGAAGATCTAAAATTGACACCCTAACATCACAATTAAAAGAACTAGAGAAGCAAGAGCAAACACATTCAAAAGCTAGCAGAAGGCAAGAAATAACTAAGATCAGAGCAGAACTGAAGGAGATAGAGACACAAAAAAAAAACCCTTCAAAAAATCAATGAATCCAGGAGTTGGTTTTTTGAAAAGATCAACAAAATTGATAGACCACTAGCAAGACTAATAAAGAAGAAAAGAGAGAAGAATCAAATAGATGAAATAAAAAATGATAAAGGGGATATCACCACCAATCCCACAGAAATACAAACTACCATCAGGGCATATTATAAATACCTCTACACAAATAAACTAGAAAATCTAGAAGAAATGGATAAATTCCTGGACACATATACACTCCCAAGATTAACCAGGAAAAAATTGAATCCCTGAATAGACCAATAACAGGCTCTGAAATTGCAGCAATAATTAATAGCCTACAAACCAAAAAAAGTCCAGGAACAGACGGATTCACAGCTGAATTCCGACAGAGGTACAAAGAAGAGCTTTACCATTCCTTCTGAAACTATTCCAATCAATAGAAAAAGAGGGAATCCTCCCTAACTCATTTTATGAGGCCAACATCATCCTGATACCAAAGCCTGGCAGAGACACAACAAAAAAAGACAATTATAGACCAATATCCCTGATGAACATCTGTGCAAAACTCCTCAATAAAATACTGGCAAACCAAATCCAGCAACACTTCAAAAAGCTTATCCACCATGATCAAGTTGGCTTCATCCCTGGGATGCAAGGCTGGTTCAACATACGCAAATCCATGAAAGTAATCCATCATATAAACAGAACCAAAGACAAAAACCACATGATTGTCTCAATAGATGCAGTAAAGGCCTTCAATGAAATTCAACAGCCCTTCAGGCTAAAAGCTCTCAATAAACTAGGTATTGATGGGACATATCTGAAAAAAATAAGAGCTATTTATGAAAAACCCACAGCCAATATCATACTAAATTGGCAAAAACTGGAAGCATTCCCTTCGAAAACTGGCACAAGACAGGGGTGCCCTTTCTCACCACTCCTATTCAACATAGTGTTGGAAGTTCTGACCAGAGCAATCAGGTAAGAGAAAGAAATAAAGGATGTTCAGTTAGGAAAAGAGGAAGTCAAATTGTCCCTGTTTGCAGATGTCATGATTGTATATTTAGAAAACCCCATTGTCTCAGTCCAAAATCTCCTTAAGCTGATAAGGAACTTCAGCAAAGTCTCAGGATACAAAATCAATGTGCAAAATTCACAAGCATTACTATACACCCAACAGACAAACAGAGAGCCAAATCATGAGTGAACCCCCATTCACAATTGCTTCAAAGACAATAAAGTACCTAGGAATCCAACTTACAAGGGATGTGAAGGACCTCTTCAAGGAGAACTACATACCACTGCTCAATGAAATAAAAGAAGACACAAACAAATGGAAGAACAGTCCATGTTCATGGATAGGAAGAATCAATATTGTGAAAATGGCCATACTGCCCAAGGTAATTTATAGATTCAAGGACATCCCCATCAAGCTACCAATGACTTTCTTCACAGAATTGGAAAAAAACTACTTTAAAGTTCATATGGAACCAAAAAAGAGCCCACATTGTCAGGACAACCTTAAGCAAAAAGAACAAGGCTGGAGGCATCACGCTGCCTGACTTCAAACTACAAGGCTATAGTAACCAAAACAGCATGGTACTGGTGCCAAAACAGAGATATAAACCAATGGAACAGAACAGAACCCTCAGAAATAATACCACACATCTACAGCCATCTGATCTTTGAAAAACCTGACAAAAGCAAGAAATGGGGAAAGCATTCCCTATTTAATAAAAGGTGCTCTGAAAACTGGCTAGCCATATGCAGAAAGCTGAAACTGGCTCCCTTCCTTACACCTTATACAAAAATTAATTCAAGATGGATTAAAGACTTAAATGTTAGACCTAAACCCATAAAAACCCTAGAAGAAAACCTAGGCAATACCATTCAGGACATAGGCTTGGGCAAGCACTTCATGACTAAAACACCAAAAGCAATGGCAACAAAAGCCAAAATGGACAAACGGAATCTAATTAAACTAAAAAGCTTCCGCACAGGAAAAGAAACTACCATCACAGTGAACAGGCAACCTACAGAATGGGAGAAAATTTTTCCAATCTATCCATCTGACAGAGGGCTAATATCCAGAATCTACAAAGAATTTAAACAAATTTACAAGAAAAAATCAAATAATCCCATCAAAAAGTGGGCAAAGGATATGAACAGACATTTCTCAAAAGAAGACATTTATGCAGCCAACAGACACATGAAAAAATGCTCATCATCACTGGCCATCAGAGAAATGCAAATCAAGACCACAATGAGATACCATCTCATACCAGTTAGAATGGCAATCATTAAGAAGTCAGGAAACAACAGGTGCTGGAGAGGATGTGGAGAAATAGGAACACTTTTACACTGTGTGTGGGACTGTAAACTAGTTCAACCATTGTGGAAGACAGTGTGGTGATTCCTCAAGGATCTAGAAATAGAAATACCATTTGACCCAGCCATCCCATTACTGGGTATATACCCAAAGGATTAGAAATCATGCTTCTATAAAGACACATGCACACGTGTGTTTATTGCAGCACTATTCACAATAGCAAAGACTTGGAACCAACCGAAATGTCCATCAATGACAGACTGGATTAAGAAAATGTGGCACATATACACCATGGAATACTATGCACCCATAAAAAAGGATGAGTTCATGTCCTTTGTAGGGTCATGGATGAAGCTGGAAACCATCATTCTTAGCAAACTATCGCAAGAACAGAAAACCAAACACCACATGTTCTCACTCATAGGTGGGAACTGAACAATGAGATCACTTGGACACAAGATGGGAAACATCACACACCAGGGCCTGTCATGGGGTTGGGGGAGGGAAGAAGGATAGCATTAGAAGAAATACCTAACATGAATGACGAGTTACTGGGTGCAGCACACCAACATGGCACATGTATACATATGTAACAACTCTGTATGTTATACACATGTACCCTAGAACTTAAAATATGATAAATAAATTAAAAAAGAAGAAAATAGTAAACTTAATTTTTCATCTGTTACCCCCTCTTCCAGTTTCCAAATTCAACTATTCATAATACTGCTTCTACATTCAGTTTTATAAGATTTACATTTCATTATACAACCATCATAACCAAAATTGTTCAATTTAGTTCTGCATTTAAATGAAGTCAGTAGTAACTTTGAATCATTTTATGTAATGACTGTGCAATCCTTAAATTCTCATATTGATATCACAATTTTCTAGATTTTGTCAACCAGTAGGTTTTGAGAGAAACCATGTGATTGCTATATTCTAATATATGTGCATATTTTTAAATGCCTTTCTAAAAATAAACATGATGACAACTTTACTGGGTATAAAACACATGTCATTTTTCCCCCTTCAAAACTAATTGCAGCATAGTTTTGTTTTGTTTTTAATTTCTTTGCTTGCTGTATTAGTCCATTCTTGCATTGCTATGAAGAAATACTTGACCCTGCGTAATTTACGAAGACAAGAGGTTTAATTGACACATAGTTCTGCAGGCTGTACAGGAAGCATGACAGCATCTGTTTCTGGGGAGGCCTCAGGGAGCTTTTACTCATGGTGGAAGGCAAAGCAGAAGCAGGTGTGTTACATGGCCAGAGCAGGACCAAGAAAGACAGAAAGTAGAGGTGCTACACACTTTTAACTCACTATACAGTACCAAGGGGGATGGCACTAAACAATTCATGAGAAACTGCCCCAATAATCCAGTCACCTCCCACCAGGCCCCACCTCCAACAATGGAGATTAAATTTCAACATGAGATTTGGATGGGGACACAAATCCAAACCATATCACTTGCTTTGTTGTTTGTTTTCTTCTGATGACAGTGTTGCTAAAGTGATCCTGAATTACTACCTAATGGCTAACAAGCTAGATACCTCAAGAATTTTTTCTCTGTTCTTAAAATTAAATGGTTATTGCTTGTTCTGCATCAAAATTTTTCTAAAGTTTGCTAGCCAATTTTCATATGTAGATTTATGAAAGTCTTCATTAATTGTTTTTTTTAGAAACGGCTTTTGAAAATTTGAATGTTTTTGTTTGGTGTGATTTTTTGAAAGCCTGTGCACTTTATGAGTGACTCATTTTCAGGAGTGTCTAGTCAAACGCTCATTGCAAATTTCTCCACATTTCACATACATACTTCAACATCTGCTCTCTGAACTTGTGGCATTTTTCCAGTTTTATTGTAGACAGCCTCAGCTTCTGAATTTTTTTTTGTCCTTTTCTTCTTTTTATTGGGTTTTCTGGAAAATAGGCCCTTTTTTTCCACAGGCAGTCTAGGACTATTTTCTTGAAAATTAGATATAATGAAGGATAACCTAATAAGAGTTGTTACACTCTTGGGGTTAGTGTAATGTAATAGAAAAAGCACCAGAATGTGAGTCAGACAAGCTGAATTTTAACTAGGATTCTGTCACATACCAGCTCTGTGGCTTTGGTTAAATCACCAAATACTCTGAGCCTCAGTTTCTTTACAAAGTTTTTGTGGGAATTAAATAAAGAACCTGCCTGAAACCATGAGTAACTTACATGAGAAGTATAAATTGGAATGCTAGCAATTATTTATTTAAAAGGAACTATGGTGCTAAAGAAGGTAAGGTTAATACATAAAGGAACTAGGAACCAGTCCTTCCATCATGCTCAGCTCTGGTTGGGCCTGTGCTCAAGTTCTCTGCCTCATTTGTCAATTCCTGTCAATATATGATTCATTGAAACCTTGGTTGATGTAGAATATTCTAGTGACTTGGGGATGGTGGGAGATAAGAAGAGAAGGAATTTCAAAATATATATTAAATAGGAGTTTTGCTTTCAAGTATTTACCTGGTCTCAATTTGAAAATAATTCAGAGGAGATTTATATATATTATTAGAGGTTAGGAAGTAGTTCTTACACCAAACAGTAAAGAAAAACTGATGATATTTTGCTTTGAGGAGAAAAGTCAGAAAGGAGATTTAATGTTCTATTATTTGTGATACAATTGAGATTAATAACCAACCAAGATTCTTTGTCTCCAATAATTATAGGGCAAATGAAAACTGGCTTTAGTTGCATCAGTAGTGTCTCCACAGAGTGAAAATAGGGTTGGGCATCTTTGTAAGGAAGAGTCACTTGTGATCTCAAGGATTGATGCCATAATTTCCATATACAAGTTTTATGGTTTGAATAGCATACAACATAGTTTGTCACCCATGAGGAGGCAGTCACCCAAGAAAGAGATAGTATAACAATTAAAAATTTGAGAGAATGAGTTACTGGAGAAGGCTACAGGATACTGATTCTTGAAGGGGGAAGAAGTTTCCATCAGGTCAGAGGGGAAAGGTGCAACGCATGGAGTCCAAGGGCCCATCTACCCCTCCATTTTATTGAGATCCAACCTTCAGTAGGAGCTACTAGCCACTGACTGGCTATTGACTGAGATGATATAATCACCTTTCAGCACATTTTTAAAAACTGAACAAATAATTTACAGGTATCTTACATTATTTCCCAAACTTCCTGACAACTATTTAGTATGGTGGCTACATCAAAATGGTTTGAACAAGCACTGCTCCAAATAGTCCTAGAATCACAGCTTCAGTATCACCTGCGAGCCTGTCAGAAATGAGAATTCATGGGCACCACCTAGACCTGCTAAATTAGTGTCTCTGAAAATGGAGTCCCAGCATTCTGTGTTTTCATATGCTCTCCAGATGAGTTTTATGCATGACGAAGTTTGAAAAACCACTGATATTGATTACTCTCTACTCGTGAAGAATATATATGAGCTTCTTGTATTTATTTTTCGACTCAACATATACCCATGTGCAAACAACCAAAAAGCAGAGTAAAATGGGGTTTTGCATTATCCGTCGGCTTTTCTATTTTTTGAGCCAATCTCTTAATAGTATTTATTAGAGTCATTTTTGCCATACAATAGATTGCCAAGATCATGATTAAGAAGCTTATTAAAATGAATTTAAAATGTTTAAATGGAAACGACCTGGAGATGTAATTGCCAAAATTTAATCAAGGATTTAATTTGTAGCTCATACCAGCCAAATGGATTTTCCTTTTTTTCAGTTCCCTGTTTGTACAAGGAAATTAAAAAGTATGGAATCACAGGCCGAGCAATGAACCCTTGATACTGCAGTGTGCTCACTTACTCTCATTAGCCATATTATATCATCCTGCTCCTTTGGCATTTTAGTTCCCCAAGCCAGACTAGAGGACAGATAACACTTGACTGCATATATATGCAATGGGTGATCAGCATTAATAAAATAGTTTAAATATTATGATCTTAATTCTGCTTATTTAAAATTCCCTTGTTTTAGCATGCCCTGTCTAGATGCCCTTAAACTGCTAAACTGGGGAGAAGTGTGATTTAGAATTGGAACATATTTCATGTGAATTTGATGATGGCCACCGCTGATAAAATACCTTTGTGTTGCCTCTTCCATTCTGCCAGTGATAATAGGTTTTCACTGAGCTCTTTGCACTTGTTTTACAAAAGCTCAAGCCTTGAATACTTTGTGCCTCACAGTATCCATCATTTAGACTCTGAAATCCCCAGTGTAGATTTGACAGAACAGTCGTTTATCAACCATGGTTTGCCAAGTCAGCATTAATGCGTATGTGGCCTGAGGAAAAATAAATAAATAAATAAGATCAGTGATGTTCTAATCAAGCTAAGACAAACATATTTTTATACTTGCATTTGAGTGATGTTTTACCTAACAAAAGTGCTGAGTTAAGATACATTAACTTGAGTCCAATTCTATTCTCTCTTGCTCTGGATGTGATGAGCATAGTGAGTTCTAAGTAAAATAGTGTGTATTTTTCTTCTCTGTGTAGAGTTTTGTAGGCATTTCCTAATGCTTCTTTATGAAAAAGAAAACCAAGACTTTCCAGTAACAAATCATTCTGTCTAATTTCACTTGGTGTAAACAGTGACTGAAATATTTCTTGATTTTAATTAGAAGAAAGGAAGAGAAAGTTAGACTGTAAGAGTTGCATGAAGAGATAGGCATATATTGTAAAAAATTTCCCTAACATTTTATTATAAATTTCCCAAACACAATGAAAAGTGAAAACGAGTTTACAGTGAGCCAACTGCCTTAACTCTACAATGAACCTTTTACTATACTAGTTTTATTATACACCCATCGCTCTTTCATTCATCCTATTTTTTTCAATAAGGCATCTATTACAGATATCAGTACCCTTCACTTCTAAACATTCAGCCTGCATATCACTAACTAGAGTTCAATATTTGTATTTTTCTTCTTAAGTTTTTCTTCTTCAGTTAATGTATCTTAACCCAGCACTTTTGTTAGGCAAAACATTACTCAAATGCAAGTACAATAATATGTTTAATTTGTATTTTTCTTCTTAAGTACGCTGTTTAATGAGCTTTGCCAAATGTATTTACCTGTGTAATTTAAAGCCCTGTTGGAGAAACAACATTGCCATCACCCTAAATATCATCATGTACATAATCTATATATGTCTGCATTGACACATACATGCTGCTAGACCTCTGCCACTTTTCTTAATTTAATAAAGAGAGTCCACTAGTACATTACAGGGTAACTGTGGGGGCTGACATGTTCATCTCTCTGCTGTCTTTGTCTACTCTCTTAATGAAAATTACATTCTGCTCAGCCTAATTGATCCTGCACTTACTGAATGATTTCTTAAATGTTCTTCATGAAATGTTTCCTTAAAATCAGTGTAAGAATGAAAAAAAAAATGTATAAAGAGAGAGCTAATCAGCTTCTTCTCCTACCAACAGCTCCAACATAAGTAAAATAGCCCCATGCTGACTGATCTACAACTTTATTTTTTTTTCTTCATCTTTTATTTTAAGTTCATGGGTACATGTACAGGATGTGCTGGTTTGTTACAAAGCTAAATATGTGCTGTGGTGGTTTGGATCACATATTATCCCATCACCCAAGTATTAAGCCCAGCATCCATTAGCTAGTCTTCCTTATGCTCTCCCTCCTCACCACAATCCCCTACAGACAGGCCCCAGTGTGTATTGTTCCCCCTCCCATGTGTCCATGTGTTCAATCATTCAGCTCCCACCTATAAGTGAGAACATGCAATGTTTGGTTTTCTGTTCCTGCATTAGTTTGCTGAGGATAATGGCTTTCAACCCTATCCATGTCCCTGCAAAGGACATGATCTTCTTCCTTTTTATGGCTGTATAGTATTCCATGGTGTATATGTGCCACATTTTCTTTATCCAGTCTATGATTGATGGGCATTTGGGTTGATTCCATGTCTTTGCTATTGTGAATAATGCTGCAATGAATATACGCATGCATGTATCTTTATAACAAAATGATTTATATTTCTTTGGGTATATACCCAGTAATGAGATTGCTGGGCAAATGGTGTTTCTGCCTCCAGGTCTTTGAGGAACCACTATAGTGTCTTCCACAATGGTTGAACTAAAATTTGCACTTCCACCAACAATTTAAAAGCGTTCCTTTTTCTCCACAGCCTCACCAGTATCTGTCGTTTCTTGAATTGTTAATAATAGCAATTCTGACTGGTGTGAGATAGCATCTCACTGGATCCACAACTTTTTTTGTGCTCACCTATCTTAAGAAAGGATGGTTTGATGCAGGAAGGCAATTAGATGCTTGTTTATTTGTTTGTTTGTTTGTTTTGAGTCAGAGTCTCATTCTGATGTCTGACTGGAGCACAGTGGCATGATCTTGACTCACTGTAACCTCCTACTCCCTGGTTCAAGTGATTCTCTTGCCTCAGCCTCCTGAGTAGCTGGGATTACAGGCACGTACCACATGTCCAGCTAATTTTTTTTATTTTGTTTTATTTTATTAGTAGAGACGGGTTTCACCATGTTGGCCAGGATGGTCTCCAACTCTTGACCTCATGATCCGCCCGCCTCAGCCTCCCAAAGTGCCGGGATGACAGGCGTGAGCCACCATGCCCGGCTAGATGCTAGTTTTTAAACAAGCTCTGATTCATTGATAATGATTTCTGACTGCTTGGAGTGCTGTGTTAAGAAGGATCCTATCTGTACTTAATGGAAGAGTACCAAGATTTCTTACAGTTTTTGCCACAGGCAGGAGTTGAAACTGGAAAGCAAGGGAGTGGGTGACATTCCTTTCCCATTGTAGGTTTGGGGAGTGAACTGCTGAACCTGGCAACTGAAAGGAACAGAAGGGCACAGAATACCACTCTAAAACATTTCTGTTCTGGTTCATTTTCGTGTGCTATCAAAATAGCCAATGTTTCTCTGCAACAGTGCTAACTCACAAAAAGGCTGTCCAAGTAGGGTTTGGATACACAAAGTATGAAAGAGAGAGAGAGAAGGAGATAGATTGGCAAAAACTAGCATGTTCTATCATTGTAAGAATGGAAACATGTCACCATTTGCCTTAAAGCTGATATACTCTAGGAATTACCCTTCTTATGCAAAGTGTACAATTCTAAGTGTTTAAGTATTTGGATCACTGTTACTGTGGGATAATAATGCCCAGTTGAACTTCACTGCTTTTCTCAGAGAAGCAAATAGATACTGGGTCAGTCACAAATATTCTTAGTGTGTCGGGGGCAGAATGGTGGGGTGAAAAATCAAGCTTTGCTTTCATTTTTTACTACCTGGCTTCCTTCATAACACTTCAGCATATGTCAAGACCATTTGTTTGGTTCCTCGTAGCCTCCATGTGATCTTTCTCTTCACCGCAGTGCTCCCCAAGTGTGAGTTGCTTTGCTCAAGATCATTTTCAAAGACTCAATTTTCAAAGCAAATATACACACAAGACAGTAGTATTTTCAAAAACACAAGTTATCACATTTTCCAAGGGGAATAGACAAGAGAAGGGAGGATGCCGAGAATAGAGTGTGAGTTTCACATGGCAGGTCTCATAAAGATCGCATCCATAAATGTGCTGCCAAATTGAACAACAGCAGAGGGGAATAAAGGGGAGGAGGGAAGAGAGGACTCAGATGAAGGCAAAGAGAAAAAACAACTTTAGGAAAGTGTGAAGTTTAAGGAGACATGCCTATAAGACTGGCTTTCTACCCAGTCTCATGCTAACTCCTGGCCAGAAATATATAGGGACACACACACACACACACACACACACACACCACCTCCTTGAAGGAGGAAAAATTTTATTTCATCAGGATTGCTAAGGAATGTTGCTGCTGATAAGGCGACAGAAAATATTTCTGGGAGTGCATTTTCGGAACTTGGGAACAGAGACAGTCTGTCTGAACCCAGCTCAACTTTTCTTTCTTATCACTTTTTAAAAGCATGTTATCTTTAAGAGCCAAATTAACTTTTCATGATATGGTTTCTCAGCAGCTGATACTTGGACATTACAGGGCTGGATAGGAATGACTAAGCAGTTCTGTAAAATGACTATCCCTGGAGCTGCTGGCTTGCTGGTTTTGATGTCAATCATATATTTAGGATCTTTCTTCCTGTCTAGATTTATGTAGCTCTTTAAGAATAGAATTGCTTAGTCCAGGAAAGGTGTGACTAGTGTAATAAACAAAAGAAGCCACAGAGGATATTCTTGTGAGAAACCAATTTATTCACACCAATATGTTATAAGTACAGTTCATTTTCTCTTTTGACTATTCCATTACAGAGAATTTTCTCAATGCATTCAGGAGATATACTTAATAATACCCTGCACAGTAATCTTAATAGTTATGGTGTTGTACTGGGAGGCCTATCAACTAAAATTCAAAAATAAACACAGTCCCTACTTTTACGAAGACAAGAGTCATCGTATTTAAATTTTTACTTTTAATGTTTGTATTATTTGTGGACACTCTGAAAAACATAAAATGTCCTATTATAACACACTTTAATGTTTTAAAATAAGTGGGATTTTCAAAAACACAGTTCTGGAAAGATGTATTTCTTTAGGTACCTAT
Organism: Theropithecus gelada; assembly: GCF_003255815.1. Lineage (NCBI taxonomy): Eukaryota > Metazoa > Chordata > Mammalia > Primates > Cercopithecidae > Theropithecus > Theropithecus gelada. Next base: position 176,204,564 of record NC_037669.1, read on the forward strand.
CTATATGATAAGAAGTTTTATCACGTGGTTGTATCATTTATAGAATCAATTAAAACCAACTGTGGTGGTAAAAAAAAAAAAAAAAAAAAAAAAAAAAAAACCTCTAGTGAACTTACTCAACTGTGTATGGAATTTTATTTAGGGAGTTATGGAATGAATAGTTTTTTTTTTTTTTTCCCTGAAAGCATTGTTTTGTTAGTTTTCTGATTGTTTGCTAGATAGAGATAAAAATTTTCCTTATAAGTCCTTGGATATAATTTTACTTTTCACATATGATTGATCCCTTCTATTTATTTTGCCATCAGAAACCAATTTTTTAACATTACATATTATTCAGAATTTGAATGTCACAAAATTCAAACAGGTAAAATGTAAGGTTTGTTATGTACACACACACACACACACACACACACACGCACTGAGCTAAAGAGGATGGTCTTTGTGTACTTAAAAGAATAACATTTTTTTCCCGTTGGTATGTTTATTGGTAAACACAAACAGAATTCTGTTTGGTATGTGTTGCAGGTTTTGTTGTTTCATTTTCTTAGATTTTAATGTTCCTCTTATTATGGGTGTGTGTGTATGTGTGTACATATAAGTTTTATATTTTTCAGTGGTAAAAGAGTTTCTGGTAAACGATTTTTTTGTTTTGTTTTGTTTTGTTTTGAGACGGAGTCTCGCTCTGTCACCCAGGCTGGAGTGCAGTGGCGCGATCTCGGCTCACTGAAAGCTCCGCCTCCCATGTTCACGCCATTCTCCTGCCTCAGCCTCCCGAGTAGCTGGGACTACAGGCGCCCGCCACCACGCCCGGCTAATTTTTTGTATTTTTAGTAGAGATGGGTTTTCACCGTGTTAGCCAGGATGGTCTCAATCTCCTGACCTGGTGATCCGCCTGCCTCGGCCTCCCAAAGTGCTGGGATTACAGGTGTGAGCCACCATGCCCGGTCCAGTAAACATTTTTTTATAGAGGTAGTTTTAACACTTTCTATAAGAGTTTCTCTGTTTTTTCATTTGTATGCTTGATGTGATACTCAAGTTGATATTTAAGCTCTATTCTAAGTCCATCTTTGTTTTTTTATCCCATGGGAGTCCATTCCATCCTCTAAAAAAGGGAAGAACATCCGTTCTTTAGTCATTACTTGGTACTAAATAAGTTCCGGTTTCCTCCTTCCCTCAGGTATGCATATGAGCAGACAAGTAGATACACAAAGAGGTATATACTTATTAGAAAAAAATCACTTGCTTAAGCAATAGACAGGAACTATGGGACTCAACCTTGAACAAATAGGCATAAATAAGCGGGAAAGTGTAATATTTGTTTGAGAGCTTGAATGCATTCTTTTAGGACATATCTAGGATGTCCCTGCATCATCACCTTGGTAAGAACTTTGTACCTTGCCTGCCAGTCATTTATGTGCACTCTCTGTCACAGTTACTCCTACCTCGCCCTGCACCTTCTACACCATTGCCACCACCAGCATCACTGTGCCTGGCAGCTGGGTGAATCAGGAAGACTTCTAATGTTTGTTTTCCCATATTTACCAACAAGTCTTCCAAAGTGGGCCCAAATTTAAGTTGTATAACTTTGCTTTCCCTCTCTGGATCTTCATTACTAGAGATGGAGGCAAGCATTTTACTATGGAAAGCACTTTTGACCTTAGACGGGTGGCCTAAAAAGTGGGTACCAACTTGCCTTTAGGACATATTCAGGAGGGGTTCTATACCAAGACTCTCTGGCCAATGTAGGCCAACAGTTCTTTTCCTTTGAGTTTTCATTTGCTTCATCTTAACCATATTTCTATTACTTTAATCAGTACATTCTAATAAAATTACTTGCATGTCTCTCAGTAAAAATACGGTCTTCTTGAGTCCCCCCATATGAAAATTATTTTCTTAAATCTTTGTAGGCCTACTGTGTCTCTGAAGGGCTTGGTGCATATTCATGGTTTGATAGCATATCATGGACAGTTCTGATATTTTAAATAAAAAATAGGCCGGGCGTGGTGGCTCATGCCTGTAATTCCAGCATTTTGGGGAAGATGAAGTAGGAGAATTGCTTGAGACCAGGAGTTCAAGACCGACCAGCCGGGGTATCACAAGAGACCCCATCTCTGTAAAAATAAAATTAAATTAAAAAGCCTGTTGTGGTTGCATGCCCCACTAGCCCCAGCTACTAGAGTGGCTGAAGCCAGAGGATTGTTTGAGTGCAGGAGTTCTAAATTACTGTGAGCTGTGATCACACTCTATCCTGGACCACACAGAAAAAACCCTGTCTGTAAAAAAATTTCAAAAACAAAAATAATTACAAAGAATAGGAAATTAATTAAATATAAGAACCAATGATTGCTTACATTTTCATATGTCTTTCCTTATGTTCGCTTATCTTGATACATATAAACTCTAAAATAATAGGATATAACTTAAAAAAAAATTTTTTTTCTTCAATTTCTACGTGTGTAACGAAACTTTAGTATTGTCAGAAATAAAGTCATTATTTTGTTTAAGGAGAAGGGGCCTGCTAGACTTAGTAAATGTAGCCCTTATCTTTCTTCTCTAAGATAAAATGTCAGGTACTGGCTAGATGCTGCACTCTACAAGTATATCATCAGTTTTGTTTTGCTTTCAGACTAGTACTAGGAAAGAATGAGGTCATGCATTTTGAAAGTGCAGCATATTTTGTGGGTTTTCTTTATGTGTGTTTTCTTTTTGAGTCAGATAAGTTTTTTTTTTCCTTCCTTTTCAGGTCACACTTATACTTTTATGCAAAATATTCTAAATTATGTCAACTGAGGACATGGCTACAGATAGTAGAAGTGATTTTAAAACCCACCAAGCATAAAAAGATTTTTCTAAGTTCCCAGAACAGCCAGGTTTCTGTTTAATCCAACCCCTTTAGAATGTAGCTTATGTCTCTGATATTTAAAGCCATGTGTTTGTCTTGAAATAATCAAAACAATAGAATCCTCAAAGAATCCAGTCCATAGGCAACATGTATTATGTTATTTAGGTAGTTTTGACAAGGTTACCTAGGCATTTAAACATTATTATCTACAGAATTTCTTTTTCCTTCAACATGAAGACATTAAGTTCAGATTTGTAGAGCAGAGAATATCTGTTTCATATTTAACACAAACTATCTCAATTTAATCCGCATTTTTCCTTCGTTAGACAAGCAAAGCTAATTATTTTGAGAAATGAATGAAAAATAACTAATGATAATTAGAAACAAAGGTTTTTGCGGGTATGCTGTGTTGGTTCATATAGGAAATGTTCGGAAAACATTATAACAGCGAAAACATTAATTTGAAGAAAAAATTTGGACCCTTCAGATTTTGCTTTCCTATTTAGACCCGAAACCAATATTTTCACAATTGCGACTTGCTAGACATAAGTTACAAGGGATAATAAAATAATATCCTGCCTATTAATTGTAGCAACTAGCTTCAAAGGGATTATTAGACCCATGAACTGAAATCAAGTAGTAGAATATAGGATGATAATTGCATTTATTAGAATATGCCCAGATTTTAGATATTTTGATACTTCTTGCCACAAAAGACTCCAGAGTCATATTATGTTTCAGTGGTACTAGAGGAAGCTGCATGAATAATTACTGTTAGTTTCATGGAACATCTAAACTGATATTATTTTCACCCAGCTCTACTGCAAGTGCAAATTGCTTTTCCCAAAGCAAGAGCTAGCTTTCTCGTCTTTCTGCTTGATGAAGGTGAGTTATTGAGCCCTGGTTTGCCTTTTCTTCTTTCTCTCTTACCTCCTGTTATTCTTAGCCAGTACCACATCCTGAAACAATGTCCAATCTTCAAATGCTTTTATGTGCATTGATTTCCTATCCCCATTTTCTTGAGGGCAGAGAGATTATTTGCCTTTGCAGTGATTCCAAAAAAATTCTTACTGCAAGTTGAAGAGCTTAATGCGTTCTTGTTAATAGTTCTTTTGTCAGTTTAGAAGAGGGCAAAGAGAGGGGACATTTTCTATCCACAAACTGTAATCCTTCTAAAGACTTCATACACTCCTATCATCTGCATCTTTCTGGAAGAAGGCAGATCCCACATTGTGAATTTAACCTCTAGTTTAGTATATAAATTTGTTTTTCATTTTGATTAATATAAACAGTCACATCAGGCACAAAAAGAAATTTGTTTCTTATTTTGATTAATATAAACAGTCACATCAGGCACAAAAAGTGACAGGATTTTTTTTTTTTTTTTTTTTTTTTTTTGCGATGGAGTCTTACTGTGTCACCAAGCTGGAGTGCAGTGGTGTGGTCTCAGCTTACTGCAACCTCTGCCTCCCAAGTTCAAGCGATTCTCCCGCCTCAGTCTCCTAAGTAGCTGGGACTACAAGCGCATGCCACCACACCCAGCTACTCTTTGCATTTTTAGTGGAGACAGGATTTCACTATGTTGGCCAGGCTGATCTCAAACTCCTGACCTCGTGATCCACCCACCTCAACCTCCCAAAGTGCTGGGATTACAGGCGTGAGCCACTGTGCCCAGCCCAGGATATTTCTTGATGAAGACTGATGGAGAGATTTTTTCTTAAAAAGTAAATAAAAAATATTTAAGATTATTTTTCTTTAAACATTTTTTAAAGTACACGAATGAACTTATGAAAAAATGTGGTTTTAAGCTAATTTTGTGACATACATTTTGAATATTTAAAATTGGGCTGACAAAGCAGTAGATAGTCTCAGGAGTTTAATTTTACTGGTATGGCAAGAGTTGATAATTTGTGAGTTTTACAGTATTTTATTAAAGAAAGTTTACCAGGGAAGCAGAGTGGAAAATATACAAAAAATTATTCTAAACCTGCAAAATAAAGCCCTAGATACAATTTGTTTACATGTACTGATTAATTAGAAGGCTTACTTTGTAAGGAAGCACTATGCAAATTATTTTTCCTCAGTTATTCGTCTAAGAAAGAGACAAAAATAACTTTTATTACGAAGAAATCTCTGCCTTGCATCCATATTTTACATCTTTATAAAAATGTTTTGAAAGAGAGCTATAGCCAGGAGCCGTGGCTCATGCAAGTAATCCCAACACTTTGGGAGACTGAGGCATAAGGTTCACTTAAGCCCAGGAGTTTGAGACCAGATTCAGCAACATAACAAGATCCTATCTGTACCGAAAAAATCCTATCTGTACCGAAAAAAAAAAGAAAAAAAGTGAAAGAAAGGGAGATGCTATTACTGTTTCTTTCATAATCTAGCTACTGGCTAACCAAAAGAAAGGAGACATTGCTTAAGGTATTGATATTCTGGTATATGTGGAAAGTGTACATTTTATTAATCACCTATCTCACAGTATATAGATTAATATAAATTATATTTATAAGAGATTGATAGAGCTTTTTGAGAGAAAGTAAAATGATATATCTGGCCAGGAGTGGTGGCTCATGCCTATATAATCACAGCATTTTGAAACCTGAAGTGAGAGGATTGCTTGAGCCCAGGAGTTCAAGACCAGCCTAGGCAACATGGTGAGATCTTGTCTCTACAAAAAATTCAAAAATTAGCTGGGCATGGTGGCATGTGCCTGTGGTCCCAGGTACTTGGGAAGTTGAAGAAGGAGGATTGTTTGAGCCCAGGAGTTTGAGGCTGCAGTGCTGTGTTCGTGCCAGAATGAGACCCTGTCTCAAAAAAGTGAAAAACAAATGACATACGTATATTATTAAATTTTTCTGTTATAACTGGTTCAAATTGTTCTTCACCTCCCAGGACTCTCCTAATCAATTAATTATGTTTCTTTGCAATATCTTTGAAATTTGTTATATGTTTTTATGACTCAGTTTTGACAATATTCAAGTGCTCGATTGAATCTCTGCGTGCATGTTGCCAAGAGTTTTGAAAGTAATTGTTATTAGTTAGTATACTTATCTGAAATTGTAGAGGCCCAGAATTCTCTTTCACATTCTGTGCTTTCCATACCAGTATTTTAGTTTTCCATTTTTGTTTTGCCTAAACAGTTTGAATTTTGTGCTCCGTCATAAACTCCTACTTTTCCTTTTCTGATTTTTGCTGCAATTTATTTGGACTAGTGTTAACTTATCACCTAGAAAAGGATGTTATTTTAGGAATTTTTCTATCAGTTTAACTCATTGAACTAAAAATCTGTCTCATGTCTCAGTGCAACAGAATGAGAATATATTTTAGGTTTCATAATTAGCATGCGTTTAAAAGGGTTTTTACATTCTTTGTGTGCAATGTTTAGCAAGGTTTATACATGTTTAGAAGATTAGGTACACCTAGAAAATATAATCTACTAGAGGGAGTTCTTTTATCTTATGGTTTCAGCAAGTTTAACTCCATGGAATTGCAGGAAGAAAGAGATTGTATAAATATGCTAGTCGTATTTCGACATCGCAGTCTTGTATTGACACTTTCATCAAACTGTGGGAGAACAGAGCATTTATCTTGGGGTACAAGTGCTTGTAAGTATTTTGCAGAGCAAAAGTTTTCTCTTCTATTTGTACTAAATCTTCTAGGCCACAAAGCATCAAGAAGAAAATTGACTAAATAATTATGGGTTCTGTACCTTCTTCCAAAATACCTGCCCTTGACCTGAGGAATAACTTTTTTTCCTGATAAGATTGACCCAAAATATGGCTTGAAAGTGACCTTTCTCTGCTCTACTATTAAGAAATAATAGCACATGCTCTTATTACTTCTCTTTTCATGACTTGTTCATGGGTTTCTGTCAACACCAATAAAGTGGTTCTTTGTAATAGCCAATCATTTGTTTAGTGCGTGCCTCATTTCTACTCATCTTAGAAATAAAAGTCAAGAAGTCCCACAGAAATGCCCCAAAGGAAAAGATAAAATAAAACAAAATGACTTAATTCATGATACTTATGATTTATTGAGTCTTCTTTCATCTGTCATGTAAGATGTACAAGCACCAGGTTAAATTTTTATTTTTGGTTGGTTTCTCTGACAGAGACTCGTAATTCTGCCCTAGAGTTAAATCTTATGGACAAAAACACCGAAAATAAATAGCACGTTTCTTCCTCTAGATGCCATCTTCTCCATGACACATAACAATGTGGATTTGCTCCCAATAGTTTACATGGATAGCCTTCAAATATAACACTGGTAGCAATCAAACAAGTTAAGTGTAAATCTTATTTATGTGTGACCCTTCTCTCTCTCTCTGTCTCTCTCTGTCTCTCCTCTCTCTCTCTCTCTCTCTCTCTCTCTCTCTCTCGCTCTCTGTCTATGTGTGTGTGTATGTATGTATCTATGTGTGTGTGTGTGTGTATGTGTATGTGTGTATATATATATATACACACATACACATACATACATACACCCAGGCTGTCTGTCACCAGGCTGGAGTGCAATGGCACGATCTTGGCTCACGGTAACCTCTGCCTCCTGGGTTCAAGCAATTCTCCTGCCTCAGCCTCCCAAGTAGCTGGGATTACAGATGCCTGACATCATGCCAAGCTAATGTTTGTATTTTTAGTAGAGACAGGGTTTCACCATGTTGGACAGGGTGGTCTAGAACTCCTAACCTCAGGTGATCCACCCGCCTCAGCCCCCCAAAGTGCTAGGATTACAGGTGTGAGCCACCGCACCCAACCTCTATATTTTTTAAATGCCTCATGTTTCCATTTTAACTTGATCTTGCGTATATAACCATTTAGCTAAGCTTCTAAGACTTAAAGAGGTATGATTTTAGCTTGCCAGTATTCATTGTTTTGAGCCCCATTTATAATGAAGTATAACAATAAGCATTATTACACTTTAGTGAGTTAAAATTGAATATACTTGAGTGACCTGACTTGCTCACATTAAAAATGGAACAACAGAACAGTAGAAAAAGTGGAGTGATCTAGAGATTTTCTTGTAAACTTTACATTAAGAGACTTTATTTGATAACCTAATCAAAATAACTGACTGTGTGTTTTCCTCTTCCTATCATTTTCTCAGATTCCCTTTCTATCATCTTCTCTCTCATCATCTATCCTCATGATCCATAGCCTCAGGTCTCATTTCAAGGAAGAAACAGGAGGAGAGGAAACTGTTTCATAATATCTTTCTGCAATCCTTTACCAGACCACCTAATAATATTCTTGCAAAGCACATCACAAATGTGAATAGCTGTATTGTTCCTGCATGATGGTAATGAGTATACTGCTAAGTCCGAAGGAGTTGAAAGTTAAGATAGGTCTTTTATAAAGCAGGGTACATAACATTAAGCGTAATGATAAATTACATATATAATCATGCTCTCTTTTCTTTAGGGTAAGTGATTAGTGTTTAAGTTTAGTACTTGTATTTGCTTTATAAAATGTACGTGGTGCTCATGTACATTTTGGCATGGACAGATCCTTTCTATGAACACTGTACCAAGTATTTTTTTAAATCACTGACTAGACATCCTGATTTATGTGTCTAGATTTTTATTTCCAGAAGCTTATACTATAACTTATTCTGTTTAATGGCTAAGATACTTCTGCATAATTTACATGGAGACTAAAGTGGTCTTTTACTGAGATACTTTTCTCTATGGCAAACCAACATTATGATATCTGATAAAAATATAATACTCTTCTTTTCATTTTTTTCCCCAATTTTAGAATGAATTAAAGACAAGTACCCATCAGAAAACATTCCCTGAAAATGCATAATTGTGATGTGTGATGCTGTACAGAGCAACTTCAGACTAATACATAGACCTCAAATTCATGAATATAATTTTCTCTGGATAGTTAGAAAGATATTTTAAGGTGGTTTCTTGCCTGAGGAATAATGTCATTTATGAATGCATATGCATACATGGAAGCCTCTGATGATGTCCTATATCTAATAAACAGCCCAAGTCATGGGCAAATAGATATCCTATAAACTGGGGAATGGGAAAAGTGTGCCAAGTTATTTCCATTGAGCTAAGATTTAGGGTCCAGATTCATTTATTGACTATAATCTTGGGTAAATGACTTAGTTTTCTTGTGTTTCAATTTACTTATTTGTAAAATAAATCATGTTACTTCACAAGATTATTGCAGACATTAAAATTAGCATGTAAGAAAGCTTAACATACTTTATTTATACAGTCATTCTTCAGTTTTATAAATGTGCCCTTCTTGGTAGAGAAATGGGTAACATCAGTGAACTAGGTGGAGACTGAAGCTGTACATAATAATAATTTCAATGATTTGATCAATAATTTCAAATTTATTTTTGTTCATCCTAAGACAAAACTTTGAATTATTTATCTTTTCTGTTTGTCCCCTCTTAGCTAGATTGGAAATACTATTCTTGTTTTGTTCTTTAAAAGCAAATAGTAAAATGTTTATCCATTATTTTTCAGACACTGATTACTGTAGACAGGGTCAACATGACCAGTGTTTGAGTTTTAAAGCAATAGTTGAATCAAGTTGCTTCACAGTGGTTTCTTCAAAATACCACAAAATGACAGGAACACTTATGCAGTGAACGCTCGGATTTGCTTCTAGATCTTTGGTATTTGAAACATGTATGGAATGCATCCTCTGTGTCAGCCAAGACAGCCTCTGGAGAGTGAGGCAGGTTTGTGTGTTGAGGGAAGGGGGTGTGCAAGGGGGTGGCATGGCTGTATTAGTTGCCTCTGCTTCTGGTATCTGTTTTTCATTTCATTACATTTTGATAGATTATGTCATCTTCTTGTCACATACATTTTCACCCAAATCTGGAACTATATTTCTCTTTCATTTCCAACTCACATCCCCAAAATCATTCATGGAAGCCTTTGGCTAGGTAACAAACTTCTCTACTGTTTTGAGAGGAACAGGTCCTATTGTAGAAAGACAAATCTTTTACAATTGTTTGTCATAAGGAAAAATCTGCTTTAAAAATATTGCATAGGGCTGTCTTACTCTTATTCTTTGAAAAGTTATTACTGTAGAACTAGCTAGCAAGAGTTACTCTGTTCTGGGTTATTTGGGATTCGCTGTTAGCAATGACTAACAGTTTTTAAACCCATATATGGATGTAGGTGGTCGCAGTAATTTCCTGCTAGATTTTTTTTGAATTCCAATTAATATAGGTAGTTTCTGAATTTCCAGGTATTTCAGGATTTGCCTATAGTTAGAGTTCAATTATATTTCAAACACATTTTCTCTGCAAGTGACTGTCCTAAATGTTATGGCTAAAAAGGAGGAAGCATAAAAAACTTTTAAAAACACAAACAAAAAACTGTTCTTACCTACCTCCCACCCCAGCCCTACATTTTAAAATCTAGCAAAGTAAAAAGATGCATGCAAATTAAAAAAAAAAAAATACAAGGCAGATTATTGTATATTCATATAACAATCGTCAGGCACAGGAGCCTAAGCAGAAACATTCCTGATGTGGTTGTTCATAACAGCTAAGCAATGTCTGCTATTTATCACTGCTCTTATAGGCTGGTGAGAGTCTCTCATTGCCCACTGCTGGGTTACTCACCTTCTCATTTTGAAAGCACGTTTGGCCATTTTTTTAAAACAAAACTTTTGCTCAAATAACATGAAAAATTCCAAGTCCCTTTGGAGTTTTACTCTTACTACTACTGTAGCAGTTTGTTCATGTTAGGATCTCACATACTTTATAGAAGCAATGAATTCTTGCCTAGTTTTGCAAAGGTTTAGTATAAGAAAGGATAAATAAAACAAACCAATGAATTTGAAAATGGTATGAATTCAGGTTTCATGACTTTTTCCTTATTAATAAGAAAGGATTAGTGATACTAATGCTACTGGATTCCTAGAAAGGTTAAATGTAATAATAATGGACAATTGGTTGAAGACATGGTAGGCATTCCACAAATGTAAGCTCACTGTGAACTTCTTAGAACTCTGTGTAGAGTATGTATTCTTATGTTTGCTGAGGAGGGGCATTTTAGTCAATATATAGATCCTACTTTTTCACTCTTTAAATATTAGTTCTTCACTTCTAAAGTTGTTATTCTGTTGGCTTCCCATTTTTCCCCTTTTATTCTTCCAAGTGCAAAATTTTAAGTGAAATCTCGGGCAACCCTCATTTAACAATTTCATGTGAAAAAAATAACCATTGTGAACTCTCAGAGTAGTAATTACAGGAAGTTATGAAACTTTGCTAACTTTTACTAACAGATAAAGCATTTTCTTTTGATTGTTAGGAAATCATGTGTGGACAGCATGGGAGAACACACTCTGCCTGTACACATTGCCAACTCTTGCTTCATTGAGTTTCACAAACAATCCCAAGCTTAATTTTAGCCAAAAATGTAAACCAGTTCCCACAGTAAAAGTTGTGCTAATTTCCAAGTTGATTTTTATTTCTTTTTCATTCCTCTGTTGATTGAACTGGTCAAATTGAGCAGTGAATGGCCAAGGGACAAAGTGTAAGGTCAGAGGGGTCACTAAACCAAGACTAGGCTCTAGGATTTCAATGTCTCTTTCCTCCTTCTTGCCGTCAGTAAAGATCCCCTAGGCATTGACATTTTAAAAACTCTCCATGTCTTCTGTTAACTCCCTTAGGATCCTGATCTCTCTAACAATGATGGATGGTGACACTTAATTATGGACACTCACAGGCATCCAATTCAAGCAATCCTGGCTTCCAAGCCCAGATCTGCCCCTTACTAGCAGTGTGACTTCACGTGAGTTAGGCTCTCAGTTTTTTTCATCTTTAAAATGGGGATTATATTTCCTGATTCTAGTACCTGATTATAATACAGATTATAGTGCCTATCTCAGAGGTAAGATAAATGCACTTAGCACACAATGCAGAACATAGTAAGTGCTGAATAAATGGTACCTGCCATTATTATTGCAAGCTAATTAATAATGATGATTTATACTAAATTTATCTTTTACTCAAGAAAGGTAATGTCACTCCTCACCAATGAAGCATGTGTTTCTGAGAGACCCTGGAGTAGCAATGTCACACACTGTACGAGAACCAAAAAGGAGAGGTCTTTTGTTACATCAGCCACACTGCGCATAGATGACTGCTGACTCCTCTTTTCTGCATGAAGGCCAGAACATAAAAAGTTAGATATTTATAAAGTTGCTTATTTCATAATATTTGCGAGTTGATGATAATTTCTGTTTTAGCTCTTGCTCCCCAAGGAGCAGAGGCTTCTGGGGAGGTTCAGGAGCATGTGAAGGAACAACACTGGTAGATGGGGATTGGGACAAGGGTACCTTATTAATTCAGCTATCACTGTGGGTGACTGGACGTCAATCCCCTGGGGCAACTCCAAGAAGAAATGTAGGGTACACATCTTAGAGTCATCACACACAAGGGGTGAGGGAGCTAGCTTAGTTATACACCAACCCCCGACTAACTAGTAATGTCTCCCCTGGTCGTTTTTTTTTTGTTTTTTTTTTTAATTTTTAATTTTTGTAGGTACCCCTAGTATTTGTTATTTCTCCAAAACTTCTAACTTGCTATAAAGGAGGACAACAGAGATTATCTAGCCAGAGAAGTTCTTACATAAAGAAATGCAGGGCCTAGGTGCTCAGCATGGTAAGGACAAGGGAATATAAACAGGCACAAAAAGTATTTGTTTTTATTTCTTATACAGTAATATGGATCTAAGTTTGGGAAAATTTTAATGAGAATCTTCCTGAACATATATTGTTAACAATACAATGGCTTTATATTAGAATTTGCTATTGAAACAAATGTAGTTTTAGACAACTTCCTCAAAACCATTAATCTTTGCACACTTGCTTCTTAATGAGCCCATTTGCACAATCCTATTTATCATTGTACTTACGTGCTTGTCCATCTCTCTGAAACTTTGGGGGAACATGGCCAGAACTTCACCCAGGTTACTTTTCTTTCCATTGTTTAATCCACCTATCTGAGTTACCTTGTTTACCAATGTTATTCATGAACTGACAGGAGTTTATTTTAATCTAACATTCTGCTTTTCAAAGGAAGAAACTTATTACAATTTGAATGTATCTTATCCAAACTTCTTGGGACCAGAAGTGTTTCAGATTTTGAATTTCTTTGGATTTTTGAATATTTGCATATACACAATGAGATATTCTGGGTATGGGACCCATGTCTAAACACAGAGTTTGTTTATGTTTCATATATACCTTATATGTATAATCTGAAGGTAATTTTATACAATATTTGAAAATAATTTTGTGCATGAAACAAAGTTTTGACTGTTTTTTTCCATGACCCATCACATAAGATCGGATGTGGAATTTTGCAGTTGTGCATCATTTTAGCACTCAAAAAATTTCTGATTTTGGAGCATTGCGGATTTCAGATTTTTATTTAGAGTTGCTTAATCTGTATAAAAAAACTTTAAGTACTCTCCTGCCTGATATGCTTAGTAGTGCATTCATTTGCGGATTCTACCAACCTCTGTCCTTTTGTTATACTGCTGATAATCATTATTCCTCTGACATATTCCACGTGCACCTCAGTCTTAAAAACTAAGGAGGAAAAGCAACACAGAAATCTTTGTACTTGGTGCTTCATTTTATGTGAGCTCCCTGAAGGGACCGGCTTGTGGTTGTGCTGACATTCTGGTGAAATTAATGCTCCTTCTTCAGACTACTGTTATTCTATTTATGGCCACAGGACTTCAATTTATAAGAGTCCAGAAAGTTCTGAGTAATGCGCAGAATTCTACATACACAGCAAATGCAGCCATAGCAAAATGTAGTCCCTGGTGAGAGAGGAAAACAGAGAATCAACAATCCTTTGCTTTTATTGGAATAATAAAACTGGAGCAGTTTGTGTCTGAATGTGTTGTAAACCAGACTTTTTTTTTTTTCTCATGTAAATTCTATAGCCAGGATATCACAGACATTGCCATGAAAGTAGTAAATGGAGAAATACAGTCTTTGGAGGAATCTTGACTTCTCAACACTCCATTTACTCATTCAAATGTGCCTATTTTTATGGATGGTGGGTCAAGATGGGGGATTCAATGGAATAGTGTTTCATAATAAAATGAGCATGAAAAGAATTTGGGCATATCTCCCAAAACATGAAGGACAAGTGAGTACAATCAGATATTGTTACCATCTCCCAAGTCTTCTCATTTGCTTTTTTAAAAGCATTGAAAATTTTGGAAAGACTCTGTGTGGACTATGCCATTCTTAATGTTTATTAAGGAGAGGACATTTTACATAATTTATAGAGCTTATTTTTAATTATTGTTTTGACCCATTGGATGTAATTACACGTTTTTTGTTGTAAGAAAAATGTATATAATTAATATTACCATATTAAAGAGTATTATAAAATATTTATCACCATTTATTAGACTAATGGTAGCATACTATTCACAGTTTTATTCACCCAGCTTTCTCCACATAACAACATATCTTGGCGCTCCTTTATAATAACGAATGTAAACATTTTCTATTCATTTTTGAGAAATGCATAAAGTTCCATTTTGTGAATACTTCACAGTTTAATAAATCATTTCCCAATTGATAAGCAATTGGCTTTTTTTCCAGATATTTGTTATGAAATACTATCCTAGTGAAGAGCCTTAAGCATACGCAAAGAATCTTTCAATAAGTACGTTTTGGTTTCAAATGTAGAGCTATTTTCTTTTCTTTTTTTTTTTTGAGACGAAGTACCACTCTGTTGCCCAAGTTGGAGTGCAGTGTCACGATCTCAGCTCACTGCAACCTCAGCTTTCCAGGTTCAAGCAATTCTCCTGCCTCGGCCTCCCAAGTAGCTGTAACTACAGGCACATGGCGCCACACCCAGCTAATTTTTGTATTTTAAAGTAGAGACAGGGTTTCACTTGGCCAGGCTTGTCTCGAACTCCTGAACTCAGGTAATCCATGTGTCTCGGCCTCCCTAAGTGCTGGGATTACAGACGTGAGCCACCATGCCTGTCCTGTGGAGCTATTTTCTAATGGCTAAAATTCAGAATCTGCAAAAATGAAAATGAAAACTATAATCTTACCATACAGAGATAATTATTACTAACTCTTTCTTTCCAGCTTTTGTTCTATTTGCACATACTCAAAACTCTAAAAGCGTAGATTAGGATGTATGTAACTCATGTAGCCTTTTTTTTTCTCAGTTAACATTGTGATATAAGTATTACCTATGTCAAAACATTTTTCCCCTCTATAAACATGATTTTAGTGTCTGCATAGTATGGTAATATTATAATTGACCACTTATCCATAATGTACAGACATATTACACCCCCACACATATTGCTATATTACATATAAGGGAAGATATACTGATTTGTACAGTAAACCACAGTGCACATGTACCTACATTACCTGTAAGTGTAACTTCCTTCTGATTATGATTCAGTAGGTCTGAGGCAGGACAGGAAAGCCAATGCCAGTTATCCTTGGACAAAACTTCAAATAGCAGGGGTATAAAGGATGATGATGGCCTAGTATTTTATTTTACTTCCTTTAAGACTGAACAAAGGGACTGAATTTGTCATATTTAAATTAGATGCACTGGCACCCTAGTAGTTATATTTATTGAACTCTCTAAGAGACTTTCGAAGGTAGATACTCGGTTTAGGCTATTTTAGCCACATCCCAAATAAAGTCAGAATACTGGACTGTGTGACCTCTGGATATCATTTTTTTTTTTTTCTGAATCCTTTGATTCCAGGAACACTTTTCTCTCACTTTTCAGTATCTACCACTAGATCTATTATAGATGTGTTACAGTTAAACATCAAAATATGGTGGCTCTTTGCTGTGATAAGCTAGAGAGTGATTTATTAGTCAAGACAGGAATAGTATGGAGTTCTTTTTCACTCTCTTCCATATGTTGCAGAATTAACGCCAAACTGTGTTGGGTCTGAATCCTTTCCATTGAGGCAGGTTGTAGAACATGAGCTTATGAGGCTCCAGAATTTTCCTGGAATACATCTTTCCTACATTTCTTGTAGGGCTCGTGTTCCCAAATTAATCATTATACAAATACTCAGCTGGCTGGCTATAGGAATGCAAGTAAAAATAGCAAATTTTACTTGCTCTCAAGGGCCTTTGAGTTTAATAGATCAGACAGGCAAGAAAATTGGTAATAATAGAACATGTATGGTAAATAGTGAGATATGAATAGGTACAAAAGAGGGAATCCTAACTCAATATTTCAGACATTTTTTTTTTTTCCAGAAAAGTGAAGACAAGATATAATTAGCCAAGGAAAGTAACGGGGAGTTAGAGGAGAAGGGAGTATTTTCCAGGAAAGCCTAGAGGTTCAAAAAGGAAAGAGGAATTTAAAAACCGAGAAATTAGAGAGCTGCAAGTAATCTGGTTAGAGGATGCATGAGGGAGATTATGAGCGTGTGTGTGTGTGCTTGTGTGCGTGTGCACATGTATATGTTGGAGATTTGACATTGCACTTTTGAGAAAGGTGAAGAAGTTGGAAAGGTTAGAAAGGGCCTGAACTTGAAGGACTTTGTTAAGCTAGCTAAACCACTTGAAATTAATTCTGAGAACAATGAAGAATTGTTTAAAAGTTTTAAGTAGTGCTCTGCTCACCTCGGCCTCCCAGGAGTTTGAGACCAGCCTGGCCAATATGGTGGAACCCTGTCTCTACTAAGAATACAAAAATTAGCCAGGTGTGGTGGTGGGCTCCTAAAATCCCAGCTACTTGGAAGATTGAGGCAGGAGAATTGCTTGAGCCCAGGAGGTAGAGGTTGCAGTGAGCCAAGATTGCGCCATTGCACTCCAGCCAGGGTAATAAGAGTGAGACTCCGTCTCAAAAAAAAAAAAAAAAAAAAAAAAAAGATTTAGGTAGTGAATGTCACCTCCATAGAAAAACAAGCAAGCATCCGGAATTACAAGAGCTCACTCACTCACTGCAGTCTGGAGAATGATTTTTTGGTAGCCCATAGGAGGCTAAAAAGTTTGTTGGAAGTCCTAGAGTGGTTAACGATGACTAACTTTTGTAAGTGTTTATGTTAGCACTAGATGCTATTAGATGTACCTAATACTGATGCAAATGGTATTTTGAGCTATTACAAATATTATTTAACTTTCAAAACAGCTCTTTTAGGTGTGATTGTTTATTATAATAATTCTCTCTTACATTTAAGTACATTGAAACACAGGCATAATTGCATTACACTTCTGAAGCCATAGAACTAGGGAGTTGTAGAAGTTTGTGGTTTGTTTCCAGGGTCCACTCACTTCACTTTGGAGTGTACTGTCTTCTCCATGGAAACTATGATGAAGAAAGTAGGCATAACTCTTTTGCTTGAAGTTGATTGACATATGTACATATATTAATTCAATGCGCAGGGAAGAACTTGGCTCAAAGTCCAGTGAAATTATAAGAAAACATTGTCTATAGGAAACATTTTGACGAGATCAGTTGCCAGAAACTTCTTAACGAATGCTATTTAAGGAGAACATCTGAGTATCAGATGGGAGCTATTATGGTTGAGAACTTTCTATCTTAGTACATGTAGGTTCACATGTGCTAACATTTCTGCAATACCCAGAGTATTTGTACAAGTAGGAGGTTTAAAGTTCTACCCTGGTAGTGCCATGTTATAACAAAGTATGGTTTATTATCCTTCCTTTGCTACCAAGTCAATTTCTATTGAAGTAGATACAAACTCACCTCAATAGAATGGATTTAGAAGATTTAGAGCCAGAATTGATGATTCCCAGTCTTATTCTGAAAGACCTGTAAAATCTTTAAATATTCATTTAATCCAGGGATCCCCAACCCCACATGTTGTATTACAAATGGGCTGCACAGCTAGGAACTGGGCCACACAGCTGGAGTTGAGTGCTGGGTGAGTGAATGAAGCTTCACCTGTATTTACAGCTGTTCCCCATCACCCACATTATCGCCTGAACTCCCTCCTGTCAGATCAGCGGCACCATTAGATTCTCATAGGAGCGAGAACCCTATCGTGAACTGCGCATGCAAGAGATCTAGGTTGTATGTTCCTTCTGAGAATCTAATGTCTGATGATCTGCCACTGTCTTCCATCAACCCCAGATTGGACTGTCTAGTTGCAGGAAAATAAGCTCAGGGCTCCCACTGATTCTACATTAGGATGAGTCATATAATTATTTTATTATATATTACAATGTAATAGAAATAAACTGCACAATAAATTTAATGAGCTTGAATCATCTCAAAACCATCTCTCCGCACAGGTTCATGGAAAAATTGTCCTGCACAAAACTGGTCCCTGGTGCCATAAAGGTTGGGGACCCCTGATTTAATCTTTGCTTCTATTTCAATTACTTAAAAATGGGTAAAACACATGTGTGTATTCCAGAAAGAGATTGGTATATAAAGAACGTTTTATTGGATAAGTGTTTCCAGTGCTGAAATACAGATGAATTTTGGCCCTTACCACATTTCCATTTAAATGTCTAGTTATTTTTGAAAGATAAAAACAACTTTCCAGGAGCAACAGAAGCAACTCATTTCTACCCAATTGGGCAAATGACTTAACCTCTCAAAGTCACTGTTGCCTCATCTGTAAAACGGTGATACTACTGCCTATTTTATAGGATTATTGTGATAAAATACATGTAAAGTAGCAGGCATCTAGTGGGAATTCAACCAATGTGGGATCATTTATTTATTTTTCTTCCTTAGCTCTGCAGTTGCATTATTAGTTTTAAATGCTGACATTACTTTTTGAATTGCTGTGTTGGTTTCAGACTTCCTGATTGAAATAATTTTAAAAATTGTTAGATTTTTTAAATCTAACATTAACAGAAGAATGCAGATTTTTTTGACAGGAAAAAATGCTACTGAACATTGTTTCAACATAAAAGCTGGTAAGGTTTACCCACAAAAATAAAATACTTCTTAGAAAAGAGCCAACATGGCATTTATTAGCTTTGACCATTGCTTGGCAAGGTTAGTTCTTACTTCCAAATTCATAATGTTGTCAAGATTTCTTGTTACCTGATCACTGGCTTAATTAAACTGTTAACCCATGGTGTTCCAAGGGGAATGCTTTCTGGTGTCAATTCCCTTGTGCATGTAATGAGACCCTAGATTTTAGCTAGGGGCTTTTTGTTTCATCAAATAAAACAATAGCTTTCTTGCCTATGTCCACAGTGAATAGCAATCCTATTACAATTTACCAACCATTACAGACACATTGCAGGGTAAGGAGTTGAAAGATCTTCTAGCACTTGTTATCCACAGGGTGTGTCATTTAAATCCAGTTTCATATGAAGCTTGAAATATAACTTTTATACAGAAAAATGTATATGGAGTAAATCCTCCAATTTACCTTTGGACCAGAACATGGTCTATAAAAGTGGCACATAATGCAAATGAAGTTTACTTTCTCCTCCTTTCTTTTTGCTTGTGTAACATAAAGAATCACACGTTATAGGAACTCATCCTTTTCTTTGAAGCCAGGAGCTGAGAAGTCCCTCTAGAGCATAAGACAGTGCTTAAGTGCTATACTTAGGCACAAGTGAAAACATAATGAAATGGGAAATGTGTTTTAAAACAAAATATAATTAATATAAACATTCACCAGATTTATTTTCTTGTTGTGAATTATTGTAGTTTGTTGATTTTACTTTTTGAGGGTTTTTTTAGTTATTTCCTACATTGACTCACCTGCCCATCCTCCCACATATCTCCTCTTGTATTTATACCCTCCCATGCAACCTCAATTCACAGAGAAGCACTATCATAGCATAATTACATCACAGGGTTGTGGTGAAGAAAAACTGAGATAACATATATGATATACAATTCATGCAAATCTTAGGAATTAGTATTGGTATTCAGATTTAAGAACTAAGGTGGCACTAACTCCATACAGTCGATGTCACTACTCACGTAACAAACTGTGGTAATATCAGGTTTGTTTACTGCCTGAAAACAAGAGAGTATCGGGTATTGGCTGACTTTTCCCTTATTATTCAACAAAACAGCAGGTGTACCGGCAAGGGCTCTGCCTTCCCTTCCATGGCTGTCATTCACATCAAGCTGGTACTAGCAATTGTGAGACACTGAAGCTCCAAGGACATGATGTCACCTGCTGAAGGCTTCCAGTCTGTTGTGACAGAATAATTGGTCCCTGGCAGAAGGGAAGCATATGCCATTAGATGTAAGAACACTGCTACTTGATGTCAGGAAGAGAATCTGCCATTTGCCTACATTTGTCATGAAAATCCCTTTCACAGAGGCATTCTAGTCCTGACATTCATAATTACTTGCTTTCTATAGAATAATTCCAGTGTTGTAATTTCTTGCCTTGATACTTGTAGTTCCCTCCCTCTAATAAAATCTCTGAAAATTAAGCATCTATAACCCTGATTTTCTCTGCTCTGCAAGGAGGGCTATGATATTGTCATGATATCAATCAAAAGTGACACATAATCAAGACTTCCAGATCCAAGCAGGCTCAATTGCTCTGCTGCATTGTTTATTTCACAGACAGCACTGGAGCAGGAGGTGAAGAGGGGAGAGCTGTCTACCAAAGACATCTCCAAGGATCGCTTTCAGTGAAGCTTAGACTCAGGATTTGGCAGAACTCATAGTATGAAAACATGTACCCCACTACACCACTCTCCCACAAGAAACTCTTCGGGGAGAACGAGTGACATCTTGAAACATTTTGCAGATCTTCAGGGATAAAGCCGTAAATGAAAAAGATGTTCATGAAGTCCATCACCATCATTTAAACATTCTCTGTGTGACAGAAGGATGCCTTAGCAAAACCACAGTATTTTTCCCAGAAACCTTTGTGCACAGGATATTTTTATTATTGCTTTTCCAAGTTACCCTAAGAATAGAATATGGTGTTAAGAGAACTGAAGTCCCCAAAGATATCTTCCATCCATTTTCTTGGAGTGGAAGGAAAGGAAATGCAGACTTTTTTAAAAGATGGTTTGCTACTTACATATTCTTGACACAATCCTGAGATCTTAAAGAGATCACTATTGCCTCCTTTTAAGATGGCAAATGAATGGAGAGGGGTGAGTTTTGTACTTTTCAAATTCAAATGGGGTATATACATTAATTGTCTCTTCCTTTGTGTGGGTTAACAGATCTAAGAGACATGAAGAAACTGCTTGAAATTAATGTCTTTCATAAAAGATGACTTTTTCACATCTGGAGAATCTTCCTTTATATTAATATTTCTGTCTCCCAAATAACTATAAAATTTTATCATGTGAACTTTACATAGATTATGCCAATGCCTATTTAGTTTCTCTTTTACAGATTATTATTGTGAGAAGTGAATTAAGATGTTTGAAATAAATCAGTCTACTTTTGTGCCTGGGTAGATTTTACTCATTGGGTTAATAAACACATTCATCCTTATAGCTAGAACATTTAGATGTAAAATCAGGGATTAATGATATTCCATTGCTATTTTAAGTTAAGAGCCATATTTTCCAGACCTGTTAATTTTGAAAATACGGTTCCATGTTAACATGATTTTTCTTAAGTGTAGCAATGGGTTATCACCGTCTTTACTGTAAAAACAAACGAAACATCTGACAAGAAAAACTACCAAATAATTCTTTTGCACACACACAAAAAAGCCGACAGTTTTTCTGTCTTTCCCAGAAGGAAAAAGTATGCCTTGCTTTTTCTTTGTCTATCCTTTCAAAACCACATAAGGCCAAGCTAGACACAATTCATGTTTACAGAAATCAAAGACACTTTTATTTTATGGTCTCCTGCCATTTCTCTCTGTTATGGGACAATTTCTTACTGTGTTTCTTGCCAAACGAGGGTAGGAATGGAAAGACTATCAAGTGCCAGTAAGCCCATTTGAGAAAAGACAGGTCAAGGTTTTTCATTTTAGAAAGCCTACAAAATATGGAACAGCTTATAGTTATATGTTGTGATGCTTTCAGTGGACACTTTTATTGTGGTGTGTTTTATTGTTAAGTTTCATTGAACATCAAGTGATTGGCTCAGCCTGTGGGATGGCCCTCAAGTGTGACAGAGTCAAACAATACTGGTTACTGGTGGTAGTCCTGCCGAGGGCTGATTGCATGTTCCATTTGGAGAGTATCATGCCTTTTGCAACAAAAAGCAAACTAAAGCCCCTACTGATTGGCAACAATATATGCTACTTTTGTATTTAATTATTTAACACTTGACACTCTCAGATGGTACCTTATATAAGACCGATTTCCAAAACAACCTTGCTTTAGAATTGAAGAGGCAAGATAACAGATTGAAGATGACTTTCAGTACTGATTATCTCTTGTTTTCATTTAAATATCAGATGAAAAGTTTAGAAGCATGCTGATTATGTGGTAAAATAGTCACTGGCCTATATCTTGAAAGATAAAGTAGCCACCGTTTCAGGGACCTGGTTATTTTTGGCTCTAAATGTAGGCAAGAAAATTAAGAATTATCCCAAGTTATTGACTGCTGCAGATGTTCCCTTTGGAAAAATAAAATAATAAATAATGTAATTCCTACAGAGTTAGAATTAGATCATGTAAGAAACAAATTATTTTCTTTGCTGAAGTATTAAAAGCTGTACAAACTTAGTTTCTTTTTCATTATCATTTCCTGGATTTGATACTCCCACCCAAGATGCTAGGAGAAGTCACCAGCAATTGGGGTGATTCCAGCAGAGGCGACTGCTCATCAGCACTGAAGTGGGTGGCTTCAATTGAGTTGTCTCTGATGGGAAGCAGAGACTATGAGTGGGCTCCCTACACCTGTTTCTGGTAGATCTATTAGGAATCATCATAAGAGGACTATCTAACTTTGGAAGTATTAAAGGATGTGTGGCACTGACATGCCATCCACACATCCCTTCAGTGAAAAACTTGTTGTCTCAGCTCCTGGGAGGGCTACTGACGGACAACTGTCAATCCCTAAGGGAATTTCCTCAGCTACAGAAAGCTGGTTGACCCAAGGTCACGCCTTTCATGGGGTAGGCCACATCCAACAACTGATCAGTGTGATTGTATTTAATGCCTGGCCATCTCAGTCCGACTCAGCTCAATTAAGGACCACTCTAGCTCCCACTGGGGCCTGCTGAAGTCCGACCTGCATCACAGCTTGTGTTCTCCCTTTGTTCACTCCTGCTTCCTTACATTCCCTTTCACAGGCGATGACCCCAAAACCTCTCCTTAATACACATGACACCCTCTAAACTCTGTCTCAGGGTTGGCTTCCCAAGGAAACCAACCTGCAGCCAACGAGTAATCGGTCCCATTTAGAATTCTTGTACTTGGTTGTGTGCAATTACAGTCACATTGTAGGATTGTGACCCTGCTTTATCTTTGGTAGCTCTTGTTAGCAATGCCAGCAACTTCACGGCTGACATTAAAAGGCAGAAATGTTCTGTGAATAAGTCTCAGAAACGTCCCAAGCCTTCATCTTTTCACTTGGGACCAAGTATCAGCTCCTGATGGTATTGGAGAAAATGAAAAGAGTACATTCTATTTTGTGAGAAATATGTTGGCTTTAGTGTAATGAAGAAGCTTGTATAGTTTTTGAGTTATGTGTATGGCCTTATGAGTTTTTGTCTTTTAAAAAACTTCTCTCTGATTTAAGATTTTAAAGAATGATTGCCTTCATTATCAGTACTTGCTGATGCTGCCAATTCAATTATCTACAATGGAGGGCAATGGTGTCCAATACAAACTAAAACAATGATTTATCCAGAATCATTTATGTTTGTCCCTGAAGTACTTTTTACTTACATTTGAATGCAAATGCCTATTTAATGCACATTTAGAAACCTAACTTTTAAATAAACTGCCTGTGGATAATGGAAAAAGTCTATATTTATATTTAATTCTTTCTCTAAGAAAGCTATAATTATATATAATCATAGAGATAAAGCATTATCTTGCACAAAAGTCTTTTTGATATTTTATCAGTCATAAAACATATTAAAAGGAAGTAGAGTGGATACAGGGTCAGTTAAGTGAAGGAATAGCCGAAAGACACTTGAGGAAAAAAAACACGTTACCATGTTTCAGATTACATTCGTAACTTTCTTGTGAAATGGAAATGAATCAAATTGAAGGAGATGATTCATGTGAGCAATTGGCATTACCCATTCAAACTTGGTTGATACACATAAATAATTTTTAAAGAAAAACCCTTTAGGCTATTTCCACTTTAAAAGCTCACCTCTCTGTTTTTAGAACTTTTATTGATTTGCCTTTTTGGATTTGTGAATAGAAAGAACCCAGGTCTTATTAATGTATATTTTTATCTTTTTCTTTGATGGGTGATAGTCATTGGGAATACTAAATTTAAATATTCTCTTTCTCCCCTATGTCAATAGCAAATAATAATATCAGTAATAATGACAGCTAAACTTCATTGCATGTGTTCTCTGTTCAGGCACTATACTAGCACTACTACATGTATTTTCTCTGTGTTTCTCCAGAAGCCTTATAAGGAAGTTCTCAGTAAATCCGTGAGAGCCAAGGCTCTGAAAATTTAAGTAATTTACCACAGGTCACACAGTTATACAGTAGCAGGCACAGCACTCAGGGTCAGGCAGCCTGACTGGCACTATACTCTTCCCAATATACTCAACGTTTATGGGTGACAGCTCTGTGTCCTCAAAAGGAATAGAATCAGCTTCAAGTGAAAAGACAGTGTGCTAGTTCAGAGACTGAAAACCATAATCCATCTCATTTGAGTGAATTCCCTTCATCCAGTTTAACTGTCAGGCCATGCATTCACCGCATGTTTTTAAACCTCTGAGATTCAGTTTAAATCATGACCATTTTCTTTAGAGGCTTTCAGAGGTATCAGGCTGCTCTTTGTATATCTTTTTATTACTTGGTACTGACAGTGCTATACATTATGGAAATGCATTAATTTCTGAAATTTTCAGTATAAATAATTGCTTATACAGACATTAGTATACATGCCAATAGACATTAGTTCATCATAAAATATTTGAGTACCTACTATGTATTAGGCACTGTTGCAGGCATTAAATATAGAATACAGTAGTTCCCCCCTTATTTGTACAGGATATGTTCCAAGCCCCCCAGTGGATGCCTGAAACCACAGATAGTACTGAACCCTATGTATACGATGTGTTTTCCTATACATACATACCTGTGATAAAGTTTAATTTATAAATTAGGCACAATAAGAGATTAACAACAATGAAAAATAAAAGAGAACAATTACAACAATATACTATAATAAAAGTTGTCATTGTGATTCCCTCTCTCAAAGAATCTTATTGTACTGTACCTTAGGTAATGGAAAGTGTGCAAAGTGAAATGACAGGTAAGAGGGGACTAGTGTAGTAAAGAAAATGGACATTGTGTCCACTTTCATGTTGTTCCTTAGACCGTTCCTGGAAATGATTTTCTCCACATTTGTTGGCTCTCTCAGCTGTTGTGAACAAATTTGGGAAGAGAGTTTCTATGGTTTGAGTCTGTGGACTTGGCCTGAGTATGAATAACTGGGTCATGTTCTTGACCTCCAAGAAACTTGGAGCACAGCCTAAGAGATTGCCTGATGGATACAGTCATGAAATTTAGAACTTGAAGGGACGTTGGAGACCACCTAATCCGACCATTGTAAACAGATGCAGAAACTTCAGAGCCAAGCGAGGTCAAACTACTAACCCAGGATCTCAGAATGAGCTTGTGGCAAAAGCCAGGCCAGAATCCAATTTTCTCCTTCAAGGGTCACTTTCTTCCCATGGCTCCATACACACACTCTAATCTTTGGCACACCCTGGTCTTAACCTAGTAAATACTTTGGATAGGGTAATAATGAGGATTAGTTATTGCCTTTTGTGGTTGAGCAAACATCTGGGTCAATGCTAGTAACTGAAGAAAAGGAAAATAATAAAGCAAACCAACTACATGATTTACCAATATGAAAGTGAATACTTGCATAACAATTAAAGAGGTTAAAAATTCAAGGGATGACAACTGCTCATATATCTTTGGAAAGCTCATAAATAACAGAGACACTGTGCTTTTAAGTGATCACTTTGCTGCTCCTTTTTCTTCTTTATGTGATTAATCATGATAGGAGAGCATTTTCCCCTTGAATAAAGCCTACAGCTTAAAGAATCAGACATTTCTCCCCAAATTTGTTCTTTTGGCTCATTATATAAGAGAAAAAGGTGTTCTCTGTTTTTGCAAAATGAGATTTAAAGTCATCCCTAGCTCTGTTGGATAATTTTAGATCTCACCTTGACTGGGTTAAGTGATACTTAGATAGCTAGTAAAACATTATTTCTGGGTATATCTGTAAGGGTGTTTCTGGGAAAGGTTTGTATTTGGGTGTTATTTTTGTTAATTTTTATTTATTATTATTATTTTGAGACAGGGTCTCCCAAGCTGGAGTGCAATGATGCAATCTCTACTGACTGCAATCTCTGCCTCCCAGGCTCAAGTGATCCTCCTACCTCAACCTCCCAAGTAGCTCAGGCTACAAATACACGCTACCATGCCCTGATAACGTTTATAGTTTTTGTAGAGACAGAGTTTCCCCATGTTGCCCTGGCTGGTCTCAAACTCCTAGGCTCAAGCACTCTGCCCACCTCAGACTCCCAAGTGCTAAGATTATAGGCATGAGCCACGATGCCCTGTAGAGATTAGCATCTAAATCAGTAGACTAAGTAAAGAAGTTCTGCCCTCACCAATATGGACAGGCTTTATACAACCTGCTGGGAGACCAAATAGAACAAAAAGATGGAGAAGGGTAAATTGGCTGACTTCTGAAGCTGGAATATCCATCCTTTCATGTCCTTGGACTTCAGCACTTCAGGTTCAAACTTCACACTCTGAGACTGACACCAGGCGCCCACTAGGTTCTCAGGCCTTTGGGCTAGAAATGAAATACATCTGCAGTTTCCCAGGTTCTCCACTTGCAGACAGCATATCCTGCACTTCTTTGCTTCCATAATTATGTGAGTCAGTTCCTATAATAAATCCCATTTTCTTTTTCAGAGATAGAAAGAGAGAGATATCTCTTATTGGTTCTGGTTCTAAGGAGAACCTTAATATATTTTCCCTGTGAGGATGTGATTTTGGTAATATTAATTCCTCAAGACCTTCTTAGTGATTGATTATTGTGGCTTATATTATATATGCCACAGATTACATATTCCTTACAGTATCAAACTTTAGAAAAGTGTTCAATTGCATGAAATTTCTCTTCATTTTCCCCCTCATTAATGATCACTTTCATACTTTGGTAGAATATATTCACCCTCTCCTTGTTCAGTGTTTGCCATCTGATCCCGTATAAGGATGATTAAAACCCTTAAGCTGCTTCTCACTGAAAAGAAAGATAAGACACATAATGTGCCCTTCTCTTACACTACCTAGCATACCATTCCCAGAGTCAAAGAGAAAAGTCTGTAATGGAAACCTACAGGTAGCCTAGTACCCAGAGGAAATTATTTCTTCCTGGTTCTGTGAGGATGCCACTCACTTGGCTGGCTACATCCTGTGCTGGCTCCGTTCCAGAAAAAGACTGGTCATTTCTATACCATGAGAAAAGCAACAATATATTTATACACATACTGATTTAGTTTATGGCCAGAAAACTTCTCTAGTCCTGCCTCTCCACATTCTCTTCAAACATTCTAGCCACAAATGTGAGTAAGAAAATGTTTTATACTTTAATACATTCTGATACACAGTGTCTCTGCTTCCTCCAAGCATATATACTGTCCGGAGAGCAGTGGAACCATTCTATGATGAAAAACTTTGCTAAAAATCTGTTATTGGGCCAAGTGCTGTAGCTCACGCCAGTAATCCCAGCACTGGGAGGCCGAAGTGGGTACATCACTTAAGTTTAGAAGTTCAGGACCAGCCCGGGCAACATGGTGAAACCCCATCTCTACAAAAAATACAAAAATTAGCCAGGCATGGTGTTGCATGCTTGTAGTCCCAGCTACTCCAGAGGCTGAGGTGGGAGGATTGCTTAAATTCAGGAAGCAAAGGTTGTTGTGAGCCAAGATTGCACCACTGTACTTCAGCCTGGGCAACAGAGGGAGACACTGTCTCAAAAAAGAAAGAAAGAAAGAGAGAAAGAGAAGAAAGAGAAGAAAGAAAAGGAAGGAAGGAAGGAAGGAAGGAAGGAAGGAAGGAAGGAAGGAAGGAAGGAAGGAAGGAAGGAAACAAGGAAGGAAACAAAAAACTATTCTTTAACAAATATTTATTGAACATCCACTATAAGCCAGGATCTCTTCTAGGGGTTGGGGCCACATCAATGAACAAAGCAGGCAAATATCCTATACTTCTGAAACTTGTCCCTTCATGAGAAAGTCAACAAAATAAGAAAATTATATAGTAAGCCATATGGTACCACACTATTCTGGAGAAAGTTAAAGCATGTCAAGGGGGTAAGATAAAGGTGTATGTGTACAAAAGTGGTGAGGGGTGGCCTCTTTGAGAAAGTAATATTTTCAAAGACTTTTTTCAAAGATCTGAGCAAGACAGCCATGTGGATTCCTGGAGAAATATGACTCTGAGCAGAGGGAACATAGGGTGCAGAAACCCTGAGGCAGAAACAGGCCTGGGGTGTTTGAGGAGCAGCAAGGAAACCTCAGTGGCTGGAGCAAAATAGGGGAAATTAATAGGAGATGAGGTCAAGGAGGAAGCAGAGCAGGGCAGAGTCTTGCAAATTATTTTATGGACATCTGTTTTCATTCTGAGTGAGGTGGAAAGTCACTGTAGATTTTATGCAAAAAAGTGATAGGATGAAATTTACAGTTTCAAAAGAATTATTCAAATTGCTGTGCTGAAACGGCACCATCGGTGGGCAAGGCTGGAAGCAGAGAGACCAGTGAGGAGGTTATGGTAATAATCTAGGACCAATGAGCCGTGGTGTACATATGAAGGCATGGTTAAATTCTGAACGGTTCTGAAGGTAGAATTAAAAGATTGAATGAGTCCTTTAATTTGAATTAGTTCACAATTTATTTGAATGTGAAATATCAAAGAGAGGAGTCAAGGATGACTTCAAGTTTTGTGACCTAAGCAACAGATGGGTTAAAGTTACCATTTATGAGACAGACCGGCTGGGAAAGAGTAAGTTGAGGATAGGATGGGACAGTATCTATGAGACATCCAAGTGGAAATGTTGAATAGACAACCACGTATATGAGTCTGGAGACTAAGGAAAAGGACAGGATTGGAGATATGACTTACAGATAGAATTTAAAATCATGAGACTTGGTAACATAACCTTGTAGGGATCACAGGTAGGAGAAGGAAGACAGATGTACACGAGAGTGAATATTTAGCTGTCGTCTTCCTAGAAGCACAAAGAGCAAGTGTAGTAAATTACTTTTTGTTTTTTCCCATTTAACATGTAAGGTAGGATTAGGTTGTGGAAAATAATTTAGATATTCACAGATGCATGTGCACACATGTACACACACACACACCTCCCTCTCTCTCTCTGTCTCTTTCTCTCTCTCTCTCTCAACAATAGCTCCGAAAAGATGAAGGCAATGTTGAGTGGGCTGCTTTAGAAATTTGGCCTGTAATGAATATGACAGCAGTTAGCAGTTACAGGCCTTGAGGCAAATCTTTTTGTCCTGGGCCTTAGTCTGATTATTTGGGTAGTGAGCTATATATTTCCCATGTCATAAAGCACAAGGGGATCTTGTGTAGTTTCATCCCTCATAGATAATAGACAATAGTTTTAATTTCATGGAAAAAAATAAAAGCAACAACTTCTTGAAGATAATTCCATTCTTCTTTGTGCCCCCAACTCTATCCAATTTGTGGTTTTCTTTGAAATTATGGTTTGAAGATATTTTCCAGAAGGTGATTTCCCTGTCCTTTATGAATTGTAAAATAATTTCCTCCAGTCAGGCAAGATTTATTTCTTTAATGAATTAATGTGAAATCCAGGGGCTACCTCAGGCGTGCTTGTATGTGCTAAGCATTCTCTGGGCATTTCACAAATGTCTGTACCTAATTTGCCAGCAGCTCTGTGATATTGGTATAACATACTTCATTCATGGCTGAGAAAAGTGAGATTAGAGAGACTTAGAAACTGGTTAAGTTTGTAAAATGAGTTTTTGTAATGCAAATCCTATGCTGTTTTCTCTGTATATCATACTGCATCTTTTTTATAACTTGAACTTTTCATGCTCCCCTCCAAATTTCTGCCTTCAATTTAAGTTAAGCAGATCAAATATATCTACTGTAAGTTCCATGGAATCAGTGCTTCATCTCCTCCAACCATGTGACTAAGCACACATTTTAATAGTGAATTCTGTTGACAGCATCTTCCCTTGGAGAACTCCCTTGTATGTTCAATGTGAAACTACCTTAATCTTCTTTGCCCATGAATGGCTGTTTTTCTGATTAACTTCATTTCATAGACCTGGTAACTGAGGAGTGAAAAACCAATCTCAATGTCAGAGGTAAAAACACAGAGCCTGTTCTCTAGTGACAAATCATTTTGTTCAGGATATACTACCTGCCGAGACATTGTAAGTGTTCAATGAGGGGATTGTCCAATTTAGTGCATCAATGCCTTATCATATTTATGCACCCTTCTTCCATGTATATGCTCACATGACCTGCACAAATCCTAAATGGGTCTGATTACCCTTTGATGCCTTTTCATGTTTTGTTCTGCCATATTATTTCTGAGAATTTAATAAAAAGGGAAGGGATGTCTGAAAATATGACCTTTGAATTTCAATGACTCAAAGAGATGAAGGCATAGATGGCTGTTGAATTCAACAAATAGATTGGCAAAGATTAAGAAGATGGATCACACTACTAGAGTAGGTCTGTGAGGAAAATGGAACTTTTGCATATTGTTGATAGAGGTATAAATTTGTACAAATTTAGAAGAATATCTAAAACACATTAAATGTGTAATTCCTTTGATCTAATAATTCTACTGCTAGAAATGCATCCTTTAGATATACTTACACAGTTACCAGAATTAAGATATCTGGGCAGAAGTAACTAGGTCAAAATATTTGCTTATTGTCATACAATTGTGTTGAGAAGCAAACGACACTTACATGTCATTCTAAAACAAACAACAAGTAGAATAAGCTCTGAATTGATATTAGTTATTTTACTAATAATGCAAGTCTTATCCTTTGTATGTTAAAAAGTTTGAAACCACAGATAAATTAGAAAAAAGAAGAAAGGAGTATATTCTTGTTGCCATCACCCATAGATAACCATTATTAAAAATTTGATGTGTTTTCCTTCTAGTTCTTTTCTGTCCAAGAGTATTATGTGCCAACACACATTTTTTTCCTGCTTTTCCCGCATAACTTTGTAACACTGCCATTTTCCTTTTATTAAAACTTTAAGAATCATTGTTAATAAGCACAAGATTCCCTGTTATATGTAAGTACAGTAAATGAAACCTTCCCCTTGTGTAGGATACTTAGTTGTTTCCAGTTTTGCCTCAAGTATTATAATGGAAGCAGACAAAAAAGGCATCTACGTATTCCTTTTCTATTAATGAATTGTTTCTGTTCCACTTATGCTGATAGATTCTGGGTTTGTGGAAACTTAGTTAATAGTCTAAGTCAGTGTATTATAATTTGTTTCTTTCATGGTAAATAATGTTTATGGCTGGTAGAGTAAGTCAGCTAGTTATAATCATTGTAGTACATATACATGCATATGTATTACATATACACACACATATATATATTACGCACATATAATACGTATTTTCTTTTTATTTTAGCCATAGCATTTTATTTTGGCACATATATTCTGGGAGTAGCACAAGTTACATTATTGGTGGAAGTCCGGTATCCTTTAAGAGTTTGCATTCTATAGTGACTGCCTTAGTCCGAACCTTGACTGGTAGCTATGTGATTTGAGGTAGATCCTTTACCCATTCACAGCTTTAGTTGCCTCCTCTGCAAAATAGTGATGACAATAATACCTACATTGGAGGCTAAATATAAGTGTTAAAGATAATGCAACGCACAATGCTCAATACATAGTAAGTGCTTAATAAAGAGTTGTCACTGTTACTAGAGTTACTTGTTGCTCATTATTCACACTGTTCTTTTGATGTTATTGTAGTTTTGCTTTGTTTCTTGCCACACTTTCTCTTTACTTCTCGGCAAGTATAATTTTCTTAGCTATGAATTGTATTAATCTTAAGCATTCATTTCTGTAATGAGCACATTCTCCCTTCTCTTCTTCTGTCCCTTTTTCTACCCCAAGTAGTGCTGAAATATGAATTGTAAACTGCTAGCATTAAAATGAAATTTTTGACAAAACCATGAGATCCTACTTTCCTTCATATCTATATGAATTTGTGTCTTTTAAACCAGAGATACTAGATTGCTAATTTTTAAAAATCTGTTAACATTTTTCTAGAAGCACATTATTCAGTGTGTACAGTAATTAAGCCATTGATCTATTAGAATTATGCAGAAATATGGGGCTTGAACTCTTAAAATTCTCTTACTTACCTCATAAGTAGTAAAATTTAGACTTTATGATTCTAGTGTAAACTTCAAAATGCAGTAGGAGGAGAAGCAGAAAAATGACTTAGCTGCGTGGCAAATTGATAATAACCCGTTTAGATCTCTTCATTATGCCCCGTGGCTTTTCTGCATCCTTAACGTCAGATTTTGCTGCAGGCGTTTTGTATTTCTCAGGGAAAATAATTCATAAAGATCATGAATGGGCCACGCTTTGTGAAGAGACCTATTGTCGTTATCAGCCAGATTCTCATGGGAAATGGAAGTCACAGGAGGACAATCATAAATGACAGTTCTGATTATGTAATTTTGTAGTATATACTGACATTTGGTTTCCTATCTTTAGTATAGAGATGAAAGGATCTCTTTTTCTGGATATTTTTCATTTTTCCTTCTTTTTAAGTTTATTAAAATATAAATCAATAATAGTAATGATAAAAATACAAAAATATCTGAAGTAAAAGTCTCCTGTCGATCTGCCTCCAGAGACAAATATTATTATTTTCCTATGCAGACTTTTTGTCCTTTCTCCATACATTGAAGTCTATATACTTCTGTATACCACATGTCTGTATTATATACACTTTTTAAATAATATATTTTTTTCTTTCAAAGCAGCCTATAAGGCAAAGATTTGAGTTCATTAAGTTTATTTTGGAAGTGATCCATGAAAACAGAAGTAAAGGAATAGGGAAAATAAGATAGGGATGGGGAAAATGTTCAAAAACCATGTTCTATTAAGCAAGTTTTGGCTCTGGGCAATTGGATCTCAATTCTGCTCGAAACTCTGAGGAACCATGTAGAAAGCACCAAGATGAAAAGTCTGGAGCATTTATTGTTCGACTTCCATACTCCATTGGTTGGAAGTTGCCCCAGAGTGTTAACTCCCCTGCAACTTGGATTGCATGTGTGCACAGCTGAGCAACCTTCTGCAGCTTTGGAAAAAGCAGGGCAGAGAGACCCAGCACATACTTGGTATGGAACTGGTAACAGTCTATGACTCTCTACCACAGTTCCATTGTAATCAGGTAAACCAAGGAGATGTGCTGCCACATACCAGGAGCCCCTGCAATCCTGACCTGCATGCTGTTCTTCAACTAGCTTTTTAAAAAATATAACAACGTATCTTGGATACATATCCAAGTCAGTACATGCACACATTCTTTTTGTTTTTAATGACAGCATTCCTCCGTGAATATTAGAGTGGGCTAGCTAATCATTTAAGTAAGTACAATGCCAGCTTTTGTCTTCATTTTACTGTGTGAACATACAGGTATGCTAAATATTCCTCCATAAAACAAAGAGTGATTTTTCCTTCTCAAGCTTTTATGTACACATGAATCACGTATGGGCCTTGTTAAAATGCAGATCTGATTTAGTATATCTGGGAAAGGGCCTAAGACTCTCCATGTCTAATGATTCCCCAAGTCTTATTGATCCATAAATCAGGCTTTGAGTTCATGGTTCTAAAATGAAACAACATGAAAGAAACTTGTACATTGTGAAAATGTTCCTTATAAAAGTCTAGAAAGTTTTCCACAAGATAGGACAGTGGACTAGGAGCTGAGAGAATGAAATTTCCAGCTATAAATTTGCTTTGAGACCTTGGGCAAGTCTTTTCTTATCATGGTTATCACTCAGGTGCCTTGGCCCTAGGTAGTATTTTATGATCCAATATATTCTTTTTTTTGACTTGCAAAGAGAATATGCTTCTTGTCTACTCAGTTCCATGACTGTGTTGAGCCAAACTAAAGCTATAAAAACCAGATTGAGGATATTCCAGGGTTCCTACATGTTTATATTTATAGATCATCACTACTCTTATTAGGTGAAACTAGATGAGTCAGATTGCAAACCTAGATGTTTAATGGATATATCAAACTTAAAATATTCAAAAGAGAGTTGTAGATTTCCCCCCTCACATTTGGCCCTCCATCTTCTATGACAGTCAATAGTAACTGTGGGCAAAGATGCAAATGTCAAAACCCTGAGATCATCCTTGGACTTTCCTTTCTCAAATTCCTCAAATTCTGTGCATCAGAAAGTGTGTAGAATTTACCTGTAAAACAGATTGCTTACTCCGCTTTTCTTTATAACTATCTTCACTAATATATCCAGAAGGACTCTCCTCATCCACTACAACAGCTCCCCACCTAATTGGAAGTCGGCTGCATTTCTTACCCCTACAGTCTCTTACAGCTACTTTTTTTTTTTTTTTTTTTTTTTGAGACGGAGTCTCGCTCTGTCGCCCAGGCTGGAGTGCAGTGGCCGGATCTCAGCTCACTGCAAGCTCCGCCTCCCGGGTTTGTGCCATTCTCCTGCCTCAGCCTCCCGAGTAGCTGGGACTACAGGCGCCCGCCACCTCGCCCAGCTAGTTTTTTGTATGTTTTTTTTAGTAGAGACAGGGTTTCACCGCGTTAGCCAGGATGGTCTCGATCTCCTGACCTCGTGATCCGCCCGTCTCGGCCTCCCAAAGTGCTGGGATTACAGGCTTGAGCCACCGTGCCCGGCCTTTTTTTTTTTTTTTTTTTTTTTTAAGGCAAACCGGATTTTGTCTTTCCCCACTTAAAGTCATCAATATCTTCTCATTGTACTTAGCATAATCCCAATTGACAGTATGTAGATCCACATGGCCCACAAGGCTCTATGTGATCTGGCCCCTTTCCAAAATCACTTCATGCCATTAGCCGCTAGCTCCCTCTGTTGCACCCACACTGGCCTTTTTTATCTACCCAGGATGCACGAAGCTCTTTTTTTGCCTGAGAAACTTGGCTTTTTCACCTTCCTTGAAAATGTTTTGAATTCTGTTAATTTTGTAGTACTTTTTAGTGAAACTGAAATTCCTCAATCCTTTTTTTTATGTAAATTGTGTCATATGTAGCCATTGTAAGCATTTTCTCATTTACTTGAGAAGAAAATATAGACAGGCACCCAGTGAATGTGTACAGCCAATTAACAGGAAGAGAAGGAAAGATATTAACATTTATAAACTGTCCATTAATCTTTACAGTAACCCTATGGTAGCAGTAGTATTCTTTTAACTGACAGTGAAATAAAAACTCAAGGAGGTGAACTCATTAGTCTGGAATGATAGGGTCTACATACATATCTATGTGTTTATATACATAAACATATACCTAAATAATATGTTAAGTGCTTTTGGACTTGAAAGCAGATTAATTATCCATGCAAATCTCTGGCAGTTTGTTGTTGTATTGGCATTGTTCTCACTAAAGTGTGTGGAAATAATTTTTAAGAATTCATGAGTTCCCTGTAAGAATCTGTGTGTGTGTGTGTGTATGTGTGTGACTTTTCATTCTATGGCAATCTTTTAAAAATTATGAAAGCATATTTGAGATCATGTGGAGGATCGGTCAATGTCACTGTCTGTGTCTGTATTTATATCTGTAATTATCCGGTGCCAAAGAGGCCTGCTGTCATTGTCTGGGGCTAATGAGGAAGGAAAGAGAAAAGAGACTGACTAAATAAGTAAATGATGCTTTTAAACCAAATGAAAGCTGTTACCCTGGCAAGCTACACTCAGATGAAGGTTTTATAGAAAAAGTAGTGGAAGAATCCGAATGTCATGTGGCACAAAGTATACAACCTATGAATTTCAAAAATATTTAGTATTGCAGCAGATACTAGCAGATTCACACTGCAAGTGGCAATTTAGATTTGGCAAAATAACATCTAGGATACTAAATTAATATTTTAATTGAATTGTGTTGGTTATACAAGTTAGCTTTTATGAAATTTTAAAATGTATTTGGCTTAACAGTTGTACTCAAACTATAATGGAGGCATTTATGCCTCGCTACATCCTTGCACACATGTAAGGACTCTTTAGTAATAAAAATACCCAAATCAACATTGGAAGCCTTATGTATATTTATATAAGATATATATGATATATGGTGATATAACAACAGACATATAATAACATTATATGTTTATTTTTTCCTTTCTTCATAAGTGGTCTAATAGTAGAGTATACCAACCTTGGCATGACAGATTCTTTCACAGATAATTCTTGGTTGTAGGAGACATTCCTTTGTGTGTAGAATGCCAGTAGCAGCCCCTTCAGTGCAGTTGTTACAAATAAAAATGTCTCCAGATATTGCCAACAGTCCTCTGAGGGGAAAATTGCCCTGTTCCAGGATCACAGGTCTATCCATTTCTCTAAGATAGTAACCACTCTCTTATTCCATGCTGTGGATGAAGTTATAAACTCATAGAACTATGATCTTTCCAACTATTAATGAGGAAATAATTCTGAAAGTGCATATATAGGCTACATTATGAGAAGAAAATCTGGTAGAGTCAGGTGAGCATGGGGATAGTAGAAGAGAAATATATCTGTAA
The DNA here is from genome assembly GCF_003255815.1 of Theropithecus gelada. Classification (NCBI taxonomy): domain Eukaryota; kingdom Metazoa; phylum Chordata; class Mammalia; order Primates; family Cercopithecidae; genus Theropithecus; species Theropithecus gelada. The sequence goes on from NC_037669.1 coordinate 176,241,295, forward strand.
TTAAAGAGAATTTATGTGGCTCTGCTTTTATTTACTATTGCCTATTGATGCCTGGAATCCAGTTTGAATCTCCATCTTCATTCTCTCTGTGCAATCACCTAAGCAGAAATGTTTCCTAAAACCCTTAGTGGAGACCATGAACGAGTGGTATACAAATGAACCAAACAAATAAACACTGTCCAAGGTACTGCTGAGTATGTTAATTGTACAATATTAGGAGAAGCAGATGCTGAATTTCATGTTTGGTATTCTTTCTGTCTCAAGGGAGGGCAGTTTGAATGCAAGACACCAAATATACACTGTCTTAATTTTATATGTAAGGTAAAGCACTTATGAGGAATACTTTTATATTTGTGGATTTTGGCTATCAAAATTAACAGCTTCTTTATTGTATTTTTTCATTTTTTTCATGTTATTTTTGAATACTTTTAAACTTATAAAAACGTTGCAAAAATATAATAATACTTTTCACGCAGATTTCCCATGTATTAACATCTCTTACATTTGTTTTCTCATTTTCTCTATTAATATACACATATTACTATTTTAGGATGTTTGAGAGTAAATTAAGGATATGATGCCCCTGTATCCATAAAGAGTTTACTTATATGTCCTAATAACAAGGTTATTCATTTACATTACAACAGTGAAATAACATCAGGAAATTAACACTGGTACAATAGAAATGTCTAATCTATAGAACTTAGTTGAATTTTGCATTATTCTATGAATGTCCTTTTAATAAACAAAAAATTTTTGTAGGGGAGGGTTTTGGATCTAGGATTCAATCCAGGATCAAATGTTACATTCATAAGTCTCTTAGTGTCCTTCAATCTGCAATCATTCTTCTAACTTTCTTCATCTTGACATTTTTGAAGATTGTAAGCCAATTATTATCTAGAGCATCCGTACCTTAGATCTGTGGGATGTTTTTCTATGATTAGGTTCAGGTTATGCCTTGTTGAAAGGAATGCCATATAGTGCTGTGTTGTGCTTCTCAGTATATCATATCGAGAGGTGCAAGGTACTCATTCATCCCATTCTGCTGATACTACCTTGATCACTTGTTTACGGTGATGTTTGCCAAATGTCTCCATGGAAAAGTTACAATCTCCCCCCTTATAATTAATAAATGTCTTGTAGGGAGATTATTTGATTGATGTACATTTCCTAGTTCCTATCAGACTTTTACTCACTCGTTTGTTGTTTTTTTAATTTTTGAGATGGAGTTTCACTCTTGTTGCCCAGGCTGAAGTTCAATGGCATGATCTTGGCTCACTGCAACCTACACGTCTCAGGTTCAAGTGATTCTCCTGCCTCATCCTCCCGAGTAGCTGGGATTATAGGCGCACGCCCCCACGCCTGGCTAAATTTTATATTTTTAGTAGAGATGGGGTCTTACCACGTTGGCCAGGCTGGTCTCGACTCCTGACCTTAGGTGATCCACCCTCCTCGGCCTCCCAAAGTGCTAGGATTACAAGCCTGAGCCACCATGTCCAGCCTCACTCACTAGTTTTTAGATATACTGATCATTCTAATCTAAAGACATTATTACTTTCAGGGGTATCATGTGGTGATTTTGTTCATGTCAACATTCCTTCTACATTTATTAGCTTTTATTATACTTTAAGTACAGGTTTATCTTTTTCTCTTTTGTCTAGTAATTCACTTATGTAAGAAGGAACTCATAGATTGTTATTTTATCATATGGGTTAAAATCATTAATGACATTGTATGTACAGATGCTCAGACAGTTTAAATAGAGCTAAGAAGGTAAGTGATCAGTTATGTGCCAGTTGCATTTTCCCCCTCTCCTATAACATCTTAGCTAATATTGTTGTCCTGTTCCAATATTAGGATAATCCAGCAGAATCTGTCGCTGTTTCAAAGGCTGGGCGCCAGTTCTGCCTCAGTGATTCATTGAGGTGGAGGTGAAAGAGCAGAAGTCACCCTCCCCTTGGAAGCCAGGAGGATTTTACTGTTTTTAACAGTGCTGAGAATGCCAATGACTCGAAAGATGAGAAAAAAAAAAGACTCTTAATGAGTTTCAGCATTTTAATGTACTGCAGGTTCCCAATTGTATGAGTTTAAGAAGCTTAGCAATTCGGTATCTTCTGAATAATAGCATTTATTTTATACTCTAAATACTCCCAGGGAAGTCTGAATAACACTGCAGCTTCTTCGGTGTAATAGCTTTGGTGGGCTAATTGACTTGAACAGTGAAATTGCTCCTTAAAAAAAAAAGCCACACAGTTTTGATTAATGAGCCCAGTAATAAATCATTAATCTTTGTAGCTCGCAAATGATAGGAACAGTGTTATGTTTCCCATCCTGTAATATATTTCTTGATTCTCTTGCTAATACAGTGGCCACATTTTAGGGATCTCATTATCAATTTAATATGCCTACCTCCACATAATTTAATAAAACATCTAGTAAGTTTATACTTACGAGGAACAGAATGGGACACATTCTAAATAGTGATAATTGTTCTTTAATTAGCATGACTTATATTTAGTTAGTAGCTATCCTCGTAAAATGTTCTAAATTTCCTTATGTAATAAAAATTATAGAAATAATCGTGATTTACTGAGCTTTTATATTCCTGGAACTCTGCTAAGTTTTTAGTATGTCATAACATTGAATTTCTACAATAACCCTCTGAGGTTATTAGTATTATTATTTCTATTTTTCAGTCCACGAAATTTGCTGAGAAGTGTTAATAACAGTTAGTGTCAGGGTCACCATGTCATTACATGTTTACAGCTCATGCCTACTCAAAGTTTTCTAGAGGATTACGAACAAAATCATTTTTATTCAAATGGAAATATATAGTTAAATAGTCAGTCCAAATTGATGTTTGTTATTGTTTTAGGGCTTAATGTCTCTCAGTGGCTTTTACATTTTAAAATTTAATTTTCATGCATATCATGTAGCTGAGACACCATTTAAAAATAATTTAGATTGTCAAATCATCATTTTAAGGAAAATAGAATTTCAAGTTATGGGCTATAAGAGTCAGGGGACGGATATCTAAGTCTTAGCTGCCCTAATGTGTCAGCTAACAAAAAATAGGACTCTATGATTTAAATTTAGTTGTATAACATCCACTAGTCTGAACTTTCTAAGGCAGGCAGAGATCATGTCCTATTACATCTGTGCCCTCAGAATTTAGCTCAGGGAGTGACGTACACGAGAAGATGAAAGAACTGTTGAATGAGTGAGTGAATGATCAAGAGCAAATATGAAAACATAAGTGGATGATCCATTTAGTAATTTGCCCAAGTCAAGAGATGGAAATCGACAAGTGACTTTGAGTTGGATTAGTGTTGTGACCACAAGTACTTCCATTTGTTCAGGTGAGCTACTTACTGAATCACAAGACTCCTATAGGGAGAAAACATGTAACTAAGAAAAACTAAGATGTATGCATTACTTTTTCATTGATAGTCTAGGCACTCTAAGTAAAATTATTTAACTCATTGTTGAGTCACATTAAACATAAGATTTATCCCTTTCTAACTTACAATTTTTTTTTTAAATTGCAAGTAAAAATTCAAAAGCTAACAGAAGACAAGAAACAGCTAAGATCACAGCAGAACTGAAGGAGATAGAGACACGAAAAACATTTCAAAAATTCAGTGAATCCAGGAGGTGGTTTTTTGAAAAGATTAACAAAATAGATAGATTGCTAGCTAGACTAGTAAAGAAGAAAAGAGGGAAGAATAAAATAGACACAATAAAAATTATAAAAGGGATATCACCACTGATCCCACAGAAATACAAACTACTACCAGAGAATACTATAGACACCTCTATGCAAATAAACTAGAAAATCTAGAAGAAAGGGATAAATTCCTGGCCACATACACCATCCCAAGATTAAACCAGGAGGAAGTCAAATCCCTGAATAGACCAATAACAAGTTCTGAAATTGAGACAGTAATTAATACCCTACCAACCAAAAAAACCCCAGGACCAGATGGATTCAGAGCCGAATTCTACCAGAAGTACAAAGAAGAGCTGGTACCATTGTTTCAGAAACTGTTCCAAACAATAGAAAAAGAGAGAATCCTCCCTAACTCACTTTATGAGGCCAGCATCATCCTGATACCAAAACCTGGCAGAGACACAACAAAAAAAAAAAAAAAAAAAAAAAGAAAAGGAAATTTTGGGCCAACATGCCTGATGAACATCGATGCAAAAATCCTCAATAAAATACTGGCAAACTGAATCCAGCATCACATGAGAAAGCTTATCCACCACGATCAAGTTGGCTTCATCCCGGGGATGCAAGGCTGATTCGACATATACAAATCAATAAACATAATCCATCACATAAACAGAACCAATGACAAAAATCACATGATTATCCCAATAGATGCAGTAAAGACCTTTGATAAAATTCAACACCCCTTCATGCTAAAAACTCTCAATATATTAGGTACTGATAGAACATATCTCAAAATAATAAGAGCTATTTATGACAAACCCATAGCCAATATCATACCAAATGGTCATAAGTTGGAAGCATTCCCTTTGAAAACTGGCACAAGACAAGGATGCCCTATCTCACCACTCCTATTCAGCATAGTATTGGAAGTTCTGGCCAGGGCAATCAGTCAAGAGAAAGAAATAAAGGATATTCAAATGGGAAGAGAGGAAGTCAAGTTGTCTCTGTTTGCAGATGACGTGATTTTATATTTAGAAAACACCATCATCTCAGCCCAAAAACTCCTTATGCTGAGAAGCAACTTGAGCAAAGTCTCAGGATACAAAATCCATGTGCAAAAATCACAAGCATTCTTATACACCAACAAGACAAGCAGAGAGCCAAATCATGAGTAAACTCGCATGCACAATTGCATGGGAGAATGAAATACCTAGGAATACAACTTACAAGAGACGTGAAGGACCTCTTCAAGGAGAACTACAAACCACTGCTCAAGGAAATAAGAGCAGACACAAACAAATGGAAAAACATTCCATGCTCATGGATAGGAAGAATCAATATAATGAAAATGGTGAAAATGGCCATACTGCCCAAAGTAATTTATAGATTCAATGCTATTCCTGTTAAGCTACCATTGACTTTCTTCGCAAAATTAGAAAAAAAAAACTTCTTTAAATTTAATATAGAATGAGAAAAAAGCTTGTATAGCCAAGACAATCCTAAGCAAAACGAACGAATCTGGAGGCATCACAATACCTGACTTTAAACTATACTACAAGGCTACAGTAACTAAAACAACATGGTACTGGTACCAAAACAAATATATAGACCAATGGAACAGAATAGAGGCCTCAGAAATAACACCACACATCTACAACCATCTGATCTTCAACAAACCTGACAAAAATAAGCAATAGGGAAAGGATCCCCTATTTAATAAATGGCAATGGGAAAACTGGCTACACCTTATATAAAAATTAACTCAAGATGGATTGAAAACTTAAAGGTAAAACCCAGAACCATAAAAACCCTAGAAGAAAACCTAGGCAATATCATTCAGGATATAGGCATGGCCAAAGACTTCATGACTAAAACACTAAAAGCAATTGCAACAAAGGCCAGACTTGACAAATGGGATCTAATCAAACTAAAGAGCTTCTGCACAGCAAAAGAAACTATCATCAAAGCAAACAGGCAAACTACAGAATGGGAGAAAATTTTTGCAATCTACCATCTGACAAAGGTCTAATATCCAGAATGTAAAAGGAACTTAAATTTACAAGGAAAAAAGAAACAGCCCCAACAAAAAAGTGGGCAAAGGATATAAAGAAGACATTTATTCAGCCAACAATTATGAAAAAAAGCTCATCATCACTGGTTATTAGAGAAATGCAAATCAAAACCACAATGAGATACGATCTCATGCCAGTTATAATGGCAATTCTTAAAAAGTCAGGAAACAACAGATGCTGGCATGGCTGTGGAGAAATAGGAATGCTTTTACACTGTTAGTGAGAGTGTAAATTATTTCAATCATTGTGGAAGATAGTGTGGCGATTCCTCAAGGATCTAGAACCAGAAATACATTATAAATGTATACCCAGTAATGGGATGGCTGGGTCAAATGCTATTTCTAGTTCTAGTTCTAGTTCTAGATCCTTGAGGAATCACCACACTGTCTTCCACAATGGTTGAACTAATTTACACCCCCACCGACAGTGTAAAAGCGTTCCTATTTCTCCACAGCCATGCCAGCATCTGTTGTTTCCTGACTTTTTAGTGATCGCCATTCTAACTGGCATGAGATGGTATCTCATTGTGGTTTTCATTTGCATTTCTCTGATGACTAATGAAGATGAGCATTTTCTAATTGGAAAAAAACTACTTTAAAGTTCATATGGAACCAAAAAAGAGCCCGCATAGCCAAGACAATCCTAAGCAAAAAGAACAATTGTTTCTTATAACATCAGCTTTCTCACATGTAAAATGGGGCTATCTACCTCAAGGGTTAAGGAATATAAACATAATGAATTTAAATGACATTAAATCGTAGTATTTTTCATATAGTAAGCAGTATAAATACTAGATAATATCATACCATAAAAAGGTAAAGGTAATGATACATATCTTACCTAACAACAGTTTATAAAAAATGATATTAATGTTAATCTTATATGACAATGAATAATTTTAGTACAAATATGTCTTGTGTATTATCATGATATACTAAAAATAGTATTTGTTATTTATCAAAAATTAAATTTAATGAGATGTCTTATATTTTATTTGGCAGCCTTAATATAGATGACATAGTGTTTGTCACATAAGCTCTGTTGCATAATTCCCAGAGTCATCATTTGTGTGTGTTCTGGGCAGGGGGCAGAGATGTCAATAGACTACTGTGAGAATGGTTGTCCTTGAAAGGAACTCAATGCCCCTAATACCTTTTACATTTCAGTGGTATGTTTTTGTGAGTTTACCGAAGGTGAATCTGGGTGAGACTCAGCCAGCCTAAGCTGTCATATTCTAGGCAGAAGATACAAAAATGTTTTGCATCTGTTCTATATTTGTATGTGTTGTGGTGATTATTTCAGAAGAAATTAGTAGTGTATCATAGTAAAACTATGGCTGCCTTCATGCCATTTCCACAGTTCCATAGTTGTTTGGAGCATCATAGTCTTTATCGATAAATCAGTTAGAGCTTTCTATCTCAGAGTTCATAGCAGATGGATAAAATAGACATTCCTGGGGAGCCTCTTTCTGAGCAGTGAATTAGACTCTAAGAAAATGTGAGATTTGTTTACAATATTGAGTAGTTCTCTATAGTTTTGTTTCCTGTTCTCATTTTTGACCATCAAGACTATGAGTACAAAACATTATATATTTGTGATATAGTAATATATTATAATAAAACTATAGAGAGATCTCAATATTGTAAAATGTTAATTTAGCATTTTCTCACAGGAGAAACCATCACATCAGGGCTGATAACTGGTGATACTGAGCTCAAGTTCATGAGGTGTATGTGGAGGGAGAAGTCAAGGAAAGCCAGGGATCCAATCTGGCCACCTGTTCCAGGACCACAGGTAACTCAAATTTAGTCATAAAGGCTGAAGATCCTCATGGAATCATTCACCGCCCAACTCAATTCAAGGCTGCTCAATTGATCTAGAAATAAAAGCCAGCCCAAGCCTTAAAGAATAGCCTAAATGATCAGTGGTTCAACACTGGGTGTTGTTTCACAGTCAGATCTCTGCTGAGTTTGTTCTCCAGAATTAAACCCTCCAACTGAACTTGAGGACATGAACTCCAGTTGCTGACACTGTGCTTACTTTATAACCAAAATAATTAAATACTTCTTTTTTAAAAAGTGTTTCTTGGGGACATTGTTCTAATTGTTTCTTATTTTAGGGAAATTGCTCTTATTTTTGCTTTGGAAGGAAAATAATGGGAGTCACCTTCCTCTAACTGAATCACCATGCAGAACTAGCAAAAGAGAAATCACCTTTTCTCTTTTAGTAGAGATAAAAGGCAATTGAAAATATAGAGGCACCTTCACTGCTTAGCAAACAGGACAGAGGGCATGTTTTTAGGCACCATTTAAGGGTGAAAGCCTACTTCTTTGCAGTCCTTCTTTACTCTTCCCTTTGGTCTTTAATGCCTTACCTTGGATGTTTGCTTCTGGAGCGCCTATCTTGAGGTAAGGCATCTTACTTTGCCTAGTCAGAGCACTGGCTTTGTGTCCAGGGAATGCAGAAGTCCTAGTGGGAAGGTCAGAGCTGATCGTAGGTCCTTATTTTTTCATAGCAATACAGATTTGACAAAACGAACACATTGTATTAGCCACGGTTCTCCAGAGAAACAGAACCAATAGGATGTGTCTCTCTCTCATTCCCTCTCCCGCACTACCCCATCCCCTGTCCCCCTCTCTCCCCGCCACAAGTCTCTCTCTGTCCTTCTGTCCATCTCCCTCTCTTCCTCTTTCCCTCCATCTTTCCCTCTGTCTCCCATTTCTCCCTCTCCCCATCTCCCGTTCTGTCCCTGCCTCCCTTTACCTTAGTCTCTCACTCCTTCTCTTTTTCTCCCCCTCTCCCTCCATCTGTCCCTCTCCTCCTTCTCCCTCTCTCCCTTCCTTCCTCTCTCCCCTACATCCTCCCCCACATCACTCCATCTTCTCCCCTCCCCTCTTTATCATATGAACTTGACTCATGAGATTATGGAGTCTGACAAGTCCTGAGCTCTTCCGTTGGCAGCTGGGGTCCTAGGAGAGCCCACACGGTTGTTCCAGTCTCCAGGCTGTCAGGTTCAAGACTCAAGAAGGGCTGATATTTCAGTCAGGGTCTGAAGGCAGGAAAATGAAGTCCCGGCTCAAAGGCAGTCAGACGGGAGGAAGTCTTTCTTAACTCTGGGGAGGATCAGCTTTTTGTTTTATTCAAGTCTTCAACTGATTGGGTGAGAGCCACCCACACTGAGGAGAGCAATCTGTTTCACACAGTGTATCAGTTTAAATGTTAAACTCATTCAAAAATAGCCCCATAGAAACACCCAGAAAATGGTTTGACCAATCTGGGCACACGGTGACTCAGTCAAGTTGACACATAAAATTAACTATCCTACAAATATATAATAGTGAAGCAAGTATGGCCAAAATGTCAGGTTTCCATCAGTTCACATCTAGCGGTGTATTAACTATCACCAGAAAAGTGAAGACATCTTTGTTCAAATTGGTGTTAAACTAATTCCAAAATATCTGATGCCTTTAGGGCAGTTTGTTAACATAGAATGCTCTGATTCCCTGTTTTCAAAGTGAGAAAAAAAAATTTAGTTTTTATTATTAATTTTTAAATTGCTGCAGCATATAAAATAGACTGTTCCATTAAAAAATCTTGCTCCTTTGCATCCACATTAATTTTCTTTTCTACAGGTGAGAATCACTGAATAATGATATTTATAGGCAATCTCTAGAATTGTTGTAGTGTAATAAAAAGTACTACATCAAGTCAAACAATATCACTTATGATATTGCTTCTTCACTTACTAGCTTAAGATATAGGACCCAGTTTTCTCGTTTGTATTTTTGGAATAATAACTCTTTCCCTATCTACCTTACAAGGTAGATAAAGGGCCACATGATATAAAATGACCCTGAAACATTTAAAATACTAAAAACTCTGCTCTATATAAGGTAACATTATTATCTCTAGTCTATATATACATCCTCCTCAATGTTTTTAAAACATATCTATAGTTGCAAGCTTGCTTTAGAGTTGTTTCGTACCTCTTCAGGGTATTTCTAAATGTTTTGTCACCACTGATTAGGATAATTCATCTTGAGATAGCATTTTTTCACCCAATAGTTAAAAAATTTCTATAAATTGGTTATACACAATTTTGTGATTTAAAAGAACTTGGAATAAACGTGGAGGTGCACATATCTTTTTGATATACTTATTTCCTTTTCTTTGGATACTTAGTAGTGGGATTGCTGGGTCACATGTTAGTAATTTCAGTCTTCTGAGGACCCTCATACTGTTTTCCATAATGGCTATACAAATTTACATTCTGGCTGAAAATGTATAAGAATTGTCTTTTTTTCAACATCCTCACCAGCATTGGTTATTTTTTTGTTTTTTTCTGACAATAGGCATTCTAATAGGGGTGAGATGGTATATCATTATGGTTTTGATTTGCATTTCCCTGATGATTAGTGATGTTGAGTATTTTTCTCATATATCTGTTGGCCATTATGAATAGTTGGCAGATGAATAGTTTGCAAATATTTTCGCCCATTCTGCAGGTTGTCTCCTTACTAGGTTGATTGTTTCCTTTTAGTTGAATATAGTCCCATTTGTCCATTTTTGCTTTTGTTGCTGGTGCTTTTGAAGTCTTAACCATAAAAAATCTTTGTCCAGACCAATATCCTAAACCCTTTCCCTTATGTTGTCTTCTAGTAGTTTTACAGTTTGGGGTCTTACATTTAAGTCTTTAAGCCATTTTGAGATTTTGAGTTTTTTTGTATATGGTAAGTGATAAGGGTCTAGTTTCATTATTCTGTATGTGGCTCTCCAGTTTTTATAGCACCATTTAAAAATTTAGTATGTGTATACACACACACACACACACACACACACACGCACCTAGTGGAATACTATTTAGACATAAAAAAAGAATAAAATTCTGTCATGCATGACAACATAGATGAGCCTGGAGGATATTAGGTTAAGTGAAACAAGTCAGGCACACAGAAAAATAAATACCACATATTCTCACTCATATGTAGGAGCTAAAAAAGTTGAACTCATAGAAGCAGAGAGTAGAACTGTGGTACCAGAGGCTAGGAAGGGTAGCAGGAAGTGGGGATATGGGGGTCTTTTGATAAACAAGCACAAAATTACAACTAGTTAGGATAAATAAGTTCTAGAGTATGATGGCACTGTAGGGTGACTATAATTAACAATAATTTATTGCATATCGTTAAATATCTGGAAGAAAGGAGTTTGAATGTTCCCAACACAAATAATAAATGTTCGAGGTTATGAATATGCTAATTACCCTGATTCAATCATTATACTTGTATTCATATATCAGAATATCACTTTGCACCACATACATTTGTACAATTATTACTTGCCAATTAAAAATGTTTTTTAAAAAGGATTCAATAGTATATAAAGTAAGCAAGAACTAATCACTTACTGAGACCCATAGGGTGTTCCATTATGAAAAAAATATAGTAGGAATATAGTCCCGTAAAGCAGTTCTACTCAAAGTTTGTTACTTGCTACTTGTCCACAATGAAATGTGTACAGAAATTGAGAGAAAGCATTTAAAATCTTTTATAACAATTGACATTAACATAATATCTAATCCGATATGTAATTTGGTGTCTGTTGAGTGTAATAATAAAAATTTGGACTTGCATTTTGCATATCCTTTTATTTCCTATTAATTTATTTGTATTATATTCTACAAATATATTGATCAATGGCATATTGGAAATAAAAATAGTTCACGCTCCAGGGAGTTTAAGAAATTACTTTAAAATCTCAATTTAGTGTTAGTACTGTAGCTACTTCCAGAGCATTTAAATGTCATTCCATCAAATGTGAATGTTATTAGATTGTTTTTGAGTTTTAAAATTGTGTTCTAATAGCTTTTTTCAGAATTGTGTTTCTATAATAGCCATAATGCATACTCAAAAACCCAGACATAACCTTTGATCTAGATAGGGCAGTGTTTTCTTGTCCTCTACAAGTATTCATTTGCTTAGCCACCTTGAAATGTTCTGAAGTTATGAAATTGTCTTAAACTGCTCAAAAGCAAACGAATGCCAATAAATCTGATTTTGATGGCATACGTACACTAAAAGCCTGAGAAAAAGGAAGTCGTTTCAGGGAACATAAATTATTTACATATTTTTGCATAAGATGACAGATATGGGCTCCCATTAACAATGGAGAGGATACTTTTCTAACTTTTAATGAGCTTTTGACAAAACTAAATAATAAACCAAGAAATCCTTATACAAATGAAAAAATGTAGAAACAGACCAAAATGGGGGAGTTACTTATAGTGACATGGACAGCCAAATGTAATAGATGTATGAATTGTAGTCATATACTTTTACCATCTAATATACACTGCACAATATTCATTCAATGACTATGTGTAGAATACTAGCTAACGCTAGGAGCTCTTTTTTCATAGCCTTCACTCTTTAACTCAAGCTTATGGACGAACAGGCAAAAGTGAATAAAACAAGGAACTCAGATATATTTATCTTTGTCTGTATAATATTCTTTTGAACCACAACCTGCTATTTATTAATCATTGGATTTTAAGAACAAAGTCAGTGTTGTAAATTGGCAATAACATCAGCTCAAGTACAAAAGGACTTGGGCTCTATTTCTAGCCTCTTCTTCTAGCTGAGTGGCCTCGGGCAAGTCATAATCTCACCACTAGTTTCTGCTTTTTTCCATCTGTTAGATGATAAGACTGGATAAGATGCCACCTGAGATCCATTTAGGAGCTCTGTCCATAAAAATTTAAGTTAAAAAATTATAAAAAGATCTTTTTGATTGCAATTATCCTGTGAAAAACCTTTCTGGAAAATTGAAAGGAAAGTGCTCTTTGTTTCATAGTGCCAATGAACCTTTTGAAAATGACCATCCATTTACATAAACCTGATATATAAATATAACTGAAAGTAAAAAATAAATGTATATACTATTTTAAAGTTTATTTTATGCATAATTTAAATTCTATTTTCAACCAATATATTCAAGACTAATACTGCATTCATTTCAAAGAACAGAATTACTTAAATAACACTCCCCAATGTCATATTCTTTCCGTGAATACAGATTAAGGAATGACACTATCCAATATGCTACTGACTCTGTGAATACAAATTAAAGAGTTGGCCTTGTTGTTTGAATTCGGATTCAGAAAATAGCTTACCAGGCAATCCCTTATGTACTGAGCCCTGTGTATTTATGGTACACCATTTTGAGCAGCTGCAATGCATTCAGTACTCAGGGAATTTGGAAATGACTTTGAATTTGGATAAACTGGTGCACTGATGCCTGGAGAAAATTCTAAGATCTATACAGTACCTGAGACAATGGCGTAGACTGTAATTGTTAACCTGATCAAGGGCAAAGGGGTATTGAATATTGAGCAAATTCCAACCCATTCATAGGACTGTCATGTGCTGTGGCCCATTCATTGGTAAGCTCTGGGTTGATGAGGAACTCCAAAGCTCTGGGGCATGTATTTCTTGTATAACTTGAGTAGTTCTAGACATGTGGGACTCAGAAATCACATCATAAGAAAGTTGTTCATTTCTCGATTCTTTTTAAATTCTAATTCTTCCCAGTAAAAAGACTCAGTCTGGTGCTAGTGTGCTTCTAACTCTTCCATTAATTATTAATTCCCTTTGCAACAGACAGTCAAGCGGGAGCTCCAAAGCCTTCTGCAAACAGTATCTAGCTATAATTTGAAAACATTAGTTTGTTCACTGTTTTTATAGTAACCTTCTATTTACGGCAAGTAATACTGGCCTTTTAGTTATGGTAACAACACAAAGTTATTTTTTAAAATAGATTTATTTAAGCCCCAGAGGTATGTTTATTTAGAAAAAAAATTAAAATAAGTAACAACCTATGACTGTCAAAAATTTCTAACATTTGGTATTTCAAATAATTGAAGCTTGAGAAACATTGGCCTGGTGGAAAATACACTGAGCTGGAAGATAGGAAAATTAGTCACTAAATATCACGTTAACCCCATCACTAATTATTAGATTGTCCTTTGGCAAGATGGTGAATCTTTCATGTCTCCATTTCCTCATTATCCATTAAGTGTAATGATATTTGCCAAACTACTTTTGGAGCGACAATGTGAAGATTAAATGATAAATGGTGAAATACTATGAACTGGAAGTTATATGTAGATAAGGTTCATTATTATGTATCTGAAATGTCCCTTTGTTTTTTAATTTATCGCCTCACAGAAACAAAAACAAGATCAAAACCATTTAAAGAAGAATAATATTATGTCTGTTTTTTTCTCTAGGACCATTACAGTTATTGGTGGTGGTAGTGATGATGGTGGTGGTGATAGTGGGGTGTGTGTATGTGTGTGCGTGTGTGTGTTTATGTATATGTCTGTGACAGAGAAAGAGAGAGGGAGATTGACTTCACTGATTCAGTCTCTATATGTAAACTATTCCTAAATATTAAGACTCTAGTCATCTTTTCCAGATTATGTTTTAGTTTTGCTATTTCCCACAGTACTCAAAAGCTTGAAAAGTAAACTAGGTTTAAAACGAAACTAATAATACATCATATTCACTCCAAGTTTTAATAAAAATATCACAACCTATCTGAATATTTAGTTATTAAAAACACAGAAATTTAGTTGCACACAAAAATTATTTCTTGACCTGAAACAATATTTGGATTCTTGTTTGTTGTACTTGTTTATTGTTTTTAAAACCATAAATATCTAATAATATGATCTCTTTTCACAAAACATATTTTACTGTTACATAATACCATTTTCTATAGACTTCAGGATTTCTTTTTCTAATTTAATCTCTGGCTTATCCTTGAAACTAAAGTTTCTGTTTGGTTAAAATATAATAGTTCAATTAACTATCTGGTACATTTTGATATTAATGACTAATCTGTCAAATTTTTGACTATTTTATTTGAGACATAAATAGAACTAAGTTCTAAATTACTACTTCATTATATAAAATAGAGAAAATTGATACACACAGAAATAACTCTAGTAATTGTGGTTTTGTTTCCCATTCTATTAAGCAAAGCTTATTTAAGCATTATTGCTGCTGAAATAGGAGATGATAGACATCATAATCTTATTTGTATATAAATATTTAGGCTTGGTCTAGGACAGCAGTTCTCAAACTTAAGCCGTCATCAGGATCACCTGGAGGGCTTGTCAAAACACAGATTTCTTGGCCCACTCTCAGATTCTGCTTCAGTAGTTCTGTGATGAGGCCTGAGAAATTGTGTTTCCAGTAAGTTCCCAGGTGAGGTTAAGGCTGATGTTGCATTTCTGGGACTATACTTTGAGATTCGTTGGTCTAGTGGAAGGCAGTAGACCAGAGTAATAAATTCCATGGACTTTGGTGATAGGCCCAGATTTCCGCCCTGACTTTGGCACTTATGAGCTGTGTAACTTGGATAAGTTAGGGATCCATTTTGTCATCCATAAAATGGTAATTATATCTATTAAGAATATTGAATGAAGTAATGTATGTTAAGTGTTTGGAACTATGCTTAGCATATTATGAACTCTCACTAAATGCAGTATCAGTAACTAATTGTGATGGTAGTAAGAGTGGTAGTCATAGAAGTAGTGGTTAATGGTAATAAAAAAGAATATACACATTTGCCTTAGTTCAATTGCATTAAAAGTTTTTTAGTAGGCTGGACGTAGTGGGTCACGCCTGTAATCCCTGCATTTGGGAGGCCAGGGCGGGTGGATCATTTGAGGTCAGGAGTTAGAGACCAGCCTGGCTAACACGGTGAAACCCTGTCTCTACCAAAAATCCAAAAAAAATTAGCTGGGCATGGTGGCGGGCACCTGTAGTCCCAGCTACTTGGGATGCTGAGGCAGGAGAATGGCATAAACCCGTGAGGCAGAGCTTGCAGTGAGCCGAGATCATGCCACTGCGCTCCAACTTGGGCAACAGAGCAAGACCCCACCTCAAAAAAAAAAAAAAAAAAAGAAAGAAAGTGTATTAGTCTTTCTAAGGAATGAGGGACAGAGAACTTGGCTTTCAGTGGTCATTTTGTCTGTGATAAACATTCTGCACAATGCATCAGTAAAAAGAAGTAATGCCTCTAGTGAATGAACTTTCAAGAGCACTTTGGAGATTATGATCTGCATTGCAGTTTAAACAAAAGTTTCTCCATGTGTACAATGTTTCTCAATACTCAGAACTTACCACATTTGTTTCTTCCCTTCCCTTAGCAACAAGAGCAAGACCCAACAAACCTATACATCTCAAATCTCCCCATTTCTATGGATGAGCAGGAACTTGAGAATATGCTGAAACCCTTTGGACATGTCATTTCCACAAGAATACTAAGAGACGCTAATGGAGTCAGCAGAGGTGTTGGCTTTGCCAGGTAAAATTCTTTCTTTATATGTAATTGATCTTTCCTCATTGTTCTTTTAAAATTCCATTCCTTTTTTAGTACTAGAGCCCAAAGCAATAGAATATGCACAGAAAAAAAAAAAAAAATAAAAGTAGCTTATCAAATCTGTCATCCCTTTGTGTCTTTGCTTGGAGCTAAAGAATTTCAATGTAATTATAAATAAATTGTGCTTGTTAAAATGTATGTAGAATGTGTTTATGTGTCTTGAGTCATAGTAACATACATACTCAGTTCCCAGTCCTCTCTGTGCCTGTAGATCAACAAAATCAGATGCTGCTAATACCTGACAGAGATAATAAATGCCCAGTACCCCAAAGCAAAACAGCCCATGTGGTGAACAAAGTATCTAAATGTTCTGGCATTGATTTCCAAAAAAGGGTGCTAGCATTTCTCAGTAAAGAGAAAATAAAAGAAAGGAAACATTTAGAGAAACAGGAATTACTGAGAAGACCCAATAAACCCAGAAATACAAGGGAGGTCAAGAAGCCGTTTGCATTTAAGAGACCCTGGCTATGTGTTTTTGATATTTTAGGCAGAACAGGGAAAAAAAAAATGTATTCCTTTCATTGTAAGAAAAGGAAGGGTAATTTTCATTTTAACTTTGAAGGAATGTTGACAAAAGAGGATCTCAGCCAGGAATGGAGTTTAAATAGTTGTACCTGCTGTGCTTTCATGAAAAACAAAGCTAAAGAAACCACAGAGTGAAAGAAACTGCTCAAAGACAATGAAGAAAAATAAAAGTCTTGTCTCTATGGCTTGGTTTATGTGTGTCTCCAGCTGATTTAACATGGATGAATGGATGGATGTTAAGTGTTATGTGGAAGTCAGCCCATTGCAGACAAGTTTGTTCATCTAGGATAAACTCTGCTGTCACTTGAAAAACCATTCCAAGGCCAGGAGCGATGGCTCACGCCTGTAATCCCAGCACTTTGGGAGACTGAAATGGGCAGATCAAGAGGTCAGGAATTTGAGACCAGAAAAAAACGAAAAACCATTCCAAACTAACTTCCATTAACTCACTTTAGAAGATAAAAAATTGTCATGTATATGTTAACTAATCTCTAACTCTATTTCCTTGGAGTTATGGTTGTGGACCACATGTGAAAATTCTTCTTATTCTCTATAATGTATACATAGTAAACCAGTAGACATAGGCAAGGTACATGCTTGATGATTTGAATAGAAATAAACAGAATGAAGAAAATCTCCCTAACTTGAATGTGTGCATGAGGTATTCAGGCTTTCAGGATATTGACACCTGTTGATTTTCATGGCCAAGGCAGAGCCTATGGCACTAGTTGGATCTCTGAATTTAGCCAATGTAGTCATTCTTATATAGTGTACAACTGGCTATTGGAGGTCTGAGCAATGTGGGAGTTCACTGAACCAGCTGCCATATTTCACTTTACATACCATGCACATTCCTTTGGTTCTTCCCCCATCCCCTGCCCTCCAAAAACTCTCCAATAAATTAGTTTCTCCTTTATTTGAACTCCTGCTGGGAAATAAATGCATTTCAAATTCATTAAGAGAACATATTTCCAAAAAGACCTACAGTGATTTTTTTTTTTTTTCTTTAAACAAAGGATGTGTTGGTACAAAGTATATTCGTTTCCTAAGTCTGGCATAACAAAATGTCACAGAACAGTGGCTCATATAACATAAATTTATTTTCTTACAATTCTGGAGGCTAGAAGCCAGAGATCAAGGTGTCTTTATAGCTGGCTTCTTGTGACACCTTTCTTCTTGGCTTGAAAATGGCTGTGTGCACCCTCTGTCCTCACATGGCTTTCCTTCTGTGCATTCCTGTGTCTTAATCTCTTCTTATAAGAGCACCAAGTCATACTACATTAGGGCCCACCCTAATGGCCTCATTTTAACTTAATTCCCCCTTTAAAGACCCTGTCTCCAAATACAGTCACATTGTGAAGCATTGGGAGTTAGGACTTCAACATACGAATTTTGTAGGGGACACAATTCAGTTCATAACACAAAGATTGAACTATTCATTTCTCTCCCGTTTATCTTTTCCATACAATGAGAGTTTGCTTAAAATGAAGCATACTTTTCTTAAGTACAGAGTCAAGTAATATATATTCTAAAAGGCAAAACTATAATGCTGGTATATGAGATCATGAAAGAATAAAACTTACAGTTATTTTTCTTTAGGAACTGAGGAAGGATGGGAATTTTACATTTTATCTCTGTTGTGAATGCAGTCTCTCTCTCTCCTCCATTGCATTGTGCATATAGAAGCCACAGTGAGCGCTTCAATGTTCAAATCTCATCATGTCAGGGTCCTGCTTACAATCCTTCAACGTTTCACTTGCCAACCTCTCCAGCATCATTCTTGATACTGCACACCATCCTGGCTTTGACTCTTTCTGTCTCATGTTCAGGCAAAAGCCGCCCTTCTTGCCTGGTTATACTTTGCATGGCTCTTCTCCTGACTTCTGCCTACTCATCTCTCAGGCATTGGATTAAACATCTTTTCTTCAAAGAATTTTTCACTGACCTCCAATCTTTGGCTTTAGACAAAGTTAGCTCTTGTTACAGCTCCTATAAAAGTTTTGATTTCTCTTTCAAATAAAATATATCACAATTACAATGAATTCATTGTTTAATCTCTGTCTTCACCAAATGGATGGTACATTTCCTTAAGTCAAGTTTTCTTTTTCATTGTTGGATGGATAACTGGATATGTGGCTAGTGGATTTCGTGATTACCATTCTGTGAAGTTTCAGAATAGCTAAATTCACTGGTCTTTTACAGCTTTGAGCTTCAAATATGAATTAGCAGTCACATTACAATTCTGAAATTTAGGTCTCTGTACTCTAAATAATGTCTTTTCCAATTTCAGAAAGTGGTATGTGGACTGAAAAGGCAAACATAGTTTCAAGACCAGTCACTGATTTCTTATGCCTAAGAAATAAAAATGAAGTGTGAGTCTGACTCTCTTTTGAAAGAAGCCAGGAAACCGACACAGAAAAAGTATTTCATTCTCCATGTATCTTAGACTTTAATGTTTGAGGATCAGAATCCCACATGATTAACCTAATTTAATGGGGTGAGAAAATATTGTTAGCTGTACCATAAATAGATCTGCCCAAATTCCTACTTTGCTGTATAACATTTGCTGTGCATTTTCTCAAGCAATTATGGCTTTTGCCTTAACTAATTTGATCATTCACAACTTAATCCTTGCACAAATGTTTCTCCTTTTAAGAATATTATCCTGTCCCTTTTCCACTCAGCTTTTCTCATCTGAAATTTTCCCTCTGAACCACAAAACAGAGATGATTTCAGTCACCATTTCTTGATTCTTCCAAGAATAGTACATAGCAAGTGAGAGAAATTATTGTATTACATAAAGATGTCTTGGGACAGTGGTTCTCAAAGTGTGGTTCCCAAATCAGCAGCTGCAGTGCTTCCTAAAAACTTGCTAGAAATGCAAATTTCCTGCCCCCAACCTACCAAATTAACAATCTGGTGGTGAGGGTGTTCAGCAATGTGTAATCTGTGTACTAACAAGCACCTTAGATGACTCTAAAAGCACCCTAAAGCTTAAGAAGCTTTGCCTTACGGCATTAGTACTTGTTCTTAGGACCATCTGAATGATCTGTGAAAACTCTGATTGCTGGGCCCACTCTTGAAGTTTCTGATTCAATTGGTTTGGGGTGAGACTCAATTATTTGCATTTCTAACAAGTTTCCAGGTGATACTTACACTACAGATAAGGGAACCACCCTTTGAGAACTACTGCTTTGAAGTTGTCTGTGATTTTTCCAGGTGGAGTTGATTCCTGTTGATGCCTGATTTACATTGTTTTACTTTCTCAAAATTACTAATAAGGAACTATCCCCCTTCCTGTTCCTCATGCCTTCTTCTTTATATCTGTCCAGTACTTAGAATATTGACACATAATTGAACATGAGCAAATTTCTTACGATAAATAAATGAAATCACTTTAAGGTTTGGGGGTTTTTTAAAAATATAGCCATATGCAGAAAGACATTTGATGATAATGATAAACCAATTGTAAGATAGAGTACTGAAATATTAGAAAAATGTTTGGTAGCACCAGCCCAACTAGTATTAGCTCACAAATTTTTTCTTCCTGTAGGAGTTTACAGTTCCACAGGCATTATTAAAAGAATATGCTGACTGTGGCCAGGCACGGTGGCTCACGCCTATAATCCCAGCACTTTGGGAGGCCGAGGCGGGTGGATCACGAGGTCAGGAGATCCAGACCATCCTAGCTAACACGGTGAAACCCCATCTCTACTAAAAATACAAAAAATTAGCCGTGCGTGGTGGCAGGTGCCTGTAGTCCCAGCTACTCGGGAGGCTGAGGCAGGAGAATGGCGTGAACCCGGGAGGCGGATCTTGCAGTGAGCAGAGATCGCGCCGTTGCACTCTACCTTGGGTGACAGAGCAGGACTCCGTCTCAAAAACAAACAAACAAACAAAAAACCCAAAAACAAAACAAAACATGCTGACTGGGTGCGGTGGCTCACACCTGTAATCCCAGCACTTCGGGAGGCCAAGGTGGGCAGATCAAGAGGTCAGGAGTTTGAGGCCAGCCTGGCCAACATAGTGAGACCTCATCTCTACTAAAAATACAAAAAATTAGCCAGGTGTGGTGGCTCATGCCTGTAATCCCAGCTACTCGGGAGGCTGAGGCATGAGAATCGCTTGAACCTGGGAGGTGGAGGTTGCAGTGAGCCAAGATCACACCATTGCACTCCAGCCGGCAAGATAGTGCGAGACTCCTTCTCAGACAAAAAAAAAAAAAGAAAAGAAAAGAAAAGAAAGAATGTGCTTATTTAATTTGGAGAATACCCAGTCAATAATTGTGTCTAGTAAATTGTTGTACATATCTCTTGAATTTATGACTATCTCAATTCAGAAAACCTGAATAATTCTTTCAGTGGACTTCATTTTGAATGTTACTATTGGTGACTTCTAACCATCAGATGTGGTCCTTAATTCATGTACAAGGGATTTCAAAATTCCTTTGACTGGAAAGAATCCCCCCATTATTATTTTTCTTGCTACTATACATTAATCTTCTTTGATAACCATCTCTTCAAAGTAAAAGGAGTATCTTCATTTTATATTTAAAACGCTGAACTTCAAAGCATTGATTTGAATGCCAGTAGGGCGCACAGACAGCACAATTACAGGGTTTTCAAAGTTCCAGAAGCACAAGATAGTGTCTGAAATTACAGACATTTTATTTTTATTGTGTGTGTGTGTGTGTGTGTGTTTACTCTCTTGTAACTTAAAACAATTTTGTAAGATCCACCCCCCTCCAGGCAGCATTTTATAGCCAAGTTATAAACCTCTAAAAACAGAAGTTTACGGTGAGAATGCCGACGGTCGGCCCCACTACTGCAGAGCCAACAGAGTACCTTGCCTGGGAGGGGAAGGATCAGAGCATAAATCAGCCAGAGTCTGGAGGGCCATGACCGTGTGTTCATGTTATCCATTTCCCACTCCCAGAAACATGAGACTGATTGTCCAGCAAAAATCACATTGAGAGGGTGTTAGGAGAGGCCAGTAAAGAATGACCCAAAGTGGGGAAGCGATGGTTGGGGGGCAGGGGGAGGCTGGTGAGCATTCACCATTAATCCAGCTTCAACATCTGGGAACATAGAACCTCTTTAAGCAATGCGTTTACTGTCCCCTGGTGAGCTAAAGAGCGTGAGAGACTGCAGAACAGAGAGACCTTTGTGTTTTGTAGTATTTTTTGCCCTTCTTCAATACTCTTAATTTGATTCTCATGGAGCTTTGTTTGAACAACTTCTAACACATGGGCAGCCCTGTGTTCTACCTCTCCCTACTGAATGTGCAAGTTTTCTAAATAAATCACTTAAGATTTTCTTTCTTTTCATTAAGTTAAAAAAAGCTGGTTATAGGCATACAAATATTAGCCTGCTTATTAAATATCAATCAGTATAAATAGCAGGTCTTTTTTTGCGTTTTCTACTAATAACTTTGAATATTGTTAAAATGTTATTTATTTACCTCCTACTGCCTGATACTTCTTGTTCTCTATCTTCTTCCATCTGCTGAAATATAATGAGACCACAGAAACAGAATAATCATATGAAAATATGGGAATTTTTAAGAATATGTTAAATAACTACTTTCTTTGAAGGCAAATATATGACTCTTTAAAATGCCCATCAAGTCTATCAAATTTTTTTAAAACTGTTTGGAATTGTTTGGAATATTGTTTTGACTGTATCTGTCTTGAATCCATCACTGCAGTAACAATTTCTCGCTTGCTGTTTTGGCAATCCTTTTGCCATTATTATTTTAAACACATGGAACCAGGAAATCAAAAGCAACTAAGGAAAATCTCTAAAGTGTAAACGTAGTGATTAGTAATCTCCAAACTACAGCTGTGTTTGTACAGAAACAGGTTACAATTGTGTTTTCTGAGATTGAAGAGAGTAAAGGTTGTATGTTTCATTCTTTTTGGTAATTTTAATTCTTCTTCTAATTGCCATCAGATGTGGTCTGCTGGAGAGTATACTCCTGGACCCCCTGCAGCTTCTTCATCTTTGTTCTTCTTTTGTGTGTCTCATCTTTTAACTTCGTTTGTTTCTTCTCCTTGCCTCTTTCTCTTTCTCTTACCATCAGAAAGTCAGAATCATAGCTGGAGAGTGTTAAACATTCTACTTTCTTTTTCATACATTCAGAGCCCTGAGTTTCAAAACCCTAACCAACCAGTGAACCAACTAAATAAATACATTGCATCAAATAATTTGTTATTCTGAAATCTCTGAGACTCTAGTCTAGTTGTATATATGCCTTTATAAAAATCTGATGAAGGGGATACAATATATACTTTATTGCTTTATTATTATAAAATAAAAATGACCACATACCAAATAATGCCCTCTGTGAAATGGGAGGAGAGTTCTGAAAAATCATGTACCTCTATAAAATGGAATTGAGGGAGCTCTGTTACCTCCAGATTAGAAATGGTGGCCACTCAGTATGCTTAGGGCTCATAAGATGTCTTTGACCTGTACCTGCTGTAAACACAAAGCATGACAAGGACTATTGGAGCATCCAGAAAAGTGGTGGCGTTAGAGGCAGCTAGTCTGCTTCTGGCCAACAGAAAAGTAAGAGGTGGAAATATAGCCCAATATCGTTTGGACAACAAGTTTCAGCCTCTTTTATTTAGTATATTTTCTACACTCTCAGCTTTCTATGAATTGGGCTAATACATTTATTCTCTGTATCTCTATGGTTATAAACATGGTTCTACATGGGTTTGAAATAACTTAGCTTGCAATACAATACAATACAATTATATTGTAACGTAATATAATTATAATTATAAATTATATTGAAGTCATAATATTCTAAAGACCAGGATGATTCAACGAGTGACAGCAACTATATCAATAAGTTGACTGAGATTTGGCTCAAATATATATATACATATATACACACACACACACACATATATATATATATATGTAATCATTTCATTCTTTCTTTTAGTTTATTGAATAAATATGCTTGGTCACTATTATCCAATACTGGCTTTGTCAGTATTCCAGTAATTGTTATAGATGAAGTAATTCTGAGATGTACACACACAAAAAACAATATCTGCTTTTACAGACCAACATTCTACTGGATTGGGGATGATGCAGGATTTTTCTCCCTAGTTCAACTAAATTTGGGTTCTTGTCTCATGTCCAGGAAAAATTAGGCATGTGGATACATTGAAGGGTGAGAAGGGCAGAATTTATTAAGCAAAAGGAAAACTCTCAGCAGAAAGGGGTAGTATAGCCCTAGGTAGTATTGGAAAAGGCAACATTTGATTGGTTAAAAGGCATTATTCAGAAAGAATCAATCAGGAAAGAGCAGGCAAACAGGGGCAGAAGTTTCCCTCTGGGTCACAGCTTTCAGTCAGAACCAGCAGTCATGTCTTTCAGCCTTCAGGCTGTTTCAGGCTTGAACGTGAGGTTTCACTGGGGACCCTTCCCTGTCTGCCTAGGTATTTGTCTGCCTCCTGCCTCTATCAGGGAGATGACAATAAGTATGTAATAAACAAATAATCAAACATCAGATAATGAAAGTATTACAAAAACACACCAAACATAGGCCTGTAATAGAGAGTACGGGACAATAGGAAGCAAGAGTTAAGAGAATTGTGTTCTGTTTTCAGAAGGAACATTGAAACTAAAATATAAATCAGAAACAACCAGCCAAGAAAATCTCTTAGTGGGAGTAGGGAGGGAAGAGAACAATCCTGGCAAAGAGAAAAGGATGTAGAAAATCTAAGGTGGGGCCAAGTTTGGCACGTTTGGGAAATAGAAAGGAAACAAAATTGTGAAACACTGAGTAAGGGAAAGAGATGTAACAGGTAATAGTATCAGCCTTAAATAATGAGATTCAGAAAATATGATTAAGTACAGAGTTTATTTGAGCTCAGAGCTTGAAGACGGCCACTCAGGAGCTTAGATTCAAGTTGCCCTGGATATACAGTCCAATTAGCAGTAGTTACAAGTGGGTCTTGAAAGGAAAAAAGAAGAGGCAGTTTTCCAGTTTTTACTAAGAATATACATTAAAGTAACATAAGCTATTGATTGGCTATACATGGTTCTTTGTATCACAGATTCCAAGAACATGGAGATAATGGTAGAGGCAGCTAATTAAGAACAAAAATGCCTTTAAAAAATTACCCTGGGCATGGATGCTGTGAGGAGGGGCGTGACCGAAAGTCTCATATTCTTGGCTTTCTGAGTAGAATAAATTTTGCATACCTCACAGAGCTCAGCCTGATCTGAGCTACTTTTGTTTTCTCATTTCCCTCCATTTCATCAAGATGTTTTGAAGAAAGCATAGTAGATGAACTAAAAGCATTTTGACTCCTTAGTTCTGCATCATTAGGAAGGCTCATTCCCAAATGATCCTGGCCCACCCAGGTGGGTTTGTGGGGAAGAGGCAGGGGAGACAATACATCTCAGTAAGAAATTTTAAGTGTGCCTCAAGCTGAATTGGAATAGTATCACAGGGTGGCAAAAATGAGACTTTAGCCAAATCTCAGTCAACGTATTGATATAGTTGCTGTCACTTGTTAAATCATCCTGGTCTTTAGAATATTATGACTTTAATTTTCTCAGAAGCAGTAAAACAATGAGAGATACATATTGCACATAAGGATTACAATCAAGAAGAGAACATGTTTTCCAGAATGAAAAAAGAAACCTGTTCCACTAGTGAGTCCACTAAAAACATCCTGAAGAAAATTAAACCCCTTTCCTTTAGAGAGTCATAGCCAGGAAATAATTCTGGATTTAGTCTAAAATATAGGAAAATTATAAAAACTCAAAAACAATAGTCAGTGCTGGAATCTAATAGCAGGTGTGCTATAGTTTTCTTCTGAAACATAATTTTTCTCTCTCCAGTTCCCCATGTAAACCAAAGATAATTCTTAGTCTAATCAATTTATTTACAAAATAAGTTTTGTAGTATACTTTGCCTGATTATTTGTACAAATTATAACAAAAATAATGAATGGCCATACAGGCTCCTTTAAGTTGGCTTTGCTAGAACTTTTTCATAAGGAATCTCAAATTACATTTTTAAAAGCCTCCTAAGGCTAGGAAAACAAGCCAAGGATTTGTCGTCTGGTTGTGCCTGTAATACCTGTATGAATTGGGTAAAATCCTCTCTTCTTGGGGTCCCAGAATATCTTGAGGTTTCTGGGCCTGTCAGAAAGTGATATTCTTTACTTATCATAAGGTCAGGAACCTTGTAAGAGAACCATGTAAAAATGTATAATGCCACTCTTTTCAAGGGGCTTTTTATTGAGTTTATAAAGTCAACTACAATTCCTCAAAGCAATCTGGTGATATCTAAAAATATGCCATTCCAATAAAAGCTTTGGTAAAATTACCAGTGTTCAATGTGCCTGTTAGCAAAAAACAAATATATTCTTATTGAACTTATGCAAATAACTATATTGCCATAAAATGAGAATACTCATTATTAGTTTCCATATTTTGAAGAAATCAGCTAAAGAGAAAGGTAAACGTTTCGATTTTGCTTGCAAATGTATACTTTAGCCAGTTGCTATAAGCTATGAATAGCTGAAAAGAAAATAAGACAGAATATGAGTCAGTAATGTTGCAAATATAAAAGTCATAAAAATCATTTTAGTCCTCTATCAGTTCAGCAAATTGAAATAACTTTTGATTGATGTTGAGTTAGCAATCTTCATTAATGTATCAGTGTTTTAGTTAGAGTTCTGGAAGATTTTACTTAGTCCAAAGGTAAGATCACTAAAGTTATCGGAAATCTTTATTCAAAAATTCTTGTTGGGGTTCTTTTCCATGAATTTCCTTGAAGAAGAAGAAAATTTTGGACTATAGCTGATTATAAATAACTTTTTGAGAAGACTTAAAATGAAACAATAATTGTTTGTGGATGACGACAAGAGGATGTTTTTAGTGGATTCACCAGTGGAACAGGTTTCTTTTTTCATTCTGGAATACATGTATACTAATATAACTGAAACCTATTTTTCTAACTTTTATTTAACTTCAGGGGCACATGTGCAGGTTCATTATATAGGGAAACTTGTGTCATGGAGGTTTGTTGCACAGATTACTTCATCACCCATATATTAAGCCTAGTACCCATTAGTTATTTTTCTGATCCTCTCCTTCCTCCCACCTTCCACCTTCCGAAGGGCCCCAGTGTGTGCTGTTCCCCTCTATGTGTCCATATAAACAGCATTTCTTATTTGACAATGTTTCCTGTATGATTTTAACATACCAAATAAGTGTTATATGTCTCTCCTGGACTTCCAGGGGTTCCTCTTTTATGTCCAAGTTAGTACAGATCAAAAGATAATTTTAGAATTTGAAATTTAATTTTTGGAAATATTCAAAGTATTAAAGGTTTAAAACACTCGATATTGAAGTTAAAAAAATGTTTAAAACACATGATCAAAATAGGATCAGAAGTCAATGCATAATAATAGTCATTTATTTTGTGGAAATGATAATTCAAAAGTTTCAGAAAGCAAAATTTGTTATTATTTGATAGAGAAGGGGTTTAATACCCAATCAAGGGACCTAATAAAGACAACATGAGGGAAACTCTCCCTGCAACTTAATTATTTTACAGTTTACTCAAAAAGTAAACAAATCTTTTACTACCTCTTATTACTACTACACAAAATTCTTGTTCTAAGGAGAAAACCACGTTTTAGTTTTAGTGTATTATCAATACTAAAGCTAATTTTAATAAAATGCTATAACCAAATCCATCCAATCTCAATCAGTTTTGACCTCACAAGATAAGATTTCCATAAACCTTTTATAACCTTTTGGAATTTTGTATTAAAAATGATCAGTCTTCTGAGAAAACCCTGTGGCAACATAGGGGCACAGACTGTGGCCTTCCACCAGTGTGCTTCTGATATTAATGCTCAATTTTTAGAAAAACGTATAAATAATTTCTTTCTAATTTTAGACAATTTGAACACACACAAAATTTCTTTCCCAAGATTAATCTTCTGCAAACCCTCTACAACTTGCTTAAAATGTTCTGCCACTACCTAAGCAAAAATTCTATGGATAAATACCTTGGTATTTTCCTGATCAGAAGACAGCTATTTTCACTAAACCAACAATATTAAACTAGTCTTATTTACCAAAGATTTACTCAAATCAAGTGAACTAAAAGGCACTTGAGCTGGTTTTGAGACAGGATAGTTCCCTTGGTACCTTCGTGGGACTCACAAAGGGGTGGCTCGGTTAGGCAGCCCTCAGCACTCAAACCCCTGGTGGGAGGGTTAGCAAGCAGGTGAGCTGGTGCAGGAGCCGGGGCCAGTGCCTTTGGGCGCCTGCAGGAAAAAACACTGTACGGGCCCATGGCAGCGCCTAGGGGTTGCCTACGACCCCTAGAGCCCCAGAGGATGTGTGTTACTGTGTGGTCCTTTAGCTTTGTCATCTATGGATGGCTTAAGTGTTTAATAGCTCAATTAGTATGACGGCCTCTTCGGCCTCTTCCCCCTCACCTCGGTTCTTGTCCAGCATCCAGGAGGAGTGAGGTCACACAAACAATTTGGAGGGTGGTGAATGTGGAGGATTTTATTGTATGGTAGAAGTAGTTCTCAGCAGGAAGGGGAGCTGGAAGGGCAATAGAGTGGGAAGATAATCTTCCCCTGGAGTTGGGCCATCTGTGGCAGAACTCTTCTATGAAATTCTGCTGTCAAGCCATCCCTCTGAAGTTAAGCTGCTTCTCTCTAACATCCAGCTGGTTCCTCTTTTCTCCTTCTCTGCCAGTGGATCTTGGAGTTGTTATGGGTACAGGGTGGAGGGTGGGGCAGGCCAGGGTGGTTTTGGAAAAGGCAACGTTTGGGTGGGAAAACAGGGATGTGAAGTTCTCTTTTAGGGCCTTGGGTCCAGGCTTGAGGGTGGAGCCCTCGCCAGGGAACCACCCTCTTCTACCCAGTATTTCCCTGCCTCCTGTCTGTATGTAGTTTCTATCTTTCTGATAAAATACCTGATTTAACCACTTACATTTTCTTTAAGACAGTTAATTGGAGGTTGTTCATATATGTTGGTAGTAAAATGTCACATACACATGCCACATATAAACATATAGACATACAGGACACATGGAAGCAAATTTTGTATTAATAGCTTTATAAGGTTCTCCATTTGCCAGTTTGCAAATAGTTTCTTTCTGCTTTAGACTGTCAAGCCCCAAACAATTATTAGCTAGGCTATCATAAATTTACAATCCCAAAGACATGACTCAGGTGAAAATTTACATCCCAAAGGCACAGAACTTAGATCTAAACACCATTATTTACTGGGACAAAGAAGGGCATAAGTAAAGGCCCGGTCAAGATAAGATTAGCAGTAAAAATATCTTAAGCAAAAGTAAGGTGTGTTTTATAAACTTTAAGGCACTGTTTTTCCTATCATAAAAGTTTCTAGTAGCTTAGGTGCAGTAAGGGAGATGCTTCTGCAAGCAGAGATTTCCTTTATATATGTAAATCTATTTTACAAAGAGTTTCAAAATAGCCAGCTAAATGCCAGAAAGTCATATTTTGGAGATCAATCTAGTTAGATAGGTGGTATTCTCAACTTAGCTTATGTATTGATTAGATTATTAACTTGAGGGTTGAGCCCTTTAGTGAATAGCAAAATGAAAGCATTTGCAGTTTTGGGGCCCTAATATTGACATATGTGAAAAGCAGGCAAAACTGAAAGGCAGTGCACCTAGATATTTAAAATTGAACGGTCCCACTTTTACACTGAATTCTGAGATGAGAATCTTCTCATTCTCAGAAGAGAGAAATGCCACAAGACCGGGCTATGCAATATTTCCACAATGCACCTCACTGCAAAGACATTCCCTCAAGACTGGTAGGTGACCCAGTGCCCATCAGCACACTCTGTGATCAGACCACCCTCCCACAGGAGGAGTTTTATGCCTTGAGGGAAAGTGTTTCCTCCACCTTCAAGTGTTCAAACCTGTCTTTCTATCTAAGCACCCGAAGAAATGAGTAGCCCCGTACATTTATAATCATTCACTGCAACTGATTTCAGCTACTTCAGAAACCACAGTTTTTGCCAGTGACTTGTCAGTCATTGCACACACAAAATTCAAGTTGTAATAGTGCAGAGTGACCCCTGGAACCCCAAAAGCTAAACAGATCAGCTACTACTTCTAACAGCTCTTGCAAATCTTTATTATTAGACTCAGTTATGGAAGTACGATTGCCCATAATTATACTTCCTTCTTGAATGATCAAAAAGACCCAGTGAGAGGAACTTTGGTCACCCAAGAAGAATGTTTAGATTTGTCAATAGAACTGAGCTGTGGAATCTCACCAATTTTAAAGATTACAAATTTTTCACTTCAGCCATAAGATTACACTTTTTCTTTTCAGAGAGAAACTATTTTTTCCCCAACCAAAATTTTAAATGAGATAAAAGATTGAAAAACTCTTTTTTTTTTTTTTTTTTTTTTTGAGACAGTCTCACATCGTCACCCAGGCTAGAGTGCAGTGGCATCATCTTGGCTGACTGCAACTTCTGCCTCCCAGGTTCAAGGGTTTCTCTTGGCTTAGCCTCCTGAGTAGCTGAGATTATAGGTGCCCACCACCATGCCTGTCTAATTTTTGTATTTTTAGTAGAGACAGGGTTTCACCATGTTGGCCAGGCTGGTCTGAACTCATGACCTCAAGTGATCCTCTTGCCTTAGCCTCCCAAAGTGCTGGGATTACAGGTGAGAGCCACCGTGCCTAGCCAAAAGATAGAAAAACTCTAAGAATTAATTAAAAATAACACTAGCTCAAAAAGAAAAAGTGAAAGTCACAAATGTGCAATCAGCAGAAACTCTAGAGAATAACAAATGGAACTCCTACCTTACAGTGGAGCTTCAATTCCAACCACGTTGAGGCAGGAATGTGTGTGGTTTCAATAAGTGAATTAGTCTGAATCTTCAACCAAGAATGGAGCATTGAAATCTGAGGAGGGCTTACCCTGTTGACTGACCTCCATTGACTCTGGTAAGGTTAGATGAATGAAAGTTAGGCTCATACCAGGGCTCCAGCTGTCAGCAAATTGAGGGAGATCACTGAAAGTCTGCTTCAGGTTCCACCTGAGTCACCAAAATGTCCACCTTACATAACATAAGTACAGAGCTTATTTGAGCTCAAAGTTTGAAGATTGCCACCCAGGAACCTAGATTCATGTTGCCCTGAATATACAGTCCAATTGGCAATAGTTACAAGTGGATCTTGAAAGGAAAAAAGAAGAGAAGTTGTTTATCAAGACTTTACGTTAAAATAACATAAGCTATTAATTGGTTCCTTGTTCTTTGTGTCACAAATTCTAGGAATATGAAGATAAAGAGTGAGAAAGCTGGTCAGGAACAAAAATGCCTTTAAACAATTGCCCTTAGGTATGGGTACTCAAGGAAGAGAGCCATGACTGAGGTCCTGTACTTATGTCTCTCTGGGCCTGATAAATGTTGCATATCTCACGTTGTTCAGCCTGCTCTGAGCTATTTTTCTTTTCTCAATAATATCTAGGAATGAAATATGGCTGCAGCTAGGAGATTGATTAAAAGTGGTAATGTATTCCAAAGTCATTTATGGTATGACTTTTCTAGACCTATACTTAATTTTCACTTTATCTCAAATTATTTAAGTTTAATTTTCTGCCATTTCTTTATGAAAATTCCTTCTAGAAACATTAGTCTGGCTAAAAAAAATATATTTAGATAATTATGCCTCTATATGAGTACACAGATGAGTGTCCCTACTGGGGTAATCAGGTAATCCAAGTGAAAGAAGTAGTTTCTAGATGGAGTATAAGGCAAACTTTATTTCTTATATGCTTCTTGAAACACACAGTCTTTGGGATAATTTTTTTACTCCTATGCTGTTGATAGCTTTATGGTGTAGGCATCAAGATGCTGAATGGAAGCAGAGTTTCACTCCAGATGATTCTACTGAAGAAAATTAAAGAGTATTTACAAAATATTTACAGAAGCAGTGTTAAGGGAACTGGCAAAGAGATGTTGATGTTCCCAGAGAGGAGCAGCAAAGGGAGACCCTTACCACCCTGAGAGCTCAAGGAGTAACCAGATGTGGCTGAGCACAGTGGCTCACACCTGTAATCCCAAGCACTTTGGGAGGCCGAGGTGGTGGATCACAAGGTAAGGAGTTCAAGACCAGCCTGGCCAAGAGAATGAAACCCTGTCTCTAATAAATACAAAAATTAGCCAGGCGTGGTGGCAGGCGGCTATAATCCCAGCTACTTGGGAGGCTGAGGCAGAGAATTGCTTGAACCCGGAAGGTGGAGGTTGCAGTGAGTCAAGATCGAGCCAGTGCACTCCAGTCTGGGTGACAAAGCGAGACTCCATCTAAAAAAAAAAAAAAAAAAAAAAAAAGGAGTCATCAGAGAGGGGTGTTTCCAGAGGTCAGTGAGAGCTAGAGCCTCAGAGGAGGGCTTGCTTGGAAGGACTGTAGACAGGGAGAGATGCAACACCTACTAGACAGAAGGGCCAAAACAGGGAGAGAAAGAGGGAAAATCACTCAGATTTCTCTCTACTCTTGCCTTTTGAAGTTCTTTCAAGCTTCCATAGGCAGAACCCAATAGAAAACCAGTAAACAGAAGAGCTAAGATTACACAGTTGATAGAAGGGTCACTTTCTTGGGGCATAGAGCAGGACAGAGAGGACATCTAGGAAAGGGTGAACAGAAATACAACACTATCCCTGTATAAATTAAGTTAAATACTTTTTCTTTTCTCTTAACTATTAAAAATAAACAATGCAAGTTCAGTGACAAACAGCACCTACTATTTTGCCTTAGGATGGGCAATTGATACAGATTGGTAGGAATAATGACAAAGTGACTTCCTTTAAAGAACAAAACTGCTCTTTTACTCTATTCCATGGTTGCTGTGATGTCTTTTTTTCTGACACCAAATGTGTGGGTTTTTCTGACATCAAATACCTTATTTTTGCATATCAATTCTCCAATTCTCTGACATCAATTGGATGTCCTATAATTTAACTCAGTTTTGACACAAACTACCTGATCATCATCAGACTCCACAGGTGTAAGGGCTCAGTTCCATACCAGCTGCAAATGGAGTGCCCAGGTGTATTAGTCCATTCTTATACTGCTATGAAGAAATACCTGAGGCTGGGTAATTTATAAAGAAAAAGAGGCTTCATGGACACACAGTTCCACATGGCTGCTGAGGCCTCACAATCATAGCGGAAGGCGAAGGGGGAGCAAAGGCATGTCTTACATGGCGGCAGGCAAGAGAGTGTGTGCAGGGGAACTGTTCTTTATAAAACCATCAGATCTCATGAGACTTACTATCCTGAGAACAGCACAGAAAAAAAACCACCCCCATGATTCAGTTACCTCCTACCAGGTCCCTCTCATGGGACATGAGAATTGTAGGAGCTACAACTCAAGATGAGATTTGAATGGGGACACAGCAAAACCATATCACCAAGCTACCCACATTTCTTCCCAGCAACTACAAAATGTGGGAGTACCCAGAACTCCCCAGGTCAGGTTTAGTAACTCACTAAAATGACTCTCAAAGCACTTTATGTTTACCAGTTTATTATAAAGGATACAACTCAAATGAAAGAAACGCATATGGTGAAGTATCAGGGAAGGGGTGTGTGGCTTCTGTAGTCTCTCTGAGCTCACTACCCTCCTGTCATGTATCAACGTCTTCACCAACCTGAAAACTTCCTGAACTTTGTTGTTTCTAGGTTTGATTGATTAAATCATTGGCCCTTGGTGTTTGAGCTCAATCTCCAGCCGCTCTCCATTTCTCAGAAGTCAGAGAGGGTGGGGCTGAAAGTTCCAACCCACTAATCAAGTCTTAGTCTTTCTTGTGACCAGTCCCCATCCTGAAGCTACCTGAGTGACCTCATTAGCATAAACTCAGATGTGGTTAAAAATAGTCTATTCTGAACAACACAACATACCCTTATCACTCAGGAAATTCCAATGGTTTTAGAGGCTGTGTGTCAGCAACCTGAGAAAAAGACTAAATATATTTTTTATTATGTCATAGTTGCCATGCAGAAAGCATGGGTTAAACTGTCCCATCTATTAAAAGGAATTATAAATTTCAATTTTCATGTGAAATCTCCGGAGTTTCAAATGTTGACAATCATTTCAAAATTTCCAAAATCTCTTTGCAGTCCAAATGGAACATACCTGTAGACTGGGTTTGGCCCGTGGTTTCCAGTCTCACATACCTGACACAGAACTGCGGACCAGGACTTTTCAACCCTGGCTGCACACTGAAATCACCTGGGTATCTTTGAAATCTTTCTACATGGGCCTCGTGCCAAAACAATTAAGTCAGAATCTCCTGGGCTGGGCCCTAGAGATTGGTATTTTTAAAAGTAGTTTTCTGATAATTTTAAGGTACACTGATTTTAAAAGTAAGCTTCTTATTTTGGAATAAGTTTACCTTCACATGAAAGTGTAATGATAATATAGATTTTCTATATACTGCACACCCAGTTTTCCCCATTAACACCTTAAATTACCGTGGTACATTTGTCAAAATTAAGAAACTGACATTGGCATATTATTATTAACTAAATTCCAGACTCTATTTGGATTTTGCCAACTTTTTCTTTAACAAATTCTCTTTCTGTTCCAGGATCCAATCCAGTTACCATATTGCATTTAGTTGTCCTGTCTCATCAGCCTGCCCTGATCTGTGATAATTTCTTAGGCTTTGTTTGTTTGAATAGTACTGGCCAGGTAGCCTGAATGTCTCTAGATCTGAGTTTGTCAGCTATTTTCCTCATGATAGGACCCTTAGTTTATATGGGTTTTGGGCGAGAATACCACAGAGGTGAAACACCCTTGACATCTCATATCAGGTTATATTCCATTTTTGAAAACAACTTCTTGAAGTAATAGTGGCTGGGTAGAGTGGAGCTAGCAGGACCCATCCTACTCTTGAACAGATTGAAGTACATCAGTCAGTAGAGAAAATCAGGAGGGATGACATGAGGTCAGCAAGGGAGCTGCATCTCTTCCAAATAGTCTCACAATTGAGAGTCATGAGACAAAAGTTCTATTCCAGGTTCATCCACTAACTAGTTTTTAAAAAAGCCATTCACAGTCTTCTAGTGTTACTTTCTTCATCTGTACAATGTAGAAGTTGATATCTGAGGCCATTTCCAGTCTTGAAATTATGTGATTCTCAAACTCTGGAATGTGTTTTCATTAGTCAAATATTGTCATCCACAGTTTCATTTCCTAAGAGGAATGTGTTGTAATGCTGAGCAAGATATCTCAAAATGTCTGGTTTCTACAAAAGGGCATATAAGGGAGACCTCTCAGCTTCACTGTTTGGTACTTAAGCCATTTGTATCCTAAGAATGTCAGGTGCCTGGCAGGAAGAAAACAAATTGCAAAAACTGAGAAGAAAATTCATCACATTCATTCATCTTTGTTTCTCGGACTCACCATTTTATTCCTTCCATTACAATGGTTTAAGAAAGAAATGACATAATTTGTTTTTGAAATGTCAGAAGGAGTGCACAGTTTAGTACTTTAAAAAATATTTTAATGTTGACCCTGTGCATACGTAAATCTTACCAGAAATGAGGATGACTGGCTTACAAAGTCAGATACTCTAAGTTGCCAATAGTTTGTACAGAGCCTGTGATTGCAAAACCACAAACATTTCACAATACTGGAAACCTCTAATTAACCATAATAAATGACAAGATGGATTTGTTTTAAACACATGGTTAATAATGCTTATTGCTTTAAGACCAAAAACTGTGTGATTGTTTATGGAGGTGACAGAGGTAGGCTGCAAATGGTTTTGCAAAGTATATTTCTACCTCTGCATATTTAGTCTGACCCAGAACATTCTACTAATATTGTATCAGCCTCTCATCTGATGTAATTTGCCTGTGGGAATTGTATTGGCTGTTAAACTAGCTCCTCTTAGTAGCTGTTTAAAAAAAAAAAAAAAGGAAGAAGCAGCAGCACAATTCTGTGGTGTGTTTCAAATGACTGAAGTCAGGTTCCTAGGTACTGAGACAAGAAAGAATGTCAAACAGGACCTTTAAAGTGTATTTATATTTAAACATCAGACCTAACAGAAAACCCTGAAGCTTTATACAATGATTAGAGCCTTGTAAGAACCTAATTAATGTATTGTCAGGTGAATGGTTGGCCTGGCACTCGAGATGTTCTGAGGGACACAAGGGGTTTCAGGTACCACCTAGGAAGAATAGATACAGTTGTAGTGATTCAGTGGCCCATCTGAAAGGGACCTATAAAGGCAGCCGTGTCTGGCGTGCTGTCTTTTCAGACTCACTTGATAATGCTAGTGTCAGTTTCAACTGAAGCGTGTGCCAGATTCCAGATAGCTTGAGCTGGCATTTCAGAGAGGTTAATTGTGAAACTTGAGAAGAAAATGGGCACATTCTTCCTAAGATGGCTATTCAAATATAGTCTCTTCCTGCTCCCCCCCCCCCCCACCAGAGCTTTCTGGGTCTCAGTCTCATTTTTGTTCTGCTTCCACATAAAATGCATGAGGAACAGTGGGACTTTTCCCCTTGGCAGCTCCTATATTGCCATCTTTGCTGGGACTGCTTTGCCTTGTTAAAATGTGCCCCGTGTATTAAAATGGAATTGTCACTGCTGGGTGGTGCAGCATAACATGGTTTGACACTAAGCGCCGGCAGCTACAGAAAACAGACTTTTATTGCATTTATTCTTTCAGAGACGGGAGTCTCTAAAGGCTCACAGCAGACATTCACTTAGTTAAATCTGAATGAACCCAAAGTGAACAATCTATGCTGCTGTCTTTGTGTTCATAGAAACAGCCTCCATCCAGCTTGATATGACTGTAAAACAGTGTTAAGAAAAGACGATCATACTTAGAATACAGAAGGGAGGACTTGAGGCTTTCAAACAAGAACAAAAATATTTTAAGTGGGTGGAGTGGGTTAGCCACTTGATTTTCTTTTTTAGCTTCCTCTCTATTCCCTAAAATGTATTATGTAGAATAAACACGCACACACCCCTAGTATTAGTCTTCATTTATAATTCCATGCCATTTTAAGACAAAGAGAAGGGATTTGATTTGTAGGACTCTTGCAAGCAAGCTTTAGATTCTTAACTGCCTTTTATCCAGGCGAGTACCCAGAGAGAGACTGAACAGAGAGGGGGCTTTGAGGCATAAACTTTGCATTCTGTCACTCTCCTCGAAAAAAAATTCCATAAAGTAACATCTGTAGCAATTAAGGGCTTACATTTCCTCCCCCATTCATGTCTCTGCTAGGAGGGAAGGTTACTTTGCCTAAGAGACAATAGTGGATCCTGTGGGAAGAGAGAAAGAACAGTTAGAATTCTTTTCTTCATGGAAATGGAAGTTTTCTACTTTCAAAAAGAAAAAAAAGAAAGAAAGATTAAAAAACAATTGAAAGACTTACAGTAAAAGCTTCCACTGGAAAGGAAACTTGAAAGAGTTAGGAAAATGGTACTTAGCTGTTCCTAAATATTTAGAATGAGGAAAGACTCCTCTTGCCTTTCTTATCCAAACATCTTCTGATACAGGGGAACTTGTGAGTGAGTAGTAAACAAAATACGGTTTGGGTTTTTATTTTTTATCTATTAACATTGCATTCTGAATTTTTTTTTTCAAAATAATACTTATGTGCATCCCTTGGGTCACCTGATGATATACATACTAACCGTTTATATTAAGTTAGGTTCCTGCACTCTATTGTCATAGAAGGATCAACTACATAAATTAGTGTGAAAGATGACAATGTAGATCCCTTTGTTAAAAGCACTGTTAAGAAGTTCAAGGTGGCGACAGCAGAACTTTAAACCAAGTGCAGGGTTGTTCTAAGTGTGGGGCTCTGTGTGAAGACATAGGCCTCATTCCTGTAAATTCAGCCCTGCTTGGCGGTAGAGATTTGTCATATGTATCAATACAGACAGATGCACACTCATCCCATGCTTCATAGGAATGTACATCTGAAAACAAAACTTCTTCAGAAAATAATTATAGCTCCAAAATGTAACTTGTTCCTGATATCATCTTCAAACTTGTTAAACAGGTGATACAGATGCCCTGACTTCCTCTCTCAGTTAATTTTTAAGAATTTCCCGGGCAAACCTTCCACTGAGCCATATGCTTGCTCTCTCTACCACACTGTAATAAGGACGCATGCCCTCCAAGCTGCCCAGCTCAGCCCCCTGCCCTAATTACTTCTCCAAAAGCCTTTCCTAGATTCTGTGCCTCTTCTCAGCATCATCTCTGACTTCTAGGATTCCTCTCACATTTGAATTCTTATAACTGTGATAAATATGTATAACTGACTTGACATTTGTTAACATTTTTTTCATATCTTGTTTCCTTTGCCATGTAATGTGGTCCTGTAATATAGCCATGTAATATGGTCCTGAAATACATATAAAATTTAGACATAGGAAAGTTTTACAACTTGGCATTGATGGGCACCATTCCAAGAAAGCTCGTATTAATAACAGCAGAAAATCTAAAATTATACTTTGCCTTTTGAACAAATTTTACACATTTCATACACATTCTTTCATGTGTATGTGTGCTGTTTCTTAAATTTATTTTTGCCTCTAGTATACTCTTTGGAAGACTTAATTTCCTTTAATCAGAATTAATCCTTAATTATTATCCTCCCCATCCAAGCTTATAAAATAATAAAGGCCAGATATTATTCATTATTTGGAAAATGCTACAAATATTACTGTACTTAAGATATGGTAATATTGCCAAAATTTAAAATATGTTGGTCTGGCTCAAAATGTTCATGCTTCAGGTTGTATGTGAGATGCCAAAATTTGGCACAAGAACACCAGTTTAGGAATATTGATAAGATAGTATGAAAAAATAAGACATTGTCCAAAATTCAATATTGAGAAAGTACGGAACCTAAGGTTTGTATATATATACTTACCTTCCTTCAAGATGTAGGACCCCACCTAACTCTTTGGGTGTCTTACATACAGTGGATTTTCAATAAAAATGTCATAACACTGACGACTACATTACTATACCAATCAGTCCTTTAGGCTGCAAGCTGTTCAAGTAAAACACATCTTGTCGACTTCTTCTGTGGAATCCATCAGTAGTATAGCCTGTAGCTATAGCACAGGCTTTACTGTTGCAGAGGTGTTAGTTCAAATCTTGACTTTACCTCTTATTGGAAAGGTAGTTTATCTGTCTAAGCCTCAGTGCCCTTATGGATATGAATGACAATAACAAGATCTACCCATCAGGTTTGCTAATTCATCATTCAACAGACATTTGTTGAACACTTTCAATTGCCAAACATTGCTGAGTGAATTAAAATAATGCCTCAGGGTTACCTCTGAAAGAAGGCTCAGAACAGAGCCCTCCACATAGACATCTTTCAAAGAGTGAATAATACTTTCTCAGCATTGATGAGTTTGCGATGTTCTCTTATTAATCTGGTCATCATGGTCATGACAAAAGTTGGCAATTGGGGTACATTTCTTAAATCAAGTATTTCTATGGCTTTCTGGTTTTCCTTTACTTCTTAAGTTTCTTTTTCTTGACAGCCATATATGACGTCTGGTTTACCTTTTTTTCCCAGAATGGAGTCTACTGAAAAATGTGAAGTGGTAATTCAACATTTTAATGGAAAATATCTGAAAACACCACCAGGCATCCCAGGTAAGAAATGTCACTAATTAGTCACTAAATGATGCCGAGGCTTAAATTGCTCTTATTAGAATAAGTACATGGTAGAGCCTTTGTTGATCACTGCAGATTTGGGGAGTTTGCTTTTATTAATGTGTATTTTTAAAAAATACTGTGTAGCAACTCATCTTTCTCAAAAACTTTTTGGTAATTCTTCTTTGGCTTTTTGAATCTCTGCTGCTAATTTTGTAAAGTGGATTAGAAGAAAACCATAGCAAATAATAGTTAAAGAATGATGTGCTGGAAGTGATGGAAGTTTATGACTCAGCATTAATATTAAAATTGCAATTTCTTAGTTACAAAATACCTAAACAATGATATTCACAATGAATCCCACAAATTGATGCCAGCCCTGAAACATTTCTTACCAGTCCATGACAAGAAAAGTACAGAAACTGAGAGAAAACATTTAGAAACTTGTATAATGATTTGACAATGTCATGAAATCTGAGTGCATAATTTTCTTTTACAAAAATATTGGTTACTGACAAATTGGAAATGTTAGAAAATACTGTCTATTTATCAGAGCTAGTTTGAGAAGCCCCAGTCTGAACTATCCCAGGGCATTTCACACTTCCCAAGGCAAAATTCCTAAGGTTTTATATACATCATAAAGTGTTCTAACTTTATACTATTAAGAATTACATTAAACATGAAATAATTGGATTTATTATGTGTATCAGAGCTACAAATGCCAGAACTTGAGGCGGTAATGTATGTGGAAGGTTTTAATATTAACTAAGTAAAGTTTTAAATATAATTTCTATATAAAAATTAACAATTGAATGAAGTATTAAACTAAGAAAAATTACATAAATAATCATCTGAATAAGGCAGGTTGGTTTATTTGTTGGTATTTTATATACTGTTAGTCTCAGAGGAGACTAAGGTGACTTCTTTCATCTTACAATACGTGGCTTTCATCTTTATAAGCTTGATTTCAATAGTGTTTGCTGTATAATGCATCTACTATTTAAAACCCATCAGAGAGTTCAGAGGTTGAGCATTTTAGTTTCTTAAAATATATTGAGTTTATAGATAAGAGGAAGCGTATACAAAAAGAGAAATATTTTTGTGGAGGGTTTTGTAATGACTTGCTTTGTTTAAGGGGGATGTCAAGAATGCAGAAAGACCCTTCAGACAGACAACTTGCATAATCTGAAAATCTAAAGTAGCTGATTGCTGGCTAATCAGTGAGTCAACATATAGTGAAGACTGTGCCTTGATTTGGTTAGCTTCCATGTGTAACGTTCCCTTGGGAACTGACTGCATTATGATCCAATTGGAGACATATGGTGTTGTTAAGAAAAGAGTTAGCAGTTTTCATCTCAGCATGTTAGCTGCCCTTGCATTTTAGCAGAAATACTTTTTTTTTTTTTTTTTTTTTTTTTATAAACAGACATTTTAAGACACTTTACTCAAACCTGTCATCGAGTAAAGGAGTTGCATTGTTTGTGGACTTTCCTCTTATTTGTCCTATTTTATCCAACAGAGACCTATCTATATAGAAGTTGTTCAAACTAGGTGTAAATTATATAATTATATAAAAATAAAAATGAGCACACTGTGTAGAAATTATGGATGATTCAAGTTTTAGCACATCTCAATTTTTTGATTTGTTAAAAAAAAATTGATATGTCAAAAAGACATATTGAAAGCCTTCTTGCCCTGATTGATTTGAAGGTATTTCATTTGGTTTTCCCCATAGAACATATTGCTGACTAATACAATTTAATGCTGAAGACAAAGAAAGTCACTACAAATCCCCAAATGTCTGGGCATCCTTCCAGAATATGCAGGCTGTGATATTAACCTATCTAATATCATAGCTACACCCAATGGAAACATCGTGAATAGCAGGAACTTGGTTATGAGTTTTCTCACTCATTTTTATCTCCTGGGAACAAGAAAGACAAAATAATTATGTTCAGTTATAAAACTCTTAGGAGAGATAACTGTATGCTTCTGAGATTTCCACTCATCATAATAGAACTAAATACAAAATATTGATCATCATCAATGCTTGAATCTGCTTATTTATAAATTACTTTGAAAGTTAGAATTGAATAAAGGCTTCAAATGCTAAGTAAAGACATTTAATCTTTGATACTTAAATTAGGTGTGGAAGAAAAGAGGATATAATACAAGATATGGATATTTTGAAAGGTAAAGTAGTAATTTGCCCTTGTTGAGTATAATTACTAAGTCACGACAGGTATAACTACAATTTGGGTGTATGCTGTCTGCCTTTACTGGTCCTC
Organism: Theropithecus gelada; assembly: GCF_003255815.1. NCBI lineage: Eukaryota > Metazoa > Chordata > Mammalia > Primates > Cercopithecidae > Theropithecus > Theropithecus gelada. The sequence continues at coordinate 176,282,996 of NC_037669.1, forward strand.
ATTACTTACTACCTGGAAATAGCTGAAATCTTACTTTCAGAAATATATGTCTTAGCCAATATTCAATTCCATATTTACAACAGGGAGTAGGATATCACTATGAGCTATGGCATCAGATATTCATACTTTTTTTTTAAGTGGCCAATTTCCTAATCTTTTTCATTACTTTAGAGAGTGTGTCTTTGCTTGTGAATATACTCCACTCTAATTAGTGTGACTCACTGAAAACTAAAATACAATTTTAAAATCTGAAAAATCTCAGTGTTCTGCCTTATCAAGATTTCACATATTTGAATTCAGAAGTTTGTGGTTTTATAGAACTGCACATTGATTGTTTAAATACATTGCTTTAAGATCATGTCGATGAGGGACTCACAGTGATCCAATAATTATGACCCGAGATCCTCAGGCCTTAAGAAAGCTGTTGAAAGATTGAATATTATGTCAATCATCTTCTTCTCATACTAGAGCCCTATTGTATTAGTTTGTTTTCATGCTGCTGATAAAGACATATCCAAGACTGAGCAATTTACAAAAGAATGAGGTTTATTGGACTTACAGTTCCACATGACTGAGGAGGCTTCACAATCATGGTGGGAGGTGAAAAGCATGTCTCACATGATGGTAGACAAGAGAAGAGAGCTCGTGCAGGCAAACTCCCCATTTTAAAACTATCAGATCTCATGAGACTTATTCACAATCACAAGAACAGCACAGGAAAGACCTGCACCCATGATTCAATAATCTCCCACTGGGTCCCTCCTACAACATCTTGAATGGGAATTCAAGATGAGATTTGGGTGGGGACACAGCCAAACTATATTGACTATATTTAATATTACTCTAAGCAAGTACAGAGCGATTGGTGCCATATTCATGCTGTCTACCTCTCTGTTTAGGGACAGTGTGGAGAAAATGCGCATGTGTTATTGAGCAAATATAATGGCATTCAGTTTCTGTCACTGTTGACAATGACAATTACTCTTAAAGGAGATGCAAAGCTAATTATTTTCCTGAGATGATCATCTAAGTTTCCAAGTCCCCAACTGTATTATTTCTATAAAAGAACAAGGAAAAAAATCTATTTCAATCTAAAATGTTGACAATGCTCTGAATTTCAAATTCTAAAAATGTCATAGGTAAGGAAATTTGCAAGGACATGTAACACTGACCACATTTATGTTGCTGCCCAATTTCGATTTTATTTTTATTTTTATTTTTATTTTTTTTTTGAGACGGAGTCTCGCTCTGCCGCCCAGGCTGGAGTGCAGTGGCCAGATCTCGGCTCACTGCAAGCTCCGCCTCCCGGGTTTACGCCATTCTCCTGCCTCAGCCTCCCGAGTAGCGGGGACTACAGGCGCCCGCCACCTCGCCCGGCTAGTTTTTTGTATTTTTTAGTAGAGACGGGGTTTCACCGTGTCAGCCAGGATGGTCTCGATCTCCTGACCTCGTGATCCGCCCGTCTCGGCCTCCCAAAGTGCTGGGATTACAGGCTTGAGCCACCGCGCCCGGCCCCAATTTCGATTTTAGCCATTGTTGGAATAATTGGCTAATTAAATATGATTCATGTTGGTATTTGGTTCTAATTCCTGACAGATATGTGAGTTGGAAGAGAACTTTACAGATATCTTTTTGGAACACACTTTATTTCTCTAGGCTCCTCCTATTTATTCATAAAAGATCTTTTTTTAAATGAATGCATCATGGATCATTGATGTCTTTTAGCACATCCCAGAACTACCTCTGTTCATTTTAGATTATAATGTTATCCCCAGATTTTGGTTACCTGGATCAATGAAGCTAAATATACATGCCAAAAGTCAAATGATTGAGTACTAGTATACAGGAAGTTAACAAAGATCAGTCACATGTATTGCTGCCAGCAGATGAGAAGGAGACCAAACGCATGTGTTAAATAGTGTCAATCATTTGACTGTTGTAGCCATCAGCAGAAAGAGATCATTCAGCGTTTTCTGCCTTCCCTAGAGGGAAAAGAAAATACAGCATTCCATAAATGTTGCATGTCCTACATATCGATCTTGATGCTTTTCTGGACAAAATGAAGGATCATTAGTTGCTTGCCTGCCTAACCCCAGACACTTCTTTGTCCCATAATGAATTGCACAGCAATGTTGTATAGCCCCAAAGTGTTCCATTTTCAAACCTCTGGCAAAAGCAAAGGGTTAGTTCCCAGACACTTCAGGGATCTGTAGGGCATGGACTTGAAAGGCTCACTTTCAAAGAGCCCCCAGAGCAGGATGATACACCATGCGGAAAAGGCTTTCACATGTAGGGACATGTATTGATGAACAGAACATGCAGGCCGGTTTGTGAAAAAATAAATCATGTTTTTCTCTCAAACTAGACATTTTTTTTTTTTTTTTCCTGTAAGCACGTGCTCCTGTCAGTGGAGCAGTCTTTTCAGAATGAAATGGAATAACTAACTTCTGGTATGCTTTCCTTATTCTTTAGATAATTGTTTCTAATCTCAATTGAAGCAGGGAAAATTTGAGAGAAAGCTTAGCACATTATGGGATGTTATAAAATTTAACAACTCTTGTAACTGACAGAACTTTGCACAAATAGTTAGGTATCAGAGGAATAATATTTTTCTAATAAATAAAGCATGGAGCTTTTTGATGTTTTGACATAGTAATTTTAATGTCATGTGTTGATGTAAATAAAAATGTGTATGACTATGTATGTATATGAATACTTTATGGGATCAAGCAAGGAAAAATATTTACAAAATGATTTTTTAAATGATGAACACAAGTGTTCGTATAAACTTAACATTCCTGCCAGAGTAAAATATTGACAACATATTTCAATCAATTTATCTTACGTGATTCAAAAATCAGAATATTTAAGCAATAGATTTACAAATTTTTATCAGTGGGGAATGTTGCAGAGCCTTAAAGTCTGTGTTTGCTCAATAGTAACTGTCTATTAAGTCCACAAATAAAACTATAGCTGAGAAGAGGTAACAAATAAAAAATGCTATGGTGTGTAGTTGGGCAAAAAATATTTCTTGATTGTTCTGCTCAGGTGGAGCATTGCTTCTCTCCAAATGTTTCATCTTTGTGAAACTAAAGCATCACTTGTATAACACACTTTGTGAACAATGTAATCCCCAATTGGGTATCATTTTAGATTTTTCACTAGTAAAAAATTTTTCATTCTTAATGTTGGTGATGTCTTCAGATTATTTCTATGTATCAAACATACTTTGTTGCTTCGTGATGAAGAAAACACCTTTAGAATATTATTAATGAACTTCACAGAGCAGCTGGACAATATCATGGTTAATGGAGTCTAAGCATCTATGTGAATTCTATGGAATTTGATTAGGTCAATCAGTTTTCAACCTTTCTATGGAGCTGCATCTGATATTGTGAAGGTAAAAAAGCTATGTGCTGGTAACTGATTAGATATATAAGAAAGGAAGAAGAGGTGATTAAATTTCTACATCTTTATATGAGAAGCTAAATAGAGAAGGAAAAATGTTTCCTCTTCAAAAGAATAGAAATAATTGAAATGAGTTTTTTGACAGGGCTACATCTACTCTACTCACCTGTGATTTCAGCTGCATAGGAGATGCAATCTAGAAGCATCTTACCTCATGTATCCACCTAGTTTCTTCACTTTTCTACCTCAGGACAAAATCTATAAAAGCTTGCTCAATGAGACAGACAAATGTCTTCTACAAATTTGGGGGGAATTATCACCCCCTGGGATAGCCTTCAATCATCAGAGTATAGGAGCCAGAAGATAATATTGGGTCTCTCATCCTTTGGAAGGATAATTCTGAGTCATATTCTACAGAGTTCCTTGAGAGGTTATCCACAGTGGTCACAAGCTCAATGAGGTTTCCTTTATTAGCATTTTCCCCCTTCCCCGTCTTTTCCTTTTCTATCATATCAGCTTCCTGACATCAGCTCCCAATTAAACTACCTTCTCCCATGCTCTGATTTTAGGGAAAGTCAAATTCAAGTTGGGAGTTCTAGAAATTATGTTAGGGAACTACTTTTTGATTCAAAACCTCTGGCTATAAAGGAAGGTATTCGCTTCACTAAAGTAGTACAGTGAATTTCATGGCCCAAATATACTGTTTTTATGACTTTTATTCTTAAAAAGCTGATATTATAAATCACATAGTAGGGTTAATGAAGGTGAACATTAGAGGTAGTAGTCAAGTAGCAAGCCAGGGTTGAAATTTAGCAAGAGAGGTATGGAAAAAGACAAGAAGGACAAGAAAAAGCCAAGAATGGTGGCATGGCTGACTTGAGAACAACTGAGGACATAAAGAGTTAGATGGCTGATAAAAATGGAAAAGATTTAGGGAAGCCATAAAGCCCGTAAAGTGAAGGTGAGGTACAGGCATAGACAATTATCATCAAAGAGAAGGTATTTTTTTGAGGTTTTGGTCTTGGATAAATGTAGAGGTGGACATCGAATATGACATCCAGTGTGTGAATGCCTACAGCTGGCTGAAGTCAAGTGAAGAAGATCTTTAGTCAAGCAGCTGGAGGCTTATGATTAGAAAGTTGGAAGGTCTTTCACTATTATCTTTAATTTTATTACTTAATGTCATACTTGCCTTGATTGCCTCTTGAAGTTCTGATCTTGGTAGGAGCAGGTTAAGTGAATAGTGACAAAGAGTTTCTCTATTTGTTTGTTTGTTTTAATTTATCTGATTTTGAATTTTCCAAACCAGAGTCTTTTTCATCTTTTGTGGCTCAAGGGTTGTATGCTTAGCTCTGTAAATTCTCACTAAATACTCTTTGGAGTTGTATGGTTTCATGAATTAAATGACAATCATACATATATTTGCTTTTAATGAACTTTTTGAAGGTATGGGGAGGATGCACAGCTCTGGGTAGACAAACATGCAACCAATTTGGGGGAGCACATTGAGGAAAATCTTAAAATATTTTCAAAGTTTTAATTTAAAAAATCTCCATATCTAAATAGAGAGAGAGAGAAAGAAAGCAAGAGCAAGCGAGAGAGAAATGTTTATAAGAATAAGAAACCTATTTGAAAAAAATTCCAGTTACATTTTGGAAAGTCTAATTTTTCTAAGACTGCTTTTCAAGGTGTACACTGAAGACCTAATTGTAGTTTCTTTAAATAACTCATTCTTGAACAGTGCAATGATGAATTCTGTTTTCTGGCATGGCAAATGGTCTTGCCTAATTATACTGGAATAATGTTTCTAAACTTTTTGCCACTGGAGCTAGTTAAGCACAATGATTATGCAGCACTTTTGCTCCCCCTGCCACTTCTTCACATAAAAAGATAAATGTCTTGAGAAAAAACAAAAAAGAGAATTTATCTATATTATATCCCTTTTGGCATAATAATGTTGCTCAATTCTGCCTAAATTATCACATTAACTTATTATTTCTTTTATAATGCTATGTGATATAACATACTCTATAGTTTTTAATCAATAAGATATGGTTAATGCTTTCTTTACCATATTTTTTCATGGTTTCATATAAAGCACCAATAAGTAGCAGCATAATGTGTCTGCAGTTTCCATTTGGTTACATAATTTGATTGATTAAAATAGTTGTAATTTCATGAGATAGAGAAAAGGGATGAGGAGGTTTTCTATACATCTCCAAAATCATGAACCACCTTCATAACTTATTTCTAAAATACTGACTCCATTCAGGTCTGCACGAATTTCTGAAGTGAAAATTTCACGTAAAAACTTACAAAATAAATAATAAAACACTAATTTTGCTTCTAACACCATGTTGGGCTTTGCCTTCTGTCAGCATCACTAATGAGTAGCTAAACCATTTAGTGTCTGTCTGGATGAGTCCTATTAGCAAGCTGAGGGTTGAGTGGCTTAAGACCAATTAACACACAAGCCAGAGAAACCAAATTGAATAATTAAGTTCTTAGTGCATTTCAGAATCTAGGATCTCATTTAATAGGATTGATTTAAGAACACATTCTAACCAATTTTTGTATGAATGGATAGTATTCAAAATTAAATACTTGCCACTTTCTCCCTGTAACCATCAAAAAGCCTGCTATACACACGCCTCATTATTTATGATCTAATTTTTTAGAATGAAAAGTCTGCAAAACTTAAGAAAATATTTTAAGAGAAATGTGAATGAAAACAGTAGGCAAGTTCTGAACTAGTCATTATGTGTTTATCTTATTTCTGCTTTCTCTGATTTCTTATGTCTTTCAGCCCTGAATGATGAATCAATTATTTGAGTAATATTTTAGTTATTTTTCAGTACAAAAAACAAATCTTTCATAGGAAATTGGCATGCTTATGAAGATTCATTTGTCCCATTAGATTGTGGGTTTTTTAAAAAAGAACTTTGATGTTTATCTCCCCCATCTTCCTTAAACAATTCAAACCCTTTGAAAACAACGACTGTACCTTACTCTTTCTTCCAAACATCTAACCCAAAGCCTGGCACAGAACAGTATGAATATCATTTGTTAAACAAATAAGCAAATACCTACTTGTGGCAGACAGAATAACGGTCCTCTAAAGATCTGTAAGTCCTAATCCCCAGAACCTGTAAATATGTTAGGTTACATGAAAAAGAGTAATCGAGGTTACAGCAGGAATTAAGGTTGCAGCTGGAATTAAGATTGCTAATAAACTGACCTTAAAATAGGGAAATTATTGTCTTAGTTTGTTCTTGTATTGATATAAAGAACTACCTGAGGCTGGGTAATTTATAAAAAAGAGAAGTTGAGTTGACTCCTGGTTCCACAGGGTGTACAAGAAGCATGGTTGGAGAAGACTCAGGAAACTTACATCAGGGCAGAATGTGAAGGGGAAGCAGGCATGATCTACATGGCTGGCGCAGGAGGAAGAGAGTGAAGGAGGAGGTGCTACACACTTTTCAATAACCAGATCTTGTAAGAACTCACTATCATGAGAATAGCAGGGAGGAAATCTGCCCCTATGATCCAGTCACCTCCCACCAGGTCCGTCCTCCAACATTGAGGATTGCAATTCAACATGAGATTTGGGTAGAGGCACAAATCCAATCCATACCAATTAGCATGGTTTATCTGGGTGGGCCCAGTGTAATTAGAAGCATCCTCAAAAGTGGAGGAGAAAGGTAGAAGAGGAGGTCGGAGTGTGAAAAGAATTAACCCAACATTGCTGGCCTTGAAGACAGGAGGCAGTCTTTGGAAGTTGAAAAAGGCAAAAAATTGGATTTCTCCCCTAGAGCCTCCAGAAATAAACTTAGCTTTGCTGACACCTTGATTTTAGCCCAGTGAGATCTGTGTTAGACTTCTGACCTATAGAACTGTGAGATAATAAGTTTATGTTGTTTTATGCCTCTAAGTCTTAGATAATTTGTTATAGCAACAACAGCAAACTAAATATTCTAGTATAGAACTTATATTCACTGAATATCATTCAGACTATTCCTATATTAATTATTAAATAGCCTCCAAAAAACTCTCATAGTTTATCCTAATTTTTACCTTCTTTGTGAGTTTTTATTGAAGAAAAATAATATTCAGTGATGCTTGTTAAAGCACAGTAAGAAACACTTTTTCTCAGCACCATCACGATAGTTACAGGCACCACTGCAATGGAGTCTCTTACAGTAGAGATGAGAGATTGGACTCAACTCCGAATGCAGCATAGACAAGTGGAAATTTACAGCCAAGGAGCAGCATAGGAGGTCAGTGGTTGGAAAATTACCAAGAGGAAGCATCAGGGGTAGGATTCTTGCTGAAGACAAGCAAGGGTAATCAGACATCTCCTAGAAGAAAGTTCAGTCAGCTGACTAAAGTAAGGCCAAAGAAAGAATCTTTTCAGTATCATTAGAGTTGCTTGTGTGTTAAACAGAAAAAAAAAATCTTAATTATTTTAACTTCACAGTTTCTTTATACCTTCTCATAAGCACATATTACTATAGAAGACTGTTCAGTGTCTGAAACAAGAGACTTTGGGAAGTCCTTATATATTAGAGCACATTGTTTTTTATTCAAAGAAATACAATATGAACTTAAACTATCTGATACCATAAGTAATCAGGAAAATAATCCTAATTGCTAATGTAAATCCATGCCAATGTGTATCTCTTGGGTCTCAACCTTAATACTTGCTTTCAATAATTCCTATTCTTGAAAAATTATTAGGGCCTAGAAAAACAGAATGGAGCTCCTTGAGGTTAAAATCAACTTTAAGTTTTAGATGATTATATCTAAAGCATAGATCATGCTCACACCCCTACTCATTGTCCCATGAAACAGGGAGTGTCCTAAAGCTCTAAATGTCCTGAATCTTTCATATGAAAGTTTAGTTTTGAGATACAAATTAAAAATTTAAAGGTGGTGAATATACATACTTACTATATATTAAGAAAGATAGATAATGCTTATGATTAAATGATTTAAAAAATTAAATGAATTTTCAAAAATGTGTTTCTTAGCCAAAGTTGTTATACATTCCATATTACTCCTGTAGCAAGACTGGGAGCCTGTACATATGAAAACATAACCATTTTCTATTGAACTGAGTGTGAGACGCATTTTGGACCAGGGGTTTATATCAAACAGTTGCACTAGTTGAACCGCTGAGATGCCCTAAAGAAAAAGAACTCAATAATTTAAGTTGATTTCTAGCTGTTTGTTATTAGAGCAGATGTTAGTGCTCCCGGAGTGTTTGCCCGTGGCCATCAGCCAGCACCTGCATCTCTTTCATTAGGTGGACTGCCCTCAGGCCGCAGCAGCCTCTTTTGCCTGTGAGCAGTGACAGTCAGAAGTACCTGGGAATTTACATCCCCATTTGGGGCTGTCCATAAACAGTGACTGATAGCTGTTAGAGTATCAATATCCCAGTTCTTCTGCTTCTGATGAGAATACTCTGTGTGTGATGTATACTATCTCTATAGCTTTCCTGAAGGATTCAGACAGTTATAGTTTGTGGGACTGTTTAACACCACATCCTTGCTTGACTCCTTCACTTCCTGGTCCCAATTCCCTATTCTCTTACTGGCTTTTCCTGAAAATACTTCCTAAGAATTCACGTTCACAAGCAACCTTGTTTCAAAGTCTGTTTCTGGTGGACCCAAACTAAGGTATTATATCCATATACAGCCTAAATGTGTATTCTATAATCTATTATTTTCATTAATGTTTTGAGTTTTACAGTCTCATTTATAAAATGTACTGAAGTTAACTGAATCCCTCAGGATAGATTGAGGGAGGTTTCAGAAGTGAATATAAAATTCCTCAAATTCCCTCACTTCACTGGAAATAGACATACTAGACACTCTAAGTAAGGCAGTATTTGTTGATAGGTCACTGGCTTCTTTGTAAAAGGGATACACCATTTGAATGTTGATAAAGCATGTGTAATGGCAGATAAAAATGTGATCAGGTCTCCTGTGAGTGAGCAATCACCGGCTGATTATCATTGAGCTAATCACAATATGTCTTAATAAAGGTCCATTCAAAAGAATCAAAATCGTATCCATATATAAGATAATGGGGTTTTGAAATAAAAAAAAAATCTTAGCAAAGTATACAAAAGCACTGAAGAAAAGTATTGAAACTAATATGTTTTTACACATAATCGTTTTAAGACGGTATAGTGAGCTCGCTACAAAGGGTGTTACAGAGACTGCTGGAGGTCCCTAAGATCCTTTCTGGTGGTCTACAAGGTCAAAAATATTTTTCCCATAATACTAATTCATTATTTGCCTTTTTCACTCTGATTCTCTCATGAATGTAAAGTGGAGTTTTCCAGGGGCTACATGATTTGAGATGTGGCAAAAGATGGAATATGGAAGCAAATATTAGAATCCAGCTGTCTTCTATTAAGCCAGAAATGACAAAGCCATTCTTCTCTTTTTTATTTTGCTTCTGGAAATAGTATTTTTAAATAAAAATATATGATTTATGTCAATATGGAACAGAACTACTATTATTTTAAAATAAATAAACATCTACTTATTTTATTTTTTAATGGCAAGCGTCAATAAATATAACCTGTCTAAACAAGTTTTGGGGAATCTTCAATAATTTTTCAGAGTGTAAAGAGGCCCTGAGACAAAAACAAAAATCAAACATTGAAAACTGCCCATATAGAACAAATTCAAGCCCTTCATCTTAGAAAAGATGAAGAAAGATAACCAAGACAAAGGCAGAGTTTAAAATATGCTCTCACTTTTTTTGGTCTTATTTTGAGAACCTATGTATGTTCTAGAAAGCTAGTTTCAATGGAGCAATTGAAAACTAAATTTCAGGCCAGGCGCGGTGGCTCACGTCTGTAATCCCAGCACTTTGGGAGGCCGAGGCAGGCGGATCACGAGGTCAGGAGATCAAGACAATCCTGGCTAACACGGTGAAACCCTGTCTCTACTAAAAATACAAAAAATTAGCTGGGCGTGGTGGCGGGCATCTGTAGTCCCAGTTACTTGGGAGACTGAGGCAGGAGAATGGCATGAACCCAGGAGGCGGAGCTTGCAGTGAGCCGAGATGGCACCACTGCACTCCAGCCTAGGCGACAGAGCGAGACTCTGTCTCAAATAAATAAATTAATTAATTAATTAATTAATTTCAATTAAATGAGTGCTACCAGTTTTTATTTTTTATTTTTTTTTAAAAAGCATTCAGGTGCCTAATCTATAGTGAGTATTTTGTTTTATTTTTTAAATGTAGAAGCAATGGTTAGTCTTCTGAACATTTGCAATCTCATTTTTATTAGCAACTAGCATATTGTTTGACAGAATATGTGAATGTTTTATTAAGACAACGTATTTAAGCAGCATGTGTGGCGTGCTGCAGTTTTGGGAATGGAATTATGTGAATTTGTGAGTGGCATGTGAATGAGTCTGCCAAAATTTAGGGAGAGTTTAAGACTAACATCTAGGAGCCAGAAAGCTAACCCCAGATACCACATGGCAGCTATGTTATCATGGTAAGAACTGTTCTGTGTTGCTTCTTTTAGTCGCTGCTAATTTCAGATAATGTTCATCTTACATCCGGACTTCACCATGGTGGCTATTCACCATGTAGGACACATCTTAAGTACGACCTTCCAGGTTTGCTAGTTGTAGTACATGATTAATAATAATAATAATAATAATTAATAAATAATAATAATTTAAATACTACCATGCAACTAATTGAACCCTGTATATTATTAGTGTTCACATAAAATCTTTTAAAAATTTCAGAAATTAAAGTCTCCTATTGTAGAGTCACATAATCATGATTTCATTAAGCTTATTGCATCTTCACCTAATTTGAACGATCTCTAAGGAAAGTAATTCTCTAGTCACCTTTTGTAACTAGTTGTAATTTTATCTGAATGAATCCATGTAATAGATGAAAGAATTTAAGGTAAAATTCTCATATAATTTATTTTTAAAGGACACAACTCAATATTTGCTTACATCGTTTAACAGCTCCTTCATTTCTCATATCCCAAAGACAAGTATTTTACATCTTTGCTATACCTATATGATGTTAAAGAAAAGAACATCAGGTTGGGCGCGGTGGCTCAAGCCTGTAATCCCAGCACTTTGGGAGGCCGAGACGGGAGGATCACGAGGTCAGGAGATCGAGACCATCCTGGCTAACACGGTGAAACCCTTTCTCTACTAAAAAATCCAAAAAAACTAGCCGGACGAGGTGGTGGCGCCTGTAGTCCCAGCTACTCGGGAGGCTGAGGCAGGAGAATGGCGGGAACCCGGGGAGGCAGAGCTTGCAGTGAGCTGAGATCCAGCCACTGCACTCCAGCCTGGGCGACAGAGTGAGACTCCGTCTCAAAAAAAAAAAAAAGAAAAGAAAAGAAAAGAAAGGAACACCATTCGTCCAGCTTATGATGTGCTTTCTATGAGATCCTCACGGCCAGGATCCCCTTTGCCATTTATGAATTTAATTTCTGAAATAACATATGTTACAGAGAATACCACCTTTGCCTTTGGAATCAGATGGACTTTGGTTTCACTTATGATGCTGTCTCCTCTTTACTTTTTAACTTGAACAAGTTATTTAGCATCTTGCCAGGTTCCTCAGAGAACCTAATTGTTCCATTTGATGTTAACAATATCTCCTTTACAAGTGTTTCTAGAATTAATTGAGAGATTTTATACAGCTCCACAAAGAATTCTGGCAACAAATGGTAGATAGTATTAGAGGCATCTATTAACCTCATGAGAATTATTTCATCAACATCCACCTTCTAGGCTAGAAGTATAATTTAATAGTTGAAGTCTCTGAATGACATCATTGATGAGCATTATCTCGTACATGGGGTATATAAGGTACACATCCTTTGCAACTAGGTAAGGACTACCCTTCCATTTTTAGCCTTTTGTACAGTTATCATAACTCATTCTAGAATGGTATCCAGTAAATTATACATGTCCATGTCAGAGGTTGACAGTTTCCTGAGATAATTGGAAAGAGTATAGCAGCAGAGAAATATTTACCTTGAATTTGCTCTCGTAATTCTCAGATTCATAAACACTGGTCCTATTTTTTTATAGGACCATGGCAGATGTGTTAATGTAGTCATACACAAATTTGTATGATCCCAAACTTATTGTAATGTTTTCCCAGCATATCATTGCACCTCTGGTTCCCAGGGCCCGTATTCCCCTTGTTTCGCTCTTATTTCCCAAAGAAAGTCTGTTCAACTACAACACTTTTCATGCAGATTTTCCTGATTTCCAACTTCCCTTTCTTTAACTCTCACGGTACAGCATTAAATGCTTTTCTCCTATACTGGGTGTCTATTTGTGACATGTAGCCTCATTTAATAACTGTTGTATGCTTACCTTATCCCACTGGATGACAGAATTATGTGTTTTTTATTCTTTTATCTCCTCCAATACCTACCATTTAAACATATGATGTTTAATATAGACACACTGAATTGAATTTAAAATAGTTAAGCATATTATTCTAGTGTGATTTCCTAATATTGCCTTAATTCTCTCTTAGTAATGCATTTTGTTAGTAAATGCTTATAAAGTGAATGCAGAAACCAACAACTATGATGATTCCACATAGAAATATATGGCATAATACTTTTTGGGTACATTTTAAAACACTTAAACCTCAAAGCCGTCTTTCAAATGGAAGACAATGTTTAAAAGCACAAGAACCCTTTTCATTTTCATAAAGATTAAATTTTCTTTTCATTCTGCTTCCCGCTTTCCATTGCTACTTTCTCCAGATTAAAATTTTTAAAGAGTAATGACCTGTGGACATTAAACACAAAAGGAATATAAAATAAATGTGTTGGAATACCAAACATCCTGTTGGTTGTTACAATTAGTTCTACAACAACAATTAGATTCTTTTTTCCAATTAAAATCATTTGAAAACACAGTTTTTGTCTTCTCAGAGGTTTCTCTTTTCCCAAAGTTTCCTTCAGGTCCTGTCCTTGTAGTACACTGGGGTTGTAGAGCCCTGTGCCACCAGGAAAATGGATTCATTAACCTTTACATTGATTTGAAGTGTTGTTCAAATAAATACTTATACCCTTTATCTCTGATGGCTTAGTGAAGTCCTTTATCAATAGCACTGATATCTCCCCTTGACCTTTGCCTCTTGTTCATTCAGACAATTTCCGTCAAGCTGTTTCATTTACATTTGTAATCTCTTGCTACCTCAGTTAAGTTTGGCACAGAAATCTATTAGTGCTGGATTCAGTAGAATTATTTTACGCCCTATACTCTTTTGGCTTCAGCAAAGAAGAAAATTTCTTTCTTTAAATTTCATTTTTTAATTTCAGGGTTAAGCATTTCCTACTTTCTGCATATGTGTCTTTTTGTCTTTTGTCTGCCTGTTTCTCTTGTTCTCTTGTTACTCTTTGTATATCATTATTTCAATTTCGCTTCTTCACACCAATATCTACTAAGAGATATAGTTAGGGCCAGGAAATGTTTCTGATACCCTCTTCCCAATCTTATCAATAAACTTTTTTCTTTTTGTAAGGGGATTGGGGAATTACTATCTGCCAAATTTTGTATTTAGTATTTTACAGATTTTTAAATGTATTTCTCAAACACCCTTAGGAAAAAAGAAACTATTCCATCTTGCAGATGAGGAGGCTGCATTTTACATGATGTGTATAAATTGCTTTGATGCATACATACATACTAGTCAGTAGTAAATGGCTGATTGACCCCAGGATTTAGTTCTGTCACCTTATTAGATATGGGACCATGAGCAGTTACTTAACCTCTGTGTTCCTCAGTTTCCCCTTTGGTAAAATGGGTATAACCATAGTCTCTTCTGTACTAGTGTTGCAAGATCGGCTATAGATTAAATACATTAAACTACATAGAGCAACTGGAATGTTTCTGGTAAATGTTAAGTGCTACTTAGGTGTTAATATTGTACTGCTATGTCATAGGTCTTTCTTTTGATGGAGAGGGGATATACTATAGGAGAAACAATCAGCAAGAAACCGAGTGTCACTTAACTTGGAGGACCAACCTTCTTCCCTATATGATACATAGAATGAATATTAATATCCTGTATTGGGTTAAATACATTATTTCTTTAGTCTGATCAAAGATTCCTCCTTGAGATTCAGTTTCATACTTCAACATTCATTCTGATTTTCAGAATGCAAATATGAGCCATCCCTTTAACCCAAGCCATGAACTTGGTTTTAACACTGATGTTTAATAAGTGATTCTTTTGTTTTAAAGGAAAGGTAACCTATTTATAGAAACTCCCTTTAGAGAAACAATCTTTCTTTGAAAACTTAGCTGTAAAATGATGCTCTTTTGTATGTGTGTGTGTGTGTGTGTATATATGTGTTTACATATATACATACATGTATGTATATAAAGCTTAAGAGCTAAGTCTCGAAGAAAAGGCATACTATTAAAAAGCTCCAATTAGAGGAATGTCAGACCCATATTTTCTCCATCTGTATAGTATCCTTTCTTTGGGCCAAAGAAGCCATGGACACTGAGTGAGATCTGATAATGCTTTTTATTCCTTGAATTTCTGAGATGCTGGAGAGAAAGTGTCTTCCTATCAGTATTGTTTCTAGGGTGAAAAGTACCACTTAAAAAAACAATTACCACAGGTATCTAATTCAAAAGACCTGAACAGAGTTCCTTCTGTGCTTACAAGGAAGCTGCAAATTTTAAAGTCTTACAAGAAAGTCACATCTACTGGGATAAAAACAATCTCAACAATCCTAGGTTAAGATGAAATACATGTGTGTATATATATGTGTGTGTATATATGTGTGTGTGTGTATATATGTGTATATATGTGTGTGTACATATATATTCACACACATATGCACACATATATATACATATATACAAAACCCCAAATCTTAATATCATGGAAGATACAATAGGTTACTGATCAAAGGCACAAAAAGATTGTATACTTTAGAGCCTAGCTTTTCTTATGATACTTTGATGTCCTTTACACTTGTAGACATTTGAGTTAGCTTTGTTTTTAATTCAATAAACAAGTATCTTTGAATATCTGGTAGACATAGAAAAACATTTTCAGTGTAAGGGCTAAGCATATAATGGAATAATTATAATAAAGGGAGTAATAATGGGAGTAAAAAGGAGGGATTGATAAATCCTGCATGAAGGAGAGGAATCAAGGAATATTCTGGAGAAGCATCCATTTTTACTGAAATTCGAAGATAAAGATGAAAGATGTTTCCAAGCAGAAATAGGTGATGCTTTTTGAGACATCTTGATATAGTACAAGTTTAATCCTATATGCTTGACTTTAAATTGATGAGAACTAGTTTTTGCTGATAATAAACAGGTTAAGGGGACCAGATATGCCCCTGAGCCCTCTGAATTGATTATAACTAGATGGAGCTGGTTTGGTCTAGTTAGTTTTGATTTGAAACTGCTTGACTTAAGTTTTATTCACTCAGATTACAAAAAATAAATAAATTTAAGTGAATCTTATGGTTTGACTACATGCTTTATATATTGAGAATATTAAACATTTCTCTATTGCATTTATCATTTGTGTTTTACCTTGATTGCTCTTTAACTTTTAATTCTATTTCTTAAAAATAATAGTTTACTTTTTATGTGAAATAAACTTTTCCAGTGTATCTTTTTAAAAACTCATTTCAAATGTAAGAGATTTCATTAATATTCATTTCTTTATCTTTTGCTTTTTCTCTACATTTAACTCTTTAGTATATTTGGTATCAAATAACTATCTAAACTGATTATTTTTCCCAAAAACCAGTCTCCTATCTGCACTTAAAAATTAATCTATTCTTTTCACATTCTTTGATATCACTTTTTCCTATATTACATGCTTATACCACTTACTGACCTGTAATATGTGTGCTTGCTTTGTGTAAGAACTTACAAATCCTTATAATAAATCTTATCTCACAGAACAAGTCTCTGCTCTAAATTTTTCTTGCAGTTTGATTTTTTATTGTTTAGCTGTTCTTGCTGTTTTCATTATCCAGATCTACTTCAAAATTATTTTGTCACATTTTTTTCCAAAATGTAAATGATATATTCTTAAGATACTATATTAAGATATAGAACAGTTCTTAAAATCTCCCTTTTGCTTCCCCATTGTGGTCAAGCCCTCCCTCCCACCCTTAATCATTGGAAACCATTTCTTTGTCTTCCATCCTTATAGTTTTCTCTTTTCCAAAATGTTTATGTAAATGAAATCAAACAATGTGTAGCCTTCTAAGTCTGCCTTCCTTCACTTAGCATAAGGTATTTACAATTCATCCACACAGTTTTATGTATCATTAGTTTGTTCCATTTTATTGCTTAATAGTATTTAATTAAATGGTTTTATACTGCATTTTATTCTCCAGTTGAATATTTTTATTGCTATTAGTTTTTGGAAATTGAATATGATAAAAATGTCCACTTTTAGTGCTAAATCAATGTTTTATAAAACTTTTGGTATTATTAATCAGGATTGGATCCTGAATATTATGAAATACCTGAGAAACTCATTGTCTGATCATTGATTCCTGCTAATACTACCTCTTATATAATTAAATTTTGAAATGTTGAAATTGGATCACTGCTGCAGGCTCCCCAAGATACCCAAAAACTATGAGTCTGCTTGCTTTCTAAGTGGTGAGGCTAGTGGTCTAGGGCAAGTTATCAGCCCTGGTCACTGGCTGCCTGGAAATAGACTCAGTGCTGTTTTCAGGGGACAGTGGGAGTGAGATCAGCCTTTAGGACTATGGGCTGTGTGGGAGAGGGTTGAGGCCTGTGACTGCCAGTTTTCCCCCACTTCCCTGGTGACCTGTATGACTCAGCATAGGCAGCCACAATCCCCTGGGAATATAACTCCATAGGATTGGGAACCATACTCTCATCTCCCACAGCAGCTGCAGCAAGTCTTACCCAAGTAAAGACTGAGTTCAGACATGCCTATCCCTGCCCCCACCTGGTGGACTTTCTCTACTCACCCTGGGAGCCAAAGACAAAGGTCATAATCTCTTGGGATCTCTATGGTCCTGCACACTGCCTGAGAAGCCTGAATACTTAACCAGGTGTCCCTAGGGCAAGTTCGTATCCTCCTTATAGGACCATAGCTGATGCGCTCTTGAAAGCTCCGCCTCCTAGCTGGAGGCCAACCAACACAAAACCAGTACACTAAACAAAAACACAAGCAAGGACCCTTTCAGAGTCCACTTCACTACTCTGCTACCTCTACCAGAGCAGGTGCTGGTATCCAGGGCTATAAGACCTGAAGATGGATCATATCACAAGACTTCGTGCAGACACTCCTCAGTACTAGCTCAGAGCCTGGGAGTTCCTGCTGGGTGGCTAGATACAAGAGAGCAATAACAATCACTATATTTGGCTGTCTAGAAGTCCCCTTCCTAGGGGTAGGAGGAGAGCACCACATTAAGGGAGCATCCTGTAGGACAAAAGAATCTGAACAACAGTCATTGAATCCCAGATCTTACCTCTTACATAGTCTACCCAAATGAGAAGCAACGAGAAAGACAATTTTGGTAATATGACAAAACAAGTTTCTTTAACACCCCCAAAAGATCATATCAGCTCACCAGCAATGAATCCAAACCAAGACCAAATCTCTGAATTGCCAAAAATAGAATTCAGAAGGTTGATTATTAAGCTAATCAAGGAGGCACCAGAGAAAGGTGAAGTCCAACTTAAAGAAATCAAAAACATGTTACAGGATATGAAAGAAAATTCTTCAGTAACATAGACAGCATAAATAAAAAGCAATAACAAATTCTAGAAATCAAGGACACACTTAGAGAAATGCAAAATGCACTGGAAAGTCTCAGCAATAGAATAGACCAAGTAGAAGAAAGAAATTCAGAGCTTGAAGACCAAGCTTTCGAATTAACCCAATCCATCAAAGACAAAGAAAAAATCATTTAAAAAAAATGAACAAAGCCTCTCAGAAGTTTGGGACTATGTTGTAAGAGACTATGTTAAATGTCTAAACCTAAGAATAATTGGTGTTCCCAAGGAAGAAGAGAAACCTAAAAATTTTGAAAACACATTTGAGGGAATAATCCAGGAAAACTTTCTGGCCTTGCTAGAGATCTAGACACCTCAAATGCAAGAAGCTCAAAGAACACCTGGAAAATTCATCACAAAAAGATCATCACCTAGGCACACTGTCATCAGGTTATCTAAAGTCAAGACAAAGGAAAGAGTCTTAAGAGCTGTGAGGCAAAAGCATCAGGTAACCTATAAAGGAAAACCTATCAGATTAACAGCAGATCTCTCAGCAGAAACCCTACCAGCTAAAAGGGATTGGGGTCCTATTTTTAGCATCCTTAAACAAAACAATTATCAGCCAAGAATTTTGTATCCAGCAAAAACTAAGTTTCATAAATGAAGGAAAGATACAGTCTTTTCCAGACAAATACTGAGAGAATTTGTCACTACCAAGCCAGCACTACAGGAACTGTTAAAAGGAGCTCTAAATCTTGAAATAATCCCTCAAAAAATACACCAAAGGCTGGGCACGGTGGCTCACGCCTGTAATCCCAGCACTTTGGGAGGCTGAGGAGGGCGAATCACGAGGTCAGGAGATCGAGACCATCCTGGCTAACATGGTGAAACCCCATCTCTACTAAAAATATAAAAAATTAGCCGGGCGTGGTGGCGGGCACCTGTAGTCCCAGCTACTCAGGAGGCTGAGGCAGGAGAATGATGTGAACCTGGGAGGCAGAGCTTGCAGTGAGCCAAGATCGTGCCACTGCACTCCAGCCTGGGTGACAGAGCAAGACTCTGTCTCAAAAAAAAAAAAAAAGAAAAAAAAATACATAAAAATAGAAGCCCCATAAAGCATAAATCTCACAGGACCTATATAACAATAACATAATAAAAAACGTATTTAGTCAACAAATAGTATGATGAATAGAATAGTACCTCATATTCCAATGCTAACATTGAATGTAAGTGGCCTAAATGTTCCACTTAAAAGATACAGAATGGTAGAATGGATAAAGATTCACCAGCCAAGTTTCTGCTGTCTTCAAGAGATTCATCTAACACATAAGGCCTCACATAAACTTAAGGTAAAGGGATGGAAAATTATATTCCATGCAAATGAACACCAAAAGTGAGCAGGAGTAGCTATGCTTACATCAGATGAAACAAACATAAAAGCAGCAGCAGTTAAAAAAGACAAAGAGGAACATTATGTAATGATAGAAGGACTAGTCCAACAGGAAAATATCACAATTTTAAATGTATATGCACCTAACACTAAAGCTCCCAAATTTATAAAACAATTACTACTAGATCTAAGAAATGAGATAGAAGGCAACACAATAATAGTAGGGACTTCACTGACAGCACTAGACAGGTCATCAAGACAGAAAGTCAACAAAGAAACAATGGACTTAATCTATACCCTACAACAAATGGATTTAACAGATATTTTCAGAACATTCTACCCAACAACTGCAGACTATACATTCTACTCATCAGCACATGGAACATTCTCCAAGATAGACCATATGATAGGCCACAAAACAAGTCTCAATACATTTAAGGCAATTGAAATTATATCAAGTAGTCTTTCAGACCACAGTGGAATACAGTTGGAAATCAACTACAAAAGGAACCCTCAAAACCATGCAATTACATGAATATTAAATCACCTGCTCCTGAATGATCATGGGGTCAACAATGAAATCAAGAAGAAAATTTAAAAATTCTTTGAACTGAATAACAATAGTAACACAACCTATCAAAACCTCTGGGATACACTAAAAGTGGTGCTAAGAGGAAAGTTCATAGCATTAAATGCCTACATCAAAGAGTCTGAAAGACCACAAATAGACAATCTAAGGTCACACCTTACAGAACTGGAGAAATAATAACAATGAAAACCCATGCCCAACAGAAGAAAGTAAATAACAAAGATAAGAGCCAAACTAAATGAATTTGAAACAAAAAATATAAAAAGATAAAACAAAAAGCTCATTTTTTGAAACAATAACTAAAATTGATAGACCATTAGCAAAATTAACCAAGAAAAGAAGAGAGCAAATCCAAATAACCTCATTAAGAAACAAAATGGGAGATATTACAACTGATACAAAAGAAATACAAAAGATTATTCAAGGCTACTAGGAGCACCTTTACATGCATAAACTGGAAAATCTAAAGGAGATGGATAAATTCCAGAAAATATACAACCCTCCTAGAATAAACCAGGAAGATATAGAATCTCCGAACAAGCAGTGAGATTGAAATGGTAATTTTTAAATTGCCACCAACAAAAAGTCCAGGACCACATGGATTCACAGCTGAATTTTATCAGACATTCAAAGAAGAATTGGTGCCAGTCCTATTGACACTATTCCAAAAGATAGAGAAAGAGGGAATCTTCCCTAAATCATTCTATAAGGCCAGTATCACCATAATACCACAACCAGGGAAGGACATAGCAAAAAAAAAGAAAACAACAGACCAATATTCCTGATGAACATAAATGCAAAATTCCTCAACAAAATACTAGCAAAATGAATCCAGCAGCTTATCAAAAAGATAATCCACCATTATCAAGTGGGTTTCATATCAGGGATGTAAGGATGGTTTAACATATGCAATCTAAACATTCAATGCAATTCCCATCTTAATACCATATTATTCTTCACAGAACTAGAAAAAAAATCCTAACATTCACATGGAACCAAACAAGAGTCCACTAAGCTAAAGCAAGACTAAGCAAAAAGAACAAATCTGGAGGCATCACATTACTTGACTTCAAACTATGCTATAAACACAGTAGAACATAACATAGTATCACATAACAGAATTAAAAACAAAAATCACATGATCACCTCAATAGATGCAGAAAAAGCATTTGAAAAAATCCAGCATTTCTTTATGATTAAACCCTCAGCAAAATCGGCACAGAGGGACATACCTTAAGGTAATAACAGCCATCTATGACAAACCCACAGCCAACATTATACTGAACAGAGAAAACTTGAAAGGATTTCCCCTGAGAACTGAAACAAGAGAAGGATTCCCAGTTTTACCACTTCTGTTGAACATAGATAGTACTGGAGGTTTTAGCCAGAGCAATCAAACAGAAGAAGGAAATAAGGCCATCAGAATCGATAAAGAGGAAGTCAAACTGTTACTGTTTGCTGAAGATATGATCGTATACCCAGAAAACCCTAAAGACTCACCCACAGAGCTGCTAGAACTGATAATATAATTCAGCAAAGTTTCAGGATACAAAATTAATGTACACAAATCTGTATCTCTGCTATACATCAACAGTGAGAAGCTGAAAATCAAATGAAGAACTCAACCCTTTTCACAATAGCTGCAAAAACAAAAACAAAAAAAACAAAACTTAAAAACATACCTAACCAAGAACATGAAAGACTTCTACAAGGAAAGCTACAAAACACTGCTGAAAGAAATCATAGACAACACAAACAAATGAAAACACATCCTGTGCTTGTGGATGGGTAGAATCAATATTGTGAAAATGACCATACTGCCAAAGGCAATCTAAAAATTCAATGCAATTCCCATCTTTTTTTTTTTTTTTTTTTTTTTTTGAGACAGAGTCTTGCTCTGTCACCCAGGCTGGAGTGCAGTGACCGGATCTCAGCTCACTGCAAGCTCCGCCTCCCTGGTTTATGCCATTCTCCTGCCTCAGCCTCCCAAGTAGCTGGGACTACAGGCGCCTGCCACCTCACCCAGCTAGTTTTTTGTATTTTTTCAGTAGAGACGGGGTTTCACTGTGTTCGCCAGGATGGTCTCGATCTCCTGATCTCGTGATCCACCTGTCTGCAATTCCCATCTTAATACCATCATTATTCCTCACAGAACCAGAAAAAACAAAAATCCTAAAATTTATATGGAACCAAAAACGAGCCCATTAGCCAAAGTAAGACTAAACAAAAAGAACAAATCTGGAGGCATCACATTACGTGACTTCAAACTATACTACAAGGCCATAGTCACAAAAACAGCATGGTACTGTGATAAAAATAGACATATAGACCAATGGAACAGAATAGAGAACCCAGAAATAAGCCAAATATTTACAGCCAACTGATCTTCAACAAAGCAAATGAAAACATAAAGTGGGGAAAGGACACCCTATTCACAAATGGTTCTGGGATAATTGGCAAGTCACATATAGAAGAATGAAACTGGATCCTTATCTCTTACCTTATACAAAAATCAACTCAAGATGGATTAAAGACTTAGATATAAGAGCTGAAACCATAAAGATTCTAGAAGATAACATCAGAAAAACCCTTCTAGACATTGGCTTAGGTAAACACTTTATGACCAAGAACTCGAAAGCAAATGCAACAAAAATAAAAATAAATAGATGGGATTTAATTAAACTAAAAAGCTTCTGCACAGGAAAAGAAATAATAAGCAGAGTTAACAGACAACCCACAGAGTGGGAGAAAATCTTCATGCATCTGAAAAAGGACTAATATCCAGAATCTAAAATAATTCAAATCAGCAAGAAAGAAACAACCCCATCAAAAAGTGGGCTAAGGACATGCACAGACAATGCTCAAAAGATACACAAATGGCCAACAAGCAAATGGAAAAATACTCAGCATCACTAATTATCAGGGAAATGCAAATTAAAACCACAATGTGATACCACCTCACTCCTACAAGAATGGCCATAATCAAAAACATTTAAAAAAATAGATGTTGGTGTGGGTTTAGTAAAAAGGGAACACTTTTACATTGTTGGTGGGAATGTAAACTAGTGCTATCAGTATGGTAAACAGTGTGGAGATTCCTTAAAGAACTAAAAGTAGATATACCATTTGATCTAGCAATCCCCCTACTACATATTTACCCAGAGGAAAAGAAGTCATTACACACACACAAAAAAAATACTTGCACATTCATATTTATAGCAGCAAAATTTGCAATTGCAAAAATACAGAACCAGCCCAAATGCCCATCAATCAATGAGTAGATAAAGGAAATGTGGTATATATACACCGTGGAATACTACTCAGCCATAAAAAGGAATGAAATAATGGCATTTGCAGCAACCTGGATGGAATTGGAGACTATTATTCTAAGTAACTCAGGAATGGAAAACCAAACATTGTATATTCTCATATGTGGGAGCTAAGCTATGAGGATGCAAACGCGTAAGAATTACACATTGGACTTTGGGGACTCAGGAGAAATGGTTGGTGGTGGCAAGAGATAAAAGGCCACATATTGAGTACAGCGTATGCTGCTAGGGTCATGGGCGCACCAAAATCTCAGAAATCATCATTAAAGAACTTATTCATATAACCAAACACCATCTGTTCCCCCAAAACCTAATGAAATTTTAAAAAAATTAAAATATTAAAGTATTTAGCCATTTATTTTTCCTGGGAAATTTTAAACTTCATTATGATGGATTCTTCTAATGTACATTTGATTTATTTTAGATTTTGAGTTGGTAATATGTACAATTATTTAAAAATTCAAAAGCTTCACAGTGAAAAATACTTTTTCTTTCCTGTGATACAGCCACCCAACCAAGTTTCTCCATCGAAAAGCTATTGTCAACATTCCTTGTGTCCAGAGACTGTTCCTGAATCCCAAACATATGTTTATATTTTCACTCCAATAGTGGCAAGTACACACCCTTCTCTAAACCTTGTCTTTTGTTTCACTTAGCAATGTACTTTGGAGTTCTTTCTTTTTTTTTTTTTTTTTTTTTTGAAAAACATGGTAATTAAAAATTTGTAATTTTAGTGATAATTAAAATCCCAGGCAGGAGTGCAGTGGCACGAGCTTGGCTCACTGCTACGTCCGCCTCCCTGGTTCAAGTGATTCTCCTGCCCCACCATCTCAAGTAGCTGGTACTACAGGCGCCCACCACCACGCCCAGCTAATTTTTTGTATTTTTAGTAGAGACGGGGTTTCACTGTGTTAGCCAGGATGATCTTGATCTCCTGACCTTGTGATCTGCCCACCTCAGCCTCCCAAAGTGCAGAGATTACAGACATGAGCCACTGCGCCAGGCCTAAAGTTCATTCTTAATGGTACAAGAAAAGCTGTCACATTACTTTTGATGGCCATATAGTATTCCATTGAATATAGGTACAATATTTTTTATTTAAATGTTCAAACATTTCTTTACTTACAGAGATCTAGGTTGTTTCCAATCTTTATTTACTGTGAACAATACAAAAATGAAAATTAAACGTTTGTATCTTTTTTTCTCATTGATACAAGCTTATCTACAAGAAAATATATAAATTGCACTTGCTAGGTAATATAGTATATGCTTATTTAATTTTGATAACTTTTGCCAAATTATTTTCCCCATAGGTTATCCTAAGTCACACCCACACTAGCCAGTGTGAAAAGTCCTGTATCCCAACACCCTGGCCAAAATAATAGTTATGAATCTTTTTCCTAGCTAATATAATAGGTGAAAAGTTTACTACATTGTAGTCTTAATGATAATAAGAGAAATGTGACCTAAGATTGAACATTTTTTCATGTGTTTAGACCTTTAATACTTCCTGTTCTTGAACTCTATTGTTCATATTCTTTGCCCATTTTTTCAACTGAATTAGGCCTTTTAAAACCTAATTTCCAAGAACTTTATCACATGAAAGTTGATAAGTTATTTACCTTTTGACTTCATTCATGATTTTTTTTTTTTGCCATTTAGATGATTTAAAATAATGTCCTTTAAAAACTTGAATGGCTAAAGAGAAACATAGTGAATGGTGATAGACATATTTATCCTTTTTTAAAATCTGAATATCTCATTCATATATATATATATATAAAATGCCCATACTGAGAATATTAAAATGTAACTGATTTTTTCTCTAATTTTTAAGCCATCTAGAATTTATTTTAGCATTAGTTGTAAGATGGAGAAATCAGCTTTAATTTAAATTTTTAAAATTTCCTCATGGTTAGTCAGTTGTTCTGCTATTGAATAATACATTCTTTGCATGGAATCCAAATGTTACATTTTCTTCTATGAAATCACCATGTATGTTTTTTTATTTCCCTGAAATTTCAATTGTCTTAATTGACCTACTAGTCAAATCATGTGTTATTATCTTTGATAATCAGTATTTTACATAATGTTTGAATACTTGAGGGAGTTATTCCCACCACCACCCATCATTCCTCTTCTTTTAAATAATATCTCTGGCTTTTTTGCTTATCTGTTTTATAATGACTTTAGAATTTATATTTTGCCTGCCCCCTGCATATATGGGCATTTGATGATTTGTGCATCCATAATTCAAAGTTAGAGGAAAATATCATTTTCTGGAGGACACTTTCAACTTTGAACGCTTGTAACCAAAGGAAAACTATGACATCATTGGGCAGTCATTTCAAATTATAGCCAGATGTTCTAAAATGGTTTCTTACTACCCCAGAAGTGTGGCTTAAAATCACTTCCACTTCACAGGCATTGCTATCAATGTTCTATCTCTCACAACTCAAAATCTTAAAGACAGAAGGTGTTACATTATCTGGTAACTTTTAGAATGTTTACAGGTGATTTTAGCTAAGACAATCCAAACATCTGGAGATCCCTTTCCACTTTTCTTTGATGGTAAACACATTTTACAGAAGTAAATACAGCTCTCTTCTGCACTGACATAGGGAAAATATTTTTGCTCAATATTTCAAGCACTACTTTAAAAATCTATTCTAAAATATAGGTAAAAAAGTAGTATGTGAAATTTAAAACGTTATATTAAAACAAGATATAATTGCGCTATAAAGGTTAGATCTCATACTTAGCACTCACATGATAGCACTCAATTTTGTGAGGCATCTTTTGTAAAGTATAGCAGGCCATTATGAGTATTTGGTTACATAATTCATTTTCACTTAGTGTAGATGGTATTAATATATTTTGTGTGGTTCGGTACTACGAATTTTCAAAGAGCATGATTCATTCATGAGTAATCTGTAACCACAGACCTTGTATAGTCATTAGAATATCCTGTCTTGATGGTTTTCTGTGAATATCAACGCTCTCAGAAGTATGCTATTGGGACTAAGACTACACAGATGTCAGAGATTCTCTAAAATGACCCATCCAATACTCCTTCCACCTTTCATTTCTCTGGTATTGTGATTTACTAAGTGTTTTACAGGAAGAGACTAAACATTCAGGAAAATGTGTTAATTTTCAAAAAGACTCCTTTTTTGTATCTGCCCTCATTTTCTTGCTTTTTGAGTCAGTTATAGGGATTTTGAAGTTTAAAATACTGAGATTTTTAAAGTTTCAATAGAAGAGTATTCATACTTTGATATTGAAAACAATTTCCCAGTTAGCATGATCTTTAAAATACAAATTTGATTTACATTTGCATTTCAAAGTTTTTAATTCTTTTTGGTGAATGTCCCCTGATACTGCACTCTGCAGACCCATTCTATTTGTTTAGCTTTGACTTCTCCCCTGCCTTGAGTGTTAGATTTGGTGGGAGATGGGCTCATATCTCAACCCTGATAGAAGGTGCACCTATTCCTCTATACCAGTAGGTTTAAGAAGTCTTGTAACACATCTTGCTTTTAGAAGTCCGTTTATTTTTGTTTTTGTTTTTTAAAGAGGCTCTCATGCGTAAGTGGGGTGAACAGGTGAATAACATTGATTTCTTTAGAAGATAGGTATTATGTAAATACTGCCACATAGAAATGCATTTCCATTTCCTGCATTGATCTCATCTTCAAGCCTTGCAGTCAATCCTATTTTTTATGTATTGCTGTTTTAATAGAAATTCCATGTTCCACAATGAAAGTAACTGACCAAATATGTTGAAATGACACTTAAAAGCCTCTTATCTATCATCTTTGGAGTCTCAGGATGTCATTAAAAAACAACAACAGCAAATGATAAAAAGAACAAACAGTGGTGTGCTTTAGCTGGTATTCGTTATTCAAATAGCTTTGCTCAGTGTTGTTTTCATCTATTTTTCTTTCCTTCTAGAAAATTCCTTTTTGAAAGATGGCTTTGAACTCGAACCAGTGTATAAGGAATAGATTTTACTGTTTATCATTAGGAGTAGAGGATTTTGTTACCTTACACATAGTGTGGTTGAACCCATCATTAAGTGACTAAAACTCTCCTCTGTCCTTAAACTTGATCGTATTCAGCTATGAAAACCAAGACAGGACCTCTTCCTCTCGTAGAACATCCTGGCAGTGTTCACTAAAAGCTAGTTTGTGGATATCTCGGTAGAGATTTCCAACAACAAAGCAGTGACAATATCTGCCAATAAATTTTGCATTTGTATTGCAACTTCATGAGCATAAAACAAAAAAAAAACTTGAATTGCCACTATCTTATAATGGTTATTCTTACATTTAATCATTATTACCAACTTACTTATTTTTCTAAAATGACCATTTTTTTAAATGAAACATAATGACAAATCTTAATCTCCGAATTTGCTTTTTAAATTATATTGTAGTTTATCATATGTTTTTAGGTTAACCAGA
The DNA here is from genome assembly GCF_003255815.1 of Theropithecus gelada. Classification (NCBI taxonomy): domain Eukaryota; kingdom Metazoa; phylum Chordata; class Mammalia; order Primates; family Cercopithecidae; genus Theropithecus; species Theropithecus gelada. The sequence continues at coordinate 176,310,952 of NC_037669.1, forward strand.
AACATCTATGATCTTGACCTTTAAATCACTTATTAAAATAAAAACATAGGTACATGGGACCAGAATTCATTTTTATAAAATCACAACTGTTCACTGTGTAACACTATGATGTCTTTTTGTGTTTCTGATATTTTCCTATCTAAAAGTGACAGAGGGTTAAAAAGGAGAGAAAGTGGATAAAAACCAGTATCCAAACATCGGTTCCCTGTGTCAGTCCATAATTATCATTCATTTTTTATCGTCTCAATTCCAGTTATCAAAAAATAGGTACTAATCCAAACTGCATTTCACCTCCTAGCAAACGGAGTTCAAGTATGTCTCACTGTTGTCCATGTTCTGTATGAAGTTCTTACTTTGAAATGCACTGTTCTTCATTCTTTGGCTTAATCCTCTGAAACTCACTGAATTTTCTAGTCTTGTCATCTACCAAAATGTGCACATATTGTTGCATCTTGGCCTTATCTTAAAAAAAGACATCATGAACTCTGGAGCCAGACTGTCTAGATCAGAATCCCCTCTGTACCACATATTAGCTGTATGACCTGGAGCAAGTGACTTACCCTCCCTTTGACTCAGCATTCTCATCGATATAATAAGAACAATGAAGGCATCTACCTCATAGGATTATTAAGTTAAATAAGGTCATATATGTAAAGTCTTTAAAACAGAGCAACCACATGTTAAGTATTCAGTAAATATTTGCCATAGCAATATTTATCACCATCATTATCATCACAAATATAGGTCAACATCACTGATTTACTTCGACCTTGCTTTAGGATGTCCTAAACTCTGCAATGAAGACTTTTGGAGTGGAGTATAGCTATTTTTGTTAGCACCCCTAATTATTTTATAGAGTAGATGAAGCAATTTTTTTTTTAAAGACAGTACTTAGGAAAATGACTTGTGTGAAACTACCCCTCTATGCTGTAATTTATTCCTTTGCTCAGCAAATATTTATTCAATCTCTACCATGAACATGGCAGAATGTGAGGCCCTGAAAATACAATAACAAACAAAATTGTTATGATCCTGGATTGTGAAGCTTAGTGTTAGGGTGGAAGACAATTGATAATGGAATGTTCTGTAAATAAATAGTTATATATTTTGATAATTCTATAAAGGAAAACAACAGGATTTGATGAAAAAGAATAAGATGCAGTCTACTTTAGATTAAGTGATCAAAAAAGTTTTCTGGAGATGAAATTGAAGGTTAAATAAAATAATCAATATAAAGATCCAGTAAAACACTTGCACAGGGCAAATGCTCAGTAAATACTAATTTTTTATTCATGCAAAGGATGTGATCTCATTCTCGTTTATGGCTGCATAGTATTCCATGGTGAACCTGGAGGCTATTATCCTTAGCAAACTAACACAGGAACAGAAAACCAAATGCTGCATGCTCTCACTTATACGTGGGAGTTAAATGATGAGAACACATGGACACATAGAAGGGAACAACACATACTGAGGACTTTTGAGAGGTGGAGGGTGGGAGGAGGGGGAGGATCAGGAAAATAACTAATGGGTACTAGGTTTAAAACCTGGATGATGCAACAAACCTCCATGACACAAGTTTACCTATGCACTTGTACCCCTGAACTTTAAATCAAAGTTAAAAAAAATAGAAAATAAAATTTTTTTAAAATATATTTTTAATAAGATTTAGATTTCAGGTTCACATTTTTGATAAAACACAAAGAAGGGCTTATTAGCATCAGAGACGCTTACTTATTGTTTGTTTTTTATTTGTTTTGTGGTGTGTTGAGGACACTTTCCTTCCTAGGAAGAGATGCAAGAACCTTATTTGTTGTGAACGCAGTTCATAAGATTGACTAGACTTCAGTATTGGCCACATTACTCCTCTAATTTACCATAAACATAGATCAGAAAGAAGCAGCAAGAGAAGCACTAGCCTGCACACTGATGTTTGAGGACAAACTCTTCTACTCCTTCAAGGCACATTCAACATTCTCACCCATCCAACAGCTACCTTTTGGAGCCTCTTGTTTGCACCAAGCACTATGCTAAGCCCCAGATGCAGATGGGGCTTGATTTCACCATCCGTCTGTCTGAGGGGGCCCCAAGGGAATTTCAGGCCATCTACAAAGTTTTCTCTGGAAAAAAAAAAAAAAAAAAAACTTTCTACTGTCACATGGAAGGCAAATTATTTTTTAAATCCCTTAAGAAAATAAAAAAAAGAATTTTTTTTTTGAAAAATAAAAAAGAATTATCTGGAGAACATATTTTCTACATTAATGGTGAGGGACTATTTGAGAGGACTGAAAAGTCACTTATTTTGATTTATTTTGGTTGGGCGAAGTGTGATATGAGGGGAAACAGAAGGACTCTCAATAACTAATTGTCATCTCCAGGGATGGTGATGAAGTCCTATGTGAAGAAGAGCTTTCAGAAACCAACAATAAATAAATAAATACTACTACTCTCCCAAGCACTCCTCAAGGTGACAAGAGCAGAGTTATGATTATTCAATCAATTAGTGCATATTAAACATATGTCTTAAACAGGATTCATTTTACCAAAATGTTTCTAAGAACTGTACTTAACTTCCTCACCGTGCTGTCTATCTGTAATGCCAGCATGACTCTTAAGCCAGGATTGCCTGACAATGGGTAGAGTAACTTCCATGAGCAGTTTAGACTCACTTCTAAATGGAGGTCTGGATGTAGCTGTGGGGAAGACCTGCATGAATTCAAACATGGCTGGAACTCCCAGTAGAAGCTGTGGTTGTATTTCTTCTTAATCTGTAACCTAACCCAAACAAACAACATATTTGTCAGGAGCTTAAGCAAACACAGTTTCAATATATTTGCCTCGGTTTGATACTAGTACTAGTGGTACTAGTTAGTAGCTAAGAAGGTAGTCACTGGCACTAAACCTCGAATTTTGACCATAGTGCCACCAGATACACAGCCGTGGAACCCTGGGCAAAGAACTTTCTTTGCGTCATGAGAATAATAACACCTACCCCAGAGATTTCTCCTGAGAATCCAATGAGCTATGGGCATGTGAGCCCATAGTCACTGGCTTATTGTAAATTGTCAATAAATGCAACATATATGCAATATATACTCAGTTTAAGACCAATTAAATAGAGATCTTCATAATTATAAAAAAGTACAGGCAACCTACTACTTTAAACGGTGGGTTTAGAGACTCAAAATATTGTGAAACTCAAAATATCTTCTTACACGATCATCAGCACACTCAAAGGCTCTTATGATAGAAAGCCCACTTTGGCTTGCTACATGTGAGCATCACTGCATATTTTTATCTCCCTTTTGTAGTAACTATTGCTCACTAAAATAGGATAGAGAAAGAGGGAGTTAAATAGAACAGATATTGATAAAACACCAATGATGCCAAGTACTGTTCTAAGTGCTTGTGGAACATTACATTTTGTTCCCAGAAACCTACAACTTAATTTTGTCATTTCTGATTAAAAGTTTAAAGAATTCTACAGAATTTCAAGTATTTGCCACAAACACTTAATAAGTGACTGGGCCAGGATTTGATATCAGCTGAGATCTTACAGGAGAATCAAAGCCTGGCCAAATGAAACAGGAAAAGAGGGAGCAAAAATGCCGTTTATTTTTCTCTTAATTATTTATTCCTTAATTAAATAATCATTTATACCTCACCAACTTCCAGTTTTAACAAAAATAGATTTGAGTTTACTTAATCACAGATAAAACAAAACATATGGATAAATGGAACCAAAGCAAAGCAATAAAGAAAAGTAGTAAAAGGAACATTAAACTTTTGGTAGAGCATGGGCATGACATCTAAGCTAAGACTCGAACTATAATTGAACTTCCTGGAAGGAAAAGCTGGCTGGGTGCGGTGGCTCATGCCTGTAATCCCAGCATTTTGGGAGGCCAAGGGGGTGGATCACTTGAGTTCAGGAGTTCAAAAGCAGTCTGGCCAATGTGGTGAAACCCTGTCTCTACTAAAAATACAAAACAATTAGCTGAGTGTGGTGGTATGCACCTGTAATCCCAGTTACTTAGGAGGCTGAGGCAAGAGAATTGCTTGAACCCGGGAAGTAGAGGTTGCAATGAGGCAAGATTGCACCACTGCACTTCAGTCTGGGCGACGGAGTGAGACTCCATCTCAAAAAAAAAAAAAAAAAAAAAAAAGCAAAAAGAGAAACCTAGTAAGCTACATAATTCTGCCTAGAATGTTAGAATGTTAGCTTTTGGGGAAGTTAAGACTCTTTGTAATTTTTTTTTTCACTTCTGTATACTAAGAACCTGAATGATTCTTAGATGATAATTTGGGTTTATTTAATATTTATTAAGTGAATTATGAAATCAGTGAATAATAAAAAAGCATGTCACATTTTCTATTGCTAAAAAAGTAATTTTATATAGCATCCATTTCTCCAAACAATATCCTCTCTAATTTAAGATGGATAATGATGCCTGATCTTATTCAAGAAATGTATTCCATTTTGAAGAGCTTAATCAAAACAATTTTGACTCATTATAAACATGGTCAACACCAACTCTCTTTTAGCTAGTTGTATCTTTAAGCTGGTAATCAGATGAGAATCATGCGCACATTGCATTCTATGAAGCTTAGTTTCACTGATGTGACTTACATGCTTGTTCAGAGATGCATGGTCATTCTTTGGTCCTTCCTAGTGAATGTGGAATCCTGTTTGATATAGTTTGGATGTTTGTCTCCTCCAAATCTCATGTTGAAATGTAATTCCCAATGCGGGAGGTGGAGCTTGGTGGGAGGTGTTTGGGTCATGGAAGTGGATCTCTCATGAATCGCTTGGTGCTACCCTAACAATAATAAATGAGTTCTCACTCTAAGTTCATATAAAATCGGATTGGTTAGAAGGCATCTGCCTCCTCACTCTCTTGCTCCTATTCTTGCCATGGTACATGCCTGCTTCCCCTTTGTCTTCTGCCATGATTGTAAGTGTCCTGAGTCCCTCACCACAAGCAGTTGCTAGAGTTATGCTGGTGCAGCCTGCAAGACCGTGAGCCAATTAAACCTCTTTTCTTATAAATTGCCCAGCCTCAGGTATTTCTTTACAGTAATGCATAAACAACCTAATACACCATTGGACCCTGAGATTTTGTTGATGGACTGTTCCTACTGACGCAATTCCTCTCAGTTGTTCCTTAGCTCTCTCCACAGAGAAGCATCTTAAAACCACATGGTGGCCGTGCGCGGTGGCTCACACCTGTAATCCCAGCACTTTGGGAGGCCGAGGCGGGCGGAACACGAGGTCAGGAGATTGAGACCATCCTGGCTAACACAGTGAAACCACGTCTCTACTAAAAATACAAAAAATTAGCCGGGCGTGATGGCGGGCGCCTGTAGACCCAGCTACTCAGGAGGCTGCGGCAGGAGAATGGCCTGAACCCGGGAGGCTGAGCTTGCAGTGAGCCAAGATCTCGTCACTGCACTCCAGTCTAGGTGACAGAGCAAGACTCCATCTCAAACAAACAAACAAACAAACCACACATGATATGGACCTTGAATCATGAATGTAAATGGACTTTCAGGCACATGACTTTATAACAATTTGAGACCATAAGTGAATCATGGACCTATCAAGCTCTGCTGGTCTCTGAAGAGACCTTTGACTGTCTTGAATCGTCAAGTGTAGGAGATTCATTTTGTGAATGTACACATAGTCATGTGCCCGGTACACAGCTATCCACAGGTGATAAAGAATAGGACACAGGACAAAACAATTTGCTAAAGGGTTGGGAGAAATAATCTAACAAATTCAATTTCTTTCTTGCAGGTCTTCCTTTAAAACGCGTGTGTGTTATGGTAGCATAACTCTATGATTCCCATTCTCAACTCATCAGTACTATTTTTTGAAGCTGTGGGTTGTTTGCTGACATGGGCATTTTCAGTTTTGCTATTACCAGACCCCATCAGATTCCGTAGGCTTCATGTGTGTTATCATAGGAAGTACTTCTCTCCTTGCCTCTTCCATTATCTCAGCTGTTGTTTGATGGGGATTAGGAAAGGGCACAAGAAGGAAGCTGAACAAAACTGCATGGCTGGTACCTTTCTCTCTCTTTTGTAAGTGCTTGTTAGCAATCCAGGATTTCCTGGGAGAGGACAGAAATCACAGATGTGTATATATGCTCTCACAGAAAGTGGAAGCCAGTAACCCTGGGAAATTCGTGCTCAGTCTTGGATGTGCATCAGAGATATACTCCACCTCTGAAAACCTCGAGGCTGAGTACATATTTAAAATGTATCTTTGCATTTTCCTGGTTAACTACATACATGAGTAGCAAGACAAAATAGAGCATTATTTTCTTCTCGTTATTTAAGTGGATAACTAATTGATTTGTTTACTAATTAATTTCCATTTCCCCACACCAGAGCATCAACTTTATGAAATCCAGAACGTAGTTTCGTTCATTGTTATATCTCTAGCCTAATATCGTATATCACACATAAGCTCAACAAATGTTTGTTGAATTAATTAACTGATAAATGGCAGTAGAATTAGATTTGAGTCCATAATACAGAAATTTAACCTTGAGTATATTTCTTAAAATATCTTGGACTCATTTTTCTCCTCTGTAAACTGGGAGGAAGGCGGGAAGGGGACAACAAGATGACTTGTAAAGGTCCAATTCCAAAATTCTATGCATTGTTAGCAGGAAGGAATATTAGGCTGACACATCAATTCACTGATTAATTGAAAAATAGGAATAGAATTTTATGAAAGGGAATTAAATGGATTTAGTAGCTACAGTGTACCAGCCTATTTTGAATAAAACACAGTTCCTATGCCAGTTGATTCCAGAGGGGTAGGAAATGGATATGAACAAATCATATAACTCTGTATGATTCAATAGTAAAGGATGACCAATGTATAAGCATACCTCAGAGATATTGTGGGTTCAGTTCCAGACTATTGCAATAAAGCAAATATCACAATAAACTGAATCTCAATAATATTTTGGTTTCCCAGTGCATATAAAAGTTACGTGTGCACTATACTGTAACTTATTAAGTAAGCAATAGCATTGTGCCTAAAAACATGTATATTCATTAATTAAAATATACTTTGTTGCTAAAAGTGCTAATTATCTAAGTCTTTAGCAAGTAATCATCTTTTTACTGGTGGATGGTCTTGTGTTGATGTAGATGGGTGCAGAGTAATCAGGGTGGCGGGTGCTGAAGGTTGGGGTGGCTGTGACAATTACCTAAAATGAGAAAACAATGAAGTTTGGCAGATGAATTGACTCCTTTTCACAAAAGATTTATCTGTAGCCTGAGATGCTGTTTGATAGCATTTTACCCACAGTAAAACTTCTTTCAGAACTGGAGTCAATCTTCTCAAACTCGGCTGCTGCTTTATCAACTAAGTTTATGTAATATTCGAAATCTTCTGTTGTCATTTCAACAATGTTCACAGCATTTTTAACACTAGATTTCCATCTTAATAAATCACTTTCTTTGTTTATCCATGAGAAACAACTCCTGATCCATTGAAGTTTGACCATGAGATTGCATCAATTTGGCCACATCTTTAGGCTGCACCACTACCACCACTTCTCCTCCTCCTTCTCCTCCTCCTCCTTCTTTCTTTCTTTTTTTTTTTTTTTTTTTTTTTCAGAGACAGAGTCTCACTCTGTTGCTCTGGCTGGAGTGCAGGGGCGTGATCGTAACACACTACAGCCTCAAACTCCTGGGCTCAAGCAATCCTCTCAACTCAGCCTGCTGAATAGCTAGGACTATAGGCAAGTGACAACATGTCTGCCTCATTTTTTGTTATTCTTGTTTGTTTGTTTGTTTGTTTTTATAGACAGGGTCTCACTTAGTTGACCAGCCTTGTCTCAAATTCCTGGCTTCAAGTGATCCTCCTGCCTCTGCCTTCCAAAGTACTGAGATTACAGGCCTGAGCCACCATGCCCAGCCCCATGCTCCACTTCTAGTTCTCTTGCTGTTTTTACCACATCTGTAGTGACTTCCTTCACTGAAGTCTTGAACCCTTTAAAGTCATCCATGAGTGTTTAAACACCTTCTTCCGAACTCCTGTTAATGTGGATATTTTGATCTTCTTTCATAAATGACAAGTGTTATTAATGGCATCTAGAATGGTGAATTCCTTCCAGAAGGGTTTAAATGTAATTTTCCAAGATCTATCAGAGGAATCACTATCTATGACAGCTATAGCATTATGAAATATATTTCTAAAATTGTAAGACTTGAAAGTAAAAATTACTCTTGATCCATGGGCTGCAGAATGGATGTTGTGTTAGCAGGCCCGAAAACAACATTCATCTTCTTGTACATCTCCATCAATGCTCTTGGGTGACCCAGGTGCATAATTAATGAGAAGTAATATTTTGAAAGGAATCTTTTTTTTTTTTTAGATGGAGTCTTACTTTGTCACCCAGGCTGGAGTGAAGTGGCATGATCTCAGCTCACTGCAACCTCCACCTCCTGGGTTCAAGCGATTCTCCTGCCTCGGCCTCCAGAGTAGCTGGGACTACAGGCACACCCCACCACACCGCGCTAATTTTTTGTACTTTTAATAGAGACAGGGTTTCACCATGTTGGCCAGGATGGTCTCGACCTCCTGACCTCGTGATCTGTCTGCCTCAGCCACCCAAAGTGCTGGGATTACAGGCTTGAGCCACCGAGCCTGGTCACATTGGCTTTAATTTAAAGTCACTACTCCATTAGCACCTAACGAGAGAGTCAGCCTCTCCTTTGAAGTTTTGAGGCCAGGCATTGACTTCTCTTCTCTAACTGGCAAAGTCCTAGATGCCTCTTCTTCCAATATAAGGATATTTCATCTATATTGAAAATCTATTGTTTAGTGTAGCCACCTTCATAAATTATCTTAGCTAGATCTTTTAGATAACTTGCTGCAGCTTCTGCATCAGCACGTTTCTTCACTTTGCAGTTTTATGTTATAGAAACAGCTTGTCTCCTAAAACCTCATGAAGCAAACTGCCAGTTTCCAACTTTTTTTCGGCAGCTTTCTCTCACCTCTCCTAGCCTTCGTAGAATTGAATAGAGTTAAGATCTTGCTCTGGACTAGGCTTTGGCATTAAGAAATGTAGCTAGTTTGATCTTCTATCCAGACCACTAAAACTTTCTCCAGATCAGCAATAAGGTGGTTTTGCTTTCTTATCGTTCATGTGTTCACTGCAGTTGCATTTTAAATTTTCATCAAGAACTTTTCTTTTGCATTAACAGCTTGGCTAACTGGTACAAAGGCCTAGCTTTCAGACTATCTCGACCTTTGACATGTCTTTCAGACTAAGCTTAATTATTCCTAGCTAATATTTGCTAGAAGGAAGTGTATATTTAAAGCTGTGAGGGTATTTATAATGAATAATGATAATATTATTCCTTGTAGGCATAGTAGGGATGATATTCAGTGTGATTGATAGATTAATACTCCCAGAAGTGATATAGTAAATGCTAATGCAATATTTATGTAAATAGAGGGCATTTGGTAGGTATGGGTATCATAATCTAATGAGTCAAAATCATTTATTTTTGTTTAAACTACTTACCAATTCAGTTTTCAGGTTTCAAGTGAAAGACAGGCAATTCTTTCTTTCACCTGAACACTTAGAGGTCATTGTAGGGTTGTTAATTGGCCTAATTTCAATGCTGTTGTATCTCAGGAAATGGTGAGGCCTGAGGAGAAAGAAAGAGATGGGGGAACATCTGGTCAGGAAGAGTCAGAACATACATTTATCAATTCAGTTTGCTGTCTTAAATGGGTGCTACTCATGGTGCCACAAAACATAAATATTATAGATCACAGATTACCATCACAGATAAAATAATAATAATAAAGCTTGAAATATTGTGATAATTACCAAGGTGTGACACAGAGGGAGGGAGGCAGGGAGGGAGGGAGGGAGGAAGGAAGGAAGGAAGGAAGGAAGGAAGGAAGGAAGGAAGGAAGGAAGGAAGGAAGGAAGGAAGGAGGAGGGAGGGGGAAAGAAAGGAAAGAAGAGAAAAAGAGAAAGGGAGAAAGAAAGAGAAGGAGAAAAGGGTGACAAAGGTGGCAGGGAGAAAGGAAGGAAAGAAGAGGCAGAGGGCTGTGTCAAAATTGTCCTGAAATCAATTTTCTCTCTTCTTTTACTTTATTGGCAAACAAACAAACAAACACAACAACTAACTCTATAGCATATACAGAATGGAATATGAGGTTTTTCCCAGAATTGGAAATGTGCTAACACTGTTGTTTTTGGCATATTATGCTTTTCACCAAAGAATTTAGCAAAAATTTTAAGAAGGTTAAGTTTTATAGAACCCTCACCTAAGCCTATTTGAAACTAAGCTGACCAAATGACATAGTGATGCAATTCGGTGTCTGTACCCATAATAACCACATCTATCAAATACATATTGTCAGACATTGTTGCAACAGTAGAATTTTTGATGACTCTGGATTTAATTAGTACATCATTTGGATCTTCGAAATCATTTTATACACCCAAGTTCTTTTTGCAACATCAATTGGCACGATTTGTACCCTCTGCTTTTTTTTTTTTTTTTTTTTTTTTTTTTTTTAAGTAATCACAAGGGATTGTACAATCTAATCTTAATGTTGAGGATACGAAGTTATTCTTTTTCTTCAAGTTCTTTAAATATTAGCAACTATTTCACAGGCAGTCTTAAGCAATGTCATTGATTTACCAGTGACAGCAGCCAAATCTCACTTAGGAAATAATGGTCAATGCCTCTCAATCATCCATAAATGGAGTTGACCTAAAGCTAAACTAAGCTACAAGATAAGAGGGCCATTGAAGAAACTTCTAACACAGATGGTCAAAGCAATTCCAGTATTACATAATCCTCTATCTTCCTCCACCAAATCATCAAAGTTTCCAAACGGTCAAGCCTTTCACTTTTTTCTGAGTTGTCTGAGTGACAGGATATGCTTGAGATTTCCCACATTTCAAAACTTGTCTTTAAATGCGATTTCTCCATGCATGATGAGTAATCAAATATTTACACCTAGTAAATATTCCCTGCAACTTTTTTTTTTTTAACACATCAAAACACACTGTGGTAATACTATTCTCCTTAATGCCAATGGCACAACAACAAAAAAAAGAAATCCTGGAAGGGAAGACTTTTTCTCCAAGTCAATTTAAAACGTCCTTATTCATTTTAAATATTTCATTGCATTAATTTTTCAAAGCAACAAAACAAATATTCATCAAATGAAACTAAGCATGACCCCCCTCAGATGGGTACATCTGTTGCTTTCCTGCTGTGTCCCTGAATAATTCATTTTAATACATTTAAAGTATACACTTCATTAAAACGATCTACACTCTTTTACATATAAAATTTACATTGATGAAAACAAAAATGAAAGCTGTTAGAAAGCCAATCCTAAAATTTTGTTACTCCTTGTGATTTATATCTAGCTGTCTCTGTCTATTTGCTCCTACAATAATGGTATAAAGGCATCTCCACACCCTCTGGCCCATTGGGAGCTTTAGTTATATCAGAAAATAGGTGGGAAAAGTTAGCTGATATATTTTGATACTCTTTTCCCACAGCCTTTGTTCCTCATGGACAACTTCAACAAGATTTATAGTCAGTGTTTGTCCATTTTAGCTCCCTCTGCTCACATCACATAATAGATGCACCACGTATACTGAATGGCATTTAGGAATCAAAGCCAACACAGAGAATACTAATCAGTGTTAACTTCTTGAAAATTAATCAATTTGTGCTGGTCTGATGCAGTGCAGGGAAAAATATTCAGTTTTATTCACTCCCTGCCCTTTTGAACTCTGTTAACTGATTATCTAAATGGTTTTCAGAAAGGCGTTAATATTTTTTTTTACCATTATAGCATTTCCCCCTCCTCCATTTTTATGGTTATGTCTTAAGTCAGGAAGGGAGAGGAGGGAAGGGGTGGAGACAAGAGGAGAGAGGATGAGAGAAAAGAGTTTAGCAGTTAAAGACACAGTATTAGGTATTCCCTTTAAAGAAACTTGCTTTCTATAAATATGTTATTGGAAAAAACATATTCATATATCTTACACATAAAGTTTGAATGACATAGAACCAAATATAAAATAATTTATGAGATATTTTCTATGTAAGACTTTGTCACAATATTTGACAATTGTCACTATTGCTACTTATTAGAAAAAAGGCTATACATCATAAAATCATCAAATTTCAAAGGTTATATACAAGAACTATACTATTACATACAATTTTATATTAATAACTAATCATAGCAATGCAGTTTTAGAACTCTGTAGTATTTTTTTTCCTGAGGATCCAGAACAATTTCTGTTTATTCAATAGTGTACTTTTTTTTTTTTGAAAAGTAAAGTGTAAAAACAAAGCAAAACAAAACCTTTTCTTTTAATGGTGACTGGTTGACGTCTTACTTTATAGAAACCAGTCTCTGAGAACACACGTTTTTTCCATATCACAATATTTTGCTCTTTTATATGATTTGTCAAATTTTCTCAGTTTATGTGACCCTTTTGTCAGGAGAAAAATTACCTGAAACTACATACCTAGTATCTCACTGCTTGCTTCCCCACCTGTTCCCTTCCCTCATGAGCACATGAGCACATGCGACACACACACACACCCGTAACCAGAATAAATAAAGTGGATCATAACAGTTGTACTATTGAAAGGCAGTGTAAGTTAATATGCTACTATAGGGTAGTATGAAGAAGTTTTACATTATTTATTTAAAGCCATATCAAAAGCCAAAACTGTAATGTTTCTTATGTTGAAACAGAAATGGAGGTCAGTTCCAGGTTACTAGGAAACTCCACTGTGGTTTAACTGTGTTACTAGTACCAAACTTGAAGAATCTTTTTTTTTTTTTTCTTTGAGACAAAGTCTCACTCTGTTGCCCAGGCTGGAATGCAGTGGTGTGATCTCTGCTCACTGCAACCTCTGTCTCCTGGGCTCAAGCAATTCTCCTGCCTCAGCCTCCTGAGTAGCTAGGGTTACAGGTGCCTACCACCATGCCTGGCTAATTTTTGTATTTTTAGTAGAGATGGCATTTCACCATGTTGGCCAGGCTGGTCTCGAACTCCTGACCGCAAATGATCTGCCTGCATTGGCCTCCCAAAGCGCTGTGATTAAAGGCGCAAGCCACCGTGCCTGGCCAAAATCATTGCTCTTAATCTTAACTTCCTGGCTTGTGAAAGAAAATCCAAATATTTCATTTATTTTTTCTTCCTCATTTATAAGCTAAGTTTTTCTGTGCCATAAAAGACAAAACATTCGAAAGCAAATTCCTTCTCACTGTATTTATTTTATGACACAGTAAAATATGGTGGCCTTATAGAAATTTCTGCTCTTTTTCTCATGCCTTACAAAGCATAAGTGGGAAGACGCTAGGCCTTAAAGACTGGCGTGGGTTCAAATTATACCACTTCTCTTTACCAGCTCTTTCATCTTAATTTCCTGATCCATAAAATCAGGCCATTCGTACCTACATTTTGAGGTTGTTGTGAGAATTATAGCATATATGTATATTCAATAAATGGGAGCTGCTGTAATATTTATTGACTTTTAGGATTAAGTTGTCCACAGCTTCCAACATCTCCCCTTTTCTTTTTCTGAAACTCCCAAACTATCATTTGAAAGACAATATGCATTGTGGATATTTTGCATCATGGATGTTTAGGCCTGGAAAGTGTGCTTATTTTTTCTGGTGTTTTTGTACCCCTGTAACACTCTTACTCTATTGTTAAAACCTGACAGCAAGTCTGAGTATAAACCAGGAGCCCTTAGGAATATCAGATTAAGGATCAGCCCAGGAATCTACTTTATGGGCTATTTGCTCACATACTGCTGTTTATCTATCTGACCAGGCAGTGACAAAGTCAATACCACCAACCACAGTCTTTCTTCTATGGATTCTTAGACGACTTTCTACTGTTTCTCATATTATATGAACAGCAAAGCTGACCTTTAGTCCAAGGGTATGGATAAATGTATCTATTGTTTGTATAACATAACCCCGGTTCTTACAGCAAAAAAAAAAAATATATATATATATATATGCTCAATTATTTGATTGTTTTGATAGCGGCATTTTAAAGGTTCTAGACTAACTCAATACTTACTTAAATATAACCCATGATCATTTTAACGTGCATTGTCCAAAGAACATTGTTTGCGCCTGACAAATAGCATGTGCCCACATGTCAATGAAATAAAGCAAGTTATTTTAGCTTATATGCCCAATTTGTTTATGCCCTATTTGTAACATGCTACTTATTTTACTTTTAGTCTAAAGCCTTGCATGTCAGTATCTAGTTAGAAGTAAGTTTGGCTGTGGCTGAAATTCTGACAGAAAAGAGGGACAGGTGATTGGTGGCCTAGTAGAGTTAGGGCAGTTTGATATAAATGAAAAAATTAGCATCCAGTGCAGTTGTAACATTTATAAAATGGGTATGTGTATGTTCATACATTTTATCCTTACTACAAGACCCTTTCTGCCCTTAAGATGCAGCACTCTGAATGGTGAATACTGAAAACAGACTCTTGATCGAGCCGAGGGAGTTGGAAGTGACAGGACAAGAAAGGAGGCTGACTTTCTGAAAATATGACGAATGGCTTTATCAGAAAGCGCCACTACTATAGCTCTCTGATGCGATTCTATTTGATACTCTCAGCCCGTTAAGGCAAAAGAGTAATGTCCATCTTGGGCAAATGAAGAAGCTGAGGCTCAGGGAGAATAAACGACATAGCCAAGATCCTGCCAAATCCCCTTCCCTTTTCACTAGTTATATGGAATCAGAAAACATAAGTTGTAGTTTCATTCTGCCATTTTCCTTAGGGACTTCAGAAAATCCGTATTTTCACCTGTATAATGTATGGTAAAAACCCACTCCTATGCTTGTGTTTCTTGCATTATTTTTTAGATTGAAATTAAATGGTGACTCTGAAGATGCTTCATGAAAATTTCAAAATACTGAATACAAAACATTACCTAAATGGCAAAATAGAACACCCTGCTTCTGCCCATCCCCATCACAGCATAACACAAATAGTTTCCATTAAGAGGAAATTCGTGGACAAACGGGTGTTAAAAGACAAAAGCTAGAATTCATTGGAGCACGTGTCACCTACCTTAATAGTTTGCAAACTGATTGTAGTGTTTAAAAGAATAAAGCCGAAAGATGTATTTTATGAACACACATTTTACATAATATACAGCTGTAATATGTCAAATTGGTGGGTTCTTGGTCTCACTGACTTAAAAGAATGAAGCCACGGACCCTCGTGGTGAGTGTTACAATTCTTAAAGATAGTAATCTGGAGTTTCTTGCTTCCAGTATTCAAAGGCATCCAGTTTCTTACTTCTGGTGGGTTCCTGGTCTCACTGACTTCAGGAGTGAAGCTGCAGACTTCCCCAGTTTGTATGACAGCTCACTTAGTACTACAGCTCATCAAGGTAGCATAGATCTAAAGAGTAAGCAACAACAAAATTTACCGTAAAAAAACTAAAACACACAGGTTCCCACAACTGGAAAATCACCCCAGCAGATGGCCGATGGGTGGGCCAGGGAAGCCTGCTTTTATTCTCTTATCTGGCCCCACCCACATCCTGCTGATTGGTCCATTTTGCAGAGAGCTGATTGGTTCATTTTACAGAGAGCTAATTGGTCCATTTTACAGAGAGCTGATTGGTCCATTTTGACAGAGTGCTGATTGGTGCATTTACAATCCCTGAGCTAGACATAGAGTGCTAGACAGAAAAGTTCTGGAAGTCCCTACTAGGTTAGCTAGATGCAGAGTACTGATTGGTGTATTTACAAACCCTGAGCTAGACACAGAGTGCTGATTGGTGTGTTTACAATCCTTTAGCTAGACAGAGTGCTAGACAGAAAAGTTCTCCAAGTCCCCACTAGGTTAGCGAGATACAGAGTACTGATTGGTGTATTTATAAACCTTGAGCTAGACACAGGGTACTGATTGGCGTATTTACAATCTCTTAGCTAGAGATAAAGCTTCTCTAAGTCTGCACTAGACCCAGGAGCTCAGCTGGCTTCACCTAGTGGATCCGCACCAGGGCCGCAGGCAGAGCTGCCTGCCCGACCCGTGCAGTGCACCCACACTCCTCAGCCTTTGGGCAATTGATGGGACCAGGCGCCTTGGAGCAGTGGAGCAGGGGACGGCACTCGTCGGGGAGGCTCGGTCCCTCCGAGGGAGCCCACTGCCGGCGGGGCATCCGGGGTGGTTTCAGGCATAGCAGGCTGCAGGTCCTGAGCCCTGCCCGGTGGGGAGGCAGCAGAGGCCCTGCGAGAATTCAAGCATAGCCTGGGCTGGCCAGCACTGCTGGGGGACCTGGTGCACCCTCTGCAGCTGCTGGCCCAGGTGCTAAGCCCCTCACTGCCCAGGGTCAGCTGTGCTGGCTGGTCACTCCGAGTGTAGGGCCGCCGAGCACACACCCACCCAGAACTTGCTCTGGCCCATGAGAGCATGGGCAGCCCCGGTTCCCGCCCGCGCCTCTCCCGCCACACCTGCCCGCAAGCAGAGGGAGCCGGCCTCGGCCTCAGCCAACCCAGAGAGGGGCTCCCATAGTGCCATGGCAGTCTGAAGGGTTCCTCAAGCGCCACCAGAATGGACGCTGAAGCCGAGGAGGCGCGGAGAGTGAGGACTGCTAGCATGTTGTCACCTCTCAATTACACTATATATTATATGTGTACTGTTATATGTAATACATTCGATATGTAAAATGTATAATGTGTGTTGAAATATAGACACAAATATACACACACATTTAAACAATCTCAAGCTACAGAAAAATTGCAAGTGAAAAATAAGAAACATTTTTAAATCACTTGAGAGCAAGTTACTGGTATGGTATATTCTCAAGAAACTGCAATTATTGTAATAATTATCAAATGAGTAATTATAAAGAAGTTAATCACATTTAATTTGGCAATATTTTATGCATCCAGAGTGCAATGTAGGCTATTTTATTCTTCTATCTGTATTTTTTTCTAAACTGCTTCTGATATTTTATAAAATTCATACAAAATCATTAGAGAACTCCTAATCCAAATCCAGCATCACAGATAAGGAAATTTATACCAAGTTAAGTCATTTTCCCAGGACCACCAGGTTGCATGTAAATCACTTTATACAAGCAGATTTGACAAAACTTGGTATTTTAACTGCTGCTCTCAAAAAAATGTAAGACTGAAATTCTTCGTGTTCTTTCTCTTCAAAGTGGTTTAGGCATATTCATGTTTGATATAAAACTAAAAGAAAAAAATGCTGACAAGTGAAATATATACATAAATGTCAGTGTAGAAGCCATTGGTTTAGAAGATGATATTAGGGAAATTAACGGAGGAAAACAGAATCACAAAACAGGCCCAAATAATGTATAATTAGCTTTATAATATCTAAACTTAGATCCTATTTGCTTTAATCCTACATGCCAAGTAACTCAAAGGCACCTAGAGCTTGGTAAATGGCTAAAAAGAACCCAGTATGTATTTTAACATTGATAACAGAGGCTAAAAATTATATATACTATGTGCCAATCATTGAGATTCAACTCTACTGTTTTAATACTCTTAAGAAATGATAAAATCTGATTTTACGACACAAAGCTTATACTTCTAACACTCTGAGCTGTGTATGTTTTTAAAAAATGTTGTCCTATCTTCCTGTTTATTTCTGGAAACTAGACATAGGCTAGTTGTTCTTGGAAATTTCACTCTATTTCTGATTTCTTCCTTGTCAAAAAGTCAGTTTGTTCACATTCAGAGCATAAATGAAACCTCAATTTGCATAATGCCTTAAATGACAAAATGAATCTGTGATTTTTTTCTTACGTATAAATAAAGATGCCAGTTGCTTTAAATGGTTTAATCAATAACATAGCTTACCACAGTTTACCATGCTTTCTGGGCAAAGAATCTGCGTGTGTGTGTGTGTGTGTGTGTGTGTGTGTGTGTCAAAATTCTGTTGAAATTCCGAGTGATATGTACTGAATTAGTTTAATTCCGTGTTCTGAAACTACTACTACTAGTATTTGTTAAATTATCTGTTCTATGTTTGAATAAGGTTAGATTTCTAAGTTTAATCATGTATTGCATAACGACCTCTTGGTTAATGATGGACTGTGTATATGATGGTGGTCTCATATTATAATGGAGCTGAAACATTTCTATTGTCTAGTAACATTGTAGCCATCCTAATGTCCTAGCACAATTCTCTACTTACATGTTATTGGTGATGCTGGTGTGAACAAATCTACTGGACTTCCAGTCATATAAAGGTATAGCAATACAATTACGTATAGTACAGAATACTTGATCATGTTAATAAATGACTGCATTAATGGTTTATATATTTTCTATGCTATACTTCTTATGATTATTTGAGAGTGCACTCATTGTACTTATAGAAAAGAAAGGTGATGGTAAATAGCCTCAAGCAAGTATTTAGGGAAGTATTTCAGAAGAAGGCATTGTTATCATAAGAGATGACAGCTCTATGTATGTTATTGGCCCTGAAGATCTTCCAATTGGACAAGATGTGGAGAGCAAAGACAGTGATGTTGATGATCCTAACCCTGTGTAGGCCTAGGGTGATATGCATATTTGTGTCTTAGTTTTTAACAAAAAAGTTTAAGCAGTATAGGTAATAATTTTAAAAATAGAAAACCACCTATGGAATAAGGATATTAAGAAAGAATTATTTTTTGTAAAGCTGTACAGTGTTTGTGTTTTAAGCTAAGTGTGATTATAGGAGAGTCAAAATTTAAAAAGATTGAAGTTTATAAGCTAAAAAAGTTACAGTAAGCTGTTTATTGTTAAAGAAAGAAAAATATATTTTATAAAGTAAACGCAGCCTAAGTATACAGTAGTATACAGCAATGTTCTAAGCCTTCACATTCACTCACCACCCACCCACCGACTAACCTGGAACAACTTTCAGTTATGCAAGCTGCATTCCTGGTAAGTACCCTATACAGGTGTGCCATTTTTAATACTGTATAACATATTTTTACTGTACTATTTTGTGTTTTCCACACTAATTTTTGTTCAAAATATATGAGAATAATGAAAAGTAGCTTGTTCTTTTTCATTCCAGAGCATAATTGATTGTTTAAAACCTATTTGATGCATGAACCATATTTCCCTTCTCAGAGAACTCAAAACCTGTAGGTAAAACTAGAACCTCAGAAAAAGAACCCAGACAAAAAGTAAAAATAGGTTAGAAGAACAGAAACCATTTTAACCACTCATTTATTTATTATCATTTTTATATCACTATGTCACTGTGCAAGTATTTCAAATCAGCTAAATGACAAAATGCTTCAGCTATGAGCTCTCCCCTTGATTGTCTAATCCAATGAAAAAGAACCTAGACACAGGTAGTCTGATCTGATAGATAATCAAAAAGTTATGCACAAAACTGTGTTTTAAAATGTACCATATTTTGTGCAAAATTGTGCTGCAAATTTAGGATTATTTTGCACTTCCTATTGACCATATCAACTGATGGAGTTTTGATGGATAGTGAAGAAAGCCAGCACAATTTTTAAATCTGCTTGAGTAAGCCTCACACTCAGAAACGAGCACAGAGTCTACAAATAAAATGCAAATTTTATGTAGCAAAGAAAACTAGGAAGATAAAGGTTGCTTTAGTCTCTTCACTACGTCCGTTCATAGAATCCAGCCTATTATATCATGGCTCATTAATAATTATTACAAGGTAATGTCAGGTTTCTGGACTGTGGTAAATTCTCTCTCGCTTTATTCAAGTATGTCATGAATTCTATTTCTTACAGCACCTACTGAATATTATTTGTTGAGTCTGGAATGTTGATCAAGGAGCTATGCTTTTCAGTCTATTATTTTTCACAAATTAACTATTTGCAGTTGCTTTTTCAAAGAGGATTGGGATTCTTTTGCCATGTTGTTGCAATAGATTTTTTCCAATATTATAAACATCTGAGTCCTGAACATCTGTATTTACTTTCAAATGTCAAAACTCATCTACTTTGACTATATGCATTATTAATCTGTAAGTTGGTTGCCTGTGAAAATATATGCTTCAATTTACAAATAGACAATTAAGCAGGAAATCTTTTAGAAATAGAGAAACAAATAACATGACTGGGCTGTAACAGGTTCAAAGGAAAAAGAAAACAAGTGAAAATACCTGTAACAAAATAGTAAGAACATAAAACTGTCAGTATCAAGATTGCTTTTCACATTGCAACGCGACAAAAATGTCACTGTCTCACTAACTAAGCAACTGTCTTTTTCTTCTCTGCATAAATCTAGCCTCTAAGCTTTTCCAAATCCTTTTCAGAATGAAGCAGGAATTCTCATACATTAATAAACAAAAGAAATATGATTACTGCCAAGACAGAACATCTTATTGGAGGGTGATTTTGCACCGTGTATTAAAATTTAAAATATGCATAACCTCTTGACCCAACAATCTTATATGCAGAGTTCTGTCCCACAGAAATCATAGCACCTGTACATACAGATGTTTGTACAAAGATACTGCAGCATTGTTAGTAATATAAAAAACTGGTATTATAACTCAGATGTCTTTCAATGAGCAAATGATTTTTAAAATTTTTCAGTATACAATGGAATACTACACAGATATTTAAAAAGAAATGAGATGGTGATATGGTGACTTGGAAAGATGTTCTCCAGCATATTGTTATGTAAAATAAGCAAGTGTAGATCATGAGATGAAGCTCAATCCCATTGTAAAAATAAAATACTAAAACATTAAAAAGTACTATGTGAAGGAGTGTGTGTGTGTGTGTGTGTGCAATATCTAACTATATTTGGGCAATGGAAAATAGTAATTTCTTATTCTAAATTCTAATTATTTTCTTCCTCTTTTTTTTTCCTCCATCTTAACCTGAAATTTCATTTTTTCCCCTTCATAAGTGAAATTGTCTTTATATGCAAAACCAAGTGCAGTTTTCCTAATTTAATATTAACAACACTTGAGTCAAAGCTGTCGTAACCCACATACCACATTGATTGGGTGGATTACTGCTCCAACACCAGGTTTACTGTAGAGTATAGTAATCCATGGTTTATGGCATTTAACTCTCATTATTTACTCAAGGCAGTTAACAGGTCACCATTCGGTTATCACCATGCTTCAGGATCACATGCTACTTGGGACCCTTTTTGTTGTTCATTTTTTTCTGTTAGCTATGCCAGCAGATAATATTCATATTTTAATACTTCTGTAGCTAAGCATCAAAGCCGCATAACTTCTACAGCTTTTCTCCTTCCTGCTATTTGCTCACTGACCTTTTACAGATTTAATTATTTATACCCAATTTGGCTTCTTCTCTTTTTCTTTTTGCCTATTAATGTATCTAATGTAGAACTGATATTGTGAACCACACAATGGAATGTGCTGTAGGAAATCTCTCACCTTCTAAAGCCAAGTGACAAATGAAAAGGAAAATGCCAAAGGATTTCGCAATTTGAAACAGAGTGGTAAAATAAGGATGCATTGCTGAGGTTATGGTGTAACACACTCATTTCCTCCCTGGCGGGAAGGATTTTACATAATACCTGGAGTAGATCTTCTGATCAGATATATAGGAAAGTACCCAAGAATGCTATTGATCTCCTACTCCAACATCACTCTAAGAATGGGCTAAATAATTTAACATCTGGTTGACCTTCACTCTTAAAACATTACAGTATGCTCCACCCTGTCACCTCCTTGATTGTCACTTAGACCTGCTCAATTGTTTTAAGAATTATAAATTATAAAGAGATAAAAGAATAAGAAAAGCCCTAGAAATGGGTAGAATCTGTCCATTGGATACCGTGGCTTGAAAAGAATTATAATGATAATAGCAATCCTGATATTTTAATAAAGTTTAGACTTTATTTCAAAAGATATTGTAGGAACTCCTGCTGAATTATGTTCAGTTAAGGACAATAAGGAAAAATGATTAGTGAGGAAACATTGATCCTAAATGTGATTTGTCACAGTGATGGAAAAGAAATCTAAATGTGTATTCTCCTTATTTTTCCTTAAATATGAAATTATCCCAATATCTAGTTAGTACTGATTTGCGTTTCTTTCTTTTTTTTTTTTTTTTTTTTTTTTTTTTTTTTTTTTTTTGAGACGGAGTCTGGCTCTATCACCCAGGCTGGAGTGCACTGGTGTGATCTTGGCTCACTGCAAGCTCTTCCTCCCAGGTTCACGCCATTCTCCTGCCTCAGTCTCCCGAGTAGCTGGGACTATAGGCGCCCGCCACCACACCCGGCTAATTTTTTGTATTTTTAGTAGAGACGGGGTTTCACTGTGTTAGCCAGGGTGGTCTCGATCTCCTGACCTCGTGATCCACCCACCTTGGCCTCCCAAAGTGCTGGGATTACAGGCGTAAGCCATCACGCCCGGCGATTTGCTTTTATTTTGTAACAGTCAATGGAGAAAATAAAATAAAACTTAAATCACAAAAGAATTGTTGTGATCTCAGATTTTAAGAGTTTAATGACATGTTATGCGAAATTAATAATTTATCTAAAAATCCTTTTTTAAAAGTTCATTGGAGAATTTCATTCTTGTTATTTTGCTTTCCTTATTATAATAAGGACTACAACTACATAGAAATGATTTGAAGTATGAGTTATGTTTTCACTGACAGCACTATGATCAGAGGGGAAAAAAAGATCCTGTTAAAATACCTAAGTTTACTTTTGTTTCTTTTATCATGGGCAGTCTCTATGTGTGTGCATGTTAAACCAACTGAGCATTTGCGCATGCACATGTGCGTATACCTTTTTATTCTAGGTGAGACAATAAATCGTTGATAGTAACAGGGTCTTCAACTATGTGAATACTTCTGCCAATGCAATTTTCATTACTAAACTTAAATTTTATCATATATTTGATTGATAAATGTTTGTTTTTTGTTTGTTTGCTTTAATAGAAGGCAAATAGTTCATTTCAGAGCTTACATCTTTTGCTCTTGCAAGGCTGTCCCTATCTTCTCACATTTTTTTTAGGAATTAGGAGAAAGTACCTGTTTCTGAGCAATTCTCTCTAAGGTTTGATGACTGTAATGATTAACAGTATAGACTGACATTTCCTGTGAAGACAGCAGTTTAGGCTGACATGCTTTCTCATGTATGAAGAAAATAACTTTCAGTTTAGGAATTTTAGAGGAAGGAAAAAAAGTGCTTAAGAAACACCTGTTTCAAGTAAAAATTCTATCACTACTTCCCCACCATCATGGTCCTTAAATTTTCTTTTCATTGATTAGATATTTTCAAATTTTGTTTTACTTCATTTTACTATGATATTGACATGGCGTGTGAAGGAATTTGCTTGTATTCTTATCAAGGAAGCATCGTTTTCAATTTAAATAGGTCATTACGGCTAGAAATCTAAAGAAATAGCATGGTTCCTTCATTATGGTATATGCTTGGTTAATAGAAGTAATTATTTTCATCTTTATTATAATTTGACACAATGTTTCCTTTTAAAAAAAACAGTGATCTTAGAAAATAATTTAGGTGGATAAGAACAAGAGACATGATGAGTAATGTCTAATTAGAGGTAGGTGACCTTTTAAGCTCTAACAACATTCTCTACATCTCCAGTTATAATTATTTTTATTTCTAACTTAAAAATTAAACTAATTATGTATTATGCAGGGAGCATTAGATACTTATATGTCAGTGCAGCTTATTTCTAATTAATGGATGGTTGAAATCTTCAAACTACCTTGGACCTATTTGGCATTTGAAGAATCTCTTTCCAGATGACGTTTCAAATGCACATAAAAACACACGTACACATATGCATATGTGTGTATGTGTGTTTCCACACATTTTTATTCTAGAATAAGGCCATAGTAATCATTAAAGTAATTATATTTCTCTTAACAGTCTTGAAAGCTTTTTTCCAAGTAACAGGCTCATGATATACTGAGTTTTTTGTTGTTGTTGTTACATTTGGTTTTTAGAACATACTAATATTGATTTATTTTTTAGAAACCAATAGAAAATACACCAAAGTAATAACAAAATCTCTCCTAGTAGAGAAGCCTATTACTTACTTTTGAGGTATGTATATTTTCCCAAACTCATTTCTTTGATAATGAACATTGTCTCCATAAAATTGCATTATCGAATAGTGTGCGGCATCTGATCCCAGGATAATTCTTTCTCTTAAGTCTAAATTCAAGTCTAAATCCTGTGGCACTGGGGTTAAGGTAAAAAAGATGGAAGAAAGGCAAATATTTTCAGTCCCTAGGAACATGAGGGCATTTTTTTTCTCTCTCTGTGGTGGTGTAATCTTCAGGTAATCGCTAAAGATTGGGGCTCTCCTTGGGGCTCTCTAGTGTGGTCTTTTGGAGCTGCTCCACTTCACAGTTCCATGACCTGCAAGAGTTATCTCCAGGTCCACCTGTACTGGCCCAGCTACCATCCTGGGGCATGCCTGGAAGCCCACACAGCCTCTGGCAGCTGTCCAGTAAGCAGCCTTCTTGATTGGTGTACAGCAGGACAGCCCAGACTGGCTCTCTTCTGTGATGCTAACTACATTTATTCTACAAATATTTTGAGCAACTTCTATGAGCTTGGTTCTATTCTAGGTTCTTGAGATTCATTAGCGCAAAGCCACAAACAAACCCTTGCTCTCATGGAGTCTACATTCTAAGGACTCATAGGAAACGCATGTATCTTTACCATGCCGAAGAGAAGGCATGAGGCTGCTTCAAAACTTCTTCCCTCTCTCCCGTTATTCCATCCAGTTATTTTTTCTCTCCCACTAAATTACACATTGCTCAGATAATCAAATGCCCACACTAAGCAGATGTCCAACCAGTGATTCAAATCTCCGTGTCTGTTTCTCAAAGTTACTCCTAAATCTTTTGTCCATTAGGATAAAGATGAGTGTCCTCAAAAATGTTCTTTTTTTTTTTTTTTTTTTTTTTTTTCCTCACTTCCCCAGACTTCCTGCATTGATTTGAAGTTAGGTTGAGGAGCTAACCATGGTTGCTGGTGATTGCTGAGGGTATGTTCTGCCATTTCTTAGGAACTTGTGGAAGAGCTTGGCCTTTTTATGAATGCGTATGACACTATACATTTTGTCCCCAGATTTGGGCCCTACATGTCAATCCCTGTGCAATAGAAAAAGTCATGTTTGGTACTTTGTTGTAAGTCCATATTTTATGATAGAAATAGACATAAGATGTTAACGTGGAATTTCTTAAAGTGGGGTTTCAAGTTCCACTGAGATATTTGACAGGACAGTTAGGATACAAAGTGAGTGTGAGTCAGATGTCCTCCCCTCCCTAACACATGGAATTACAGTGAAAATGGTTCCAAGAATGTGATAACATTTTTGGATACAAACCCCTTACATAAATTAGAAATGTAAGAATAGGTCGTAGAGAAAAGAGAAGGGAGGGATTGGTTAAAAGATATCTTGGGAGGGAGGGATTACCTGTGAATCTTTCCCCTCCCACAACCTCCACTCCTACCTTTAAGGAAAGGCTTAGTGAGGAGAGTTTTAAAGAGACTCTCACTGAGTGCATTGATATGTTTGTCCTCTTGTTGGAAGACTCTGGATATTGGTACTTGACTTAGATTCAAAAAAGCTAAAAGCACTTTCTCTGCCCTGTTTCCCAAAATCTAGAGGGTTAGGTAAGACTGACCAACTATTTTGGTTGCAAAAGCAGGAGACTGATGCTGAGTTGGAATCCAGTCTGCCCACCTAAAACTTGGACTGGAAAGCATATTTAAAGCTCGGTTAGATGCAAAGGTTTGACTCTTACTTGGAATTTGCATTTGAAGTATTAAAATGAAAATAGTTTTATTGATAAAAGTGAGAAAGAGTTTTTCTTTTTCCTGACAGTAACCAGGAAAGTCTAGAGCATGCATTTGCCGATGCCTTCTCGGTGTATGGGAAGATGATGTCTCCACTCCATGAATAAAGTTCAATGAGATGGCAGAACATATAAATAAATTGCATTGTCATTATACTTTGAGTATTGATTTTTCAGCTTGCTAATCTTATGTGCATCTGTGTGTGCATATCACAGATGTACATGTACGTACATATGCATGTATAAAATGATATTATATATTATATATTGCTTTAGTGTCTGTTATATTCATCCAGTAGTGTATCATGAACTTCTTTACATAAATATATGCATTTTAATGTTTCATTTGCCATGATATTTAACTAATACCCTTTTATTAAACATAAATGATGTTTCTAATTTTCAGTATGATGAATAAGGCTGTGAGAAACATACCTTTTCATAGGTCCTTAATTCATTGCTTAGGATAAATTCTTAAGGTCATTCGTTTTTTCAATATTTTATGGGTCATCGTACATGCCTAAGTCATAATATGGTAAATATTTTACAACCAATTCTGGAACACTTTGTTCATATAAAAATAGCATTTCTATAAGATTCTTGGCAAAATAGCTCCAAAAAGGCATGAGTTGTGATGTTTTTCTAGAAAGTACTGGTCCCTCAGAAAACTATGGTGTGCTGTATAGAGCTTCAAAATTGGTATCTCATTTTCTATCTTTTATGGACCACTTTCTAGGGAACAGTAAGAGCTTGGAAAATAGCTAACACTAATTTAGGAAGACAGATATTTAACACACAGCTCTCTGTTTCCTATTCTTCCTTGCAAGATATAAAGCTTCAAAATGAGTGTTTCCTTGAAAAATCTAAGGGGATGTATCACTTGGCAGAACTGATGTTCTGAAAAAGACATCCTGAGGAGGAGGGGAACAACACTCTTGTAATGACAAAGAAGGCCATCCACGCACAATTGATTGAACATTAGTTTACCTTCATTTCCTCTCTCCCTAGAACATGCTGAAGGGACCTGGTGTCTCATCTTCAACTGCAGCACAAGATAAGAGCACATTTGGTTGCCACTTTACTTTAGATGCAGGAACCAGCATTAACCCTGGTCATTTTAGATAATTCCAACATTTCTAAGTTTTAGATAATTTTAGATAATTCCAACATTTCATACCTGCACTCTAGCTTCCATGCACACCCAAAACCTTAGATATCACCCATGTCAGCTACCCTGCAGCAATTATTGTTTATAGTCATCTCTTTTAGAACTTTAAAGACTTAAACCCATAGTTATATCTCATTTTCCTTTCTCTTAGCTTTCACATTTCACCCTAGGAAACAATATACTATAATGTTTAAGAGTATGGGCTCTGGAGTAACATCTGGTTAGAAGTTGAAGGCAATCCCTCTACACCTCAGTTTATTCTTTTTTATAATAGGGTAAAAATTAAAATTAAGAACGGGGGTTGTCAAAAAGTGATTAAAGAAAATGTGATATATATACACCATAGAATAATAGCCATAAAAAAATACTCACCAAGGAATGATACTCAGTCATACTGAGTATTATAAAAAAATACTCTGTCTTTCTTGCAATAGGGTTAAAATTAAAATTAAGAACACGGGGTTGTCAACAAGTGAGTAAAGAAAATGTGATATGTATACACCATGGAATAATACCCAGTCTTTTGCAGCAACTCGAATGCAGCTGGAGGCTATTATTCTAAGTGAAGTAACTCAGGAATGGAAAACCAAATATCATTTGTTATCACTTATAAGTGGGAGCTAAGCTATGAGGATGCAAAGGCATAAAAGTGATATAATAGACTTCAAGGACTCAAGGAGGGAGAAGGGTGGGAGAGGGCGAGGAATAAAAGACTACACATTGGGTGCAGTGTACACTGCTTGGGTGATGGGTGCACCAAAATCTCAGAAATCACCTCTGAAGAACTTATCCAGGTAACAGAAAACCACCTGTGCTCCAAAAACTATCGAAATAAAAAAAAAAGGAAAAAAAAAAATAAAGAAGAGAGAGTTGTGAGGGTTGAATTGAGTAGTATATTAGCTGTTACTGTAGCAATTATTGGCTACTTGCCATTTCTCAGTAAACATTAATTTTTCGTAATTTCATAGTCCAGTTTGGTGGATGTGTAGGGAGTATGGATTCTAATTCACACCTACATGCAGGAATTCAGACCTTTCTGACATATGGTTCGACCTCTTTAAGGTCCTCTGAGTCTTTTACTGGACCCTCTTCTTTCCAGTTTGCAGGCAAAGGAAGAGATAAAACACAGAAGACTGCCTGATTAGCAAAACCAAAAAGTCATGTGCATCACCCCGTGCACGCACACACAGACAAACACACACACACACACACACACACACACAGACACTCCACACACACACATATTTCACTGGACAGAACTCCATCATATGACCCACTCCCCTACATGCAGGTGAGCTGGGAAATGTAATCTGGTTGTGTGCCCAAGAGAAACACAACACAGATGCTGGTGAACGTTTCAGCCAGCTTGTGCTATTATCATCCTTTGGATATAAAACCAACTTTTTGTGGTTAATTGGCACAACCTCTAAGCATTCTTCCTTTGATTGTTATTTGCTCTGTTGAAGTTCAATGCAGCCAAGTCCAGAAATCAAAGGTTCTTCTGGTGCTTAGAAACCCTTTAATATAAAAATATTATTATCGATGCTTATAATGTGCAATTCTTTTCCTTTTTGCACAAAAAAAATGAACCATAGAAAATAGTCATTTTCAAACACAGAAAACTTTTTTGAGTCAAAACAATTAGCACAGAGTACTTAAGACATGCTTGATCCCAATTGGCATCTAAGTAGATTAAAAATAGATAGGCCAGGAGCGGCGGCTCACGACTGTAATTCCAGCACTTTGGGAGGCCCAGGCAGGTGAATCACGAGGTCAGGAGTTTGAGACCAGCCTGGCCAACATGGTGATACCCCATCTCTAGTAAAGATACAAAAAGTTAGCCGGGCATGGTGGTGCACACCTGTAATCCCAGCTACACGGGAGGCTGAGGCAGGAGAATCATTTGAACCCGGGAGGTAGAGGTTGCAGGGAGCCGAGATCGAACCATTGCACTCCAGCCTAGGTGACAGAGGGAGACTCCATCTCAAAAAAGAAAGAAAGAAAGAAGTATATATAAAATGCATCTAATTAGTTATCTATTATTCTTTTTTAAAAATTAAGATGGGTTGCATTTTCAAAATTTTCTTGTATTTATTTTTAATATATATTTTTTTCGAGACAAAGTCTCACTCTGTCACCCAGGCTGGAGTGCAATGACACAATCTTGGCTCACTGCAAACTCCTCTCACCGCAACCACCACCACCTGGGTTCAAGTGATTCTCCTGTCTCAGCGTCCCGAGTAACTGGGATTATAGGCGTCCACCACCACGCCTAGCTAATTTTTTGTATTTTTAACAGAGACAGAGTTTTACCATGTTGGCCAGTCTGGTCTCGAACTCCTGACCTCAGGCGATCCGCCCGCCTCAGTCTCCCAAAGTGCTGGGATTACAGGCATGACCACTGCACACGGCCGCATTTCCAAATTTTCTAAAGGCACGTTTTTGAAAGCCATAAATTGAATTTAGTAATTGTGTGTTTTCTTAAAATTTGATTATTTCTGATTGAATCTGAAAGTAGAAGTCAACATGCATTTGGGAAAGAAAATATCAGAAAAAGGAAATGCTTTTGCTCAGCACGCTTAATACAGAAAGTAGGTTTATTAATACAATGTCACCTTCCATTTTGGAATATTGTATTCCTAGCAGAAACTTTGCCTTTGTGGGCTGATAGGGAAAAATGATAAACAATTGGAAATAATTTTTGAAAAGAAGTAGAATATTAAAAATAAAACAAGCAGAAAGAGCCATTGTAGATTCAACAGTCTACTTCAGTAGTCCTTCTACAGTTAATCTATTATTGAACCACCAATATAATCATGCATTCATTCATTTGTTCCATGGCTTATTGAAGATTGATTGCCACCTGCTGTATGCTATACTCTATGTTAGGTCAGATGTTTTTATAACAAGTTGTCCTTAACACTATGTCCTTAACACTAGGTTTCAGCAATCTTCTAATTTAGATTTACATATACAAAGATATATAAATGAAGATAGGTATAATGAGAAAGATATGTACTTAATCAATGTTACATTTGACTTTGTGTTGTCTAAATATGAGAAGCTTATTTAATATTCAAGTTCTGTATTTTTC
The DNA here is from genome assembly GCF_003255815.1 of Theropithecus gelada. Lineage (NCBI taxonomy): Eukaryota > Metazoa > Chordata > Mammalia > Primates > Cercopithecidae > Theropithecus > Theropithecus gelada. The sequence goes on from NC_037669.1 coordinate 176,341,078, forward strand.
ACTGAAAATCTTAACTTCAATCAATAACTAGTAAATGACCTAAGAAGCTGTATAACTTTTCTCTTCTACTGACAGTATACAGCATTATTTTTTCTTCTTTCATTTAATTACTAGTTTAAAATTTTTCTTGTTTAATAAGTAAAATTTTTTTTTTTTTTTTTTTTTTTTTTTTGAGGCGGAGTCTCGCTCTGTCGCCCAGGCTGGAGTGCAGTGGCGCGATCTCGGCTCACTGCAAGCTCCGCCTCCCGGGTTCCCGCCATTCTCCTGCCTCAGCCTCCCGAGCAGCTGGGACTACAGGCGCCGCCACCACGCCCGGCTAATTTTTTGTATTTTTAGTAGAGACGGGGTTTCACTGTGTTAGCCAGGATGGTCTCGATCTCCTGACCTCATGATCCGCCCGTCTCGGCCTCCCAAAGTGCTGGGATTACAGGCTTGAGCCACCGCGCCCGGCCTGTAAAATATTATTCTAATGTTATTTTTTTCAAAGCTGTGAGACTATGGTTTTTTTTAATATTTTTGTCCATGTGTATCTTTTTTCTATTAGTTCTCACTTAATAATTTATATAATTTTTTTAGGTCACCTTTGACATTGCTTGACCCTACTGATAGAATTTCTCAATAATTCAGGCTTACACATTGTTATCAACAATGTCCTTATAAAATGTTTTATTGTTGATGATGATAATCTTTAAACATAAATGTTGTGAAAAGTTTTATATATTTATGAATACTATAAAACTTCCAATGTGACCTTGATTTCCTCCACAGAAACTGAACTGACATAAGAAAAACACTTATTTACTATGCACCATTTATTAATCAACCAACATACCATAGTATTGGTTAATTTCTTCAGGCATCCCATTTTATTAGTAAAATAAAAATCAGTATGCCTTTTATTTACTTCATGTCTCCTGAAAATGTATAATGTGGCTCCTTATTTGACCTAATGTTGAATAAGCATAAATTAGTTATGCTGAACTCTGTAATTCAATGAAAGTTATTATCTCCATGGTAGCTGCTTTTGCCTTTCTCAAAAGCATGAATGCTGAGTTTTACTGTAGAAAACCCACATAACTAAAATGCAAAGAAGTGGGCTGTAAAATGGCATTAAATATTTCTTAAAAAGTAGTTTTCTAGACCCAGGAAATTTTAGTAAAATTAAGAAAAAGAATAGATTCCATTGCCACCCAACAAGATAAAAAATATGTCAGGGACTTTTATTATGTTCCTAGACTCATGACATTAAGTGAAACATCAAGTATTTTAATCTTTTCATCCTTCTACAGAGGTAGCCAACTACTCTTCTGAAGTAGTGTATATCCTGTCCTTGCAGGTTATTTCATTACATATCCATAGCCATGTATTACAGAGGTCTGCAAACTTTTACTTAAAGGGCCAACTAGTAAATGTTTTAGGTTTTGTGGGTCATAAACCTCTCTATGACAGTTACTCAGCTCTTCTCTGGTGGCAATAAAAAACAGCAATAAACAAGGTGTAAATAAAGAAAATTTTATTTACATAAACAGATGACAGACCAGATTTGGACCACAAGCCATCGTTTACCAATTCTTGATGTGTTGTATTAGCAGGGGTATTTTTAAATTTTTTAAATAGCATCAAAATATATTTTAGCAAATTTTTAATTGAATATCATGGTTTTGAGATTTACAGATGGATCTAGCCTCTTCATTTCACATGCTATGTAAAATCATTTGTTTATCTAATCTTTTAATTATGGGCAGTTATTTCATTCCCCATTTTTCACTGCTATCAGCAATGTGGCAAGGGTTGTCCTTCAACTTCTCTTTCTGTGTGTATATGCAGAAGATTCTCTGTGGTACTGTATTGACATTCAGGGTACTTATCAGATTCTCTATGTCTAAATTAGCAGCTCAAAAAACATTTTCTAGTATATGAAAATCATGGATAGCTGAGATCAGCTAACTTTTTTGGTGAATATAGACAGAATTAAAGTGTTGACACCACTCTTTTTATATCTACTACTTATATAAAACATTAGGTGAGGCCAGGTGCAGTGGTCCATTTCTGTAAACCCAGCACTTTGGGAGGACAATGCAGGTGGATCACTTGAGTCCAGGAGTTTGAGGCCTGCCTGGCCAACATGGTGATATCCTGTCTCTGCTAAAAATACAAAAATTAGCTGGGTGTGGTGGTGCATGCCTGTAGTCCCAGCTACTCAGGAAGCTGAGACATCGCTTGAACCTGGGCGGTGGAGATTGCAATGAGCTGAGATCGAGACACTGCACTGCAGCCTGGGTGACAGAGCGAGACTTCTTCTCAAAAAAAAAAAAAAAAAATAGGTGGCAGAAATGGTAAATTTAAATACTATGGTCTATTTATTTAACTGAAATGTTGCCAAAAAATAAATTGAATCCTTTGTGATTATAAAACACAGGCTTTTTCTATTAGAGGATTGATAGATTTAATCTATTAATTATATCAAATCCTCTATTAGAGGATTAAATCTATTTGATAGATTCCATGTTAATTTTTCTGGTAGTTCAATCAAATGCTATTTTATATGTCTTAACTTTGTTTATATTTTCCTCTTGTGCTCAAACCAGATAATTCAAAGGATAGTGTTCATTTTATTCAAACTTAACTATTTATAAACTCAGAATACAAGTATCATCTTTTGCCCTAAGATATTTTCTGTCACTAATTCGGTTTTGCTTTGCAAGATTATATCGTTCAAAGTCCTTTTCCCTTTACTCAGGTAAACTGCCATTGGATAGACAGTTCAAAGTGTTACTTTGCAAACTGATTAATGCACATGGTACTAGAAAATTCCAAGAATACAAGAAAGTCCACAGTAAAAAGTAATTCTCTCTGGGCATGGTAGCAGGTGCCTAAAACCCAGCTATCAGGAGACTGGAGACTGAGGTGGCGGAAGGATTGCTTGAGCCCAGAAGATTGTGACCAACCTGGGCAATATGGCAAGATCCTGTCTCAATAAACAAACTTACCTTGCTCCAGTTTCCCTCCTGGGATGCAACCATTATTATCAGATTCTTCAACCCTCTACTAGAGATATTGATTGCCTAGAATCGTCCTGTTTTATGAGTGGAATACACTGGCTTCCTATAGAACTGCAAATGTGAAATCCAAGTTCATATATCCCCTTATTGTTTTTCTGCCCAACTGGAATTCATTATCCATACAGCCAAGTATACATATCTATCAATATGATATATTTTTAGAGTAAGTTTTCATATAAGCATCCAGATACAATTTGATTTTTCTTTTATTTATATAAAATTTTGCTTGGGTTGTGAAGTTTCTTGATTTATTTTCTACAACTTTACCTACTTTCCTTTGTCCCAGCATTTTGTATTTACCTCTTTAATTCATAATCATAGACTCTATCTTGAGTAAGCTCCTGGACCTCCTGATTATTTCAGTCTTATTTCAGGCTTATTTCTACACCTGGAAATAGTCTGCAATGCTACTGGACAGGAATCAGGGTTTTTTACATGATCCCCAAAACAAAGTGGGACAGTAGTCACTTAATACTGACTTATGCAAAGCAAAGTTGACATTCATAGACTTAGAAAGAAAGCATGTATATTTAGGCACAATTTCTGCCTTCAACTAACTCATGTTTTTACAATCACAAACTAAGCAAACCACCTGTGAAAGACTATAACACTTTTTATGTTATGAAGTCAGAATATTGGAATGGTTTCCTATACAATTATTCTCTGGAAAGTGCAACAGAAGAATTTCAGGAGATCCGAATGATAGGAACATTTTAATATTTAAGAAGCTGAAAGGTAGGCTAACAACTATGTCTCCTTTTAGGTTTTTGATATCAGAGTACCAGAAGAAAATATGTTTTCAGAATATCATTAAGTTCTTGCCATTGTTTCTTTCTTCTTGCTTCTAGCCACATCACATTCTGATGGAAAGTATATCCAGTGTTTCTTTCTGTCATTAGAAAACAGAAATCTGAAAAGAAGTGACCAGAAATAAAATACGTCTAGCTCTTCTTCTCAAAATTCAACTAAGTCACTAATTCCTAGGGAGCATTATTTTTTCATCATATGTTCATTAATTGGGTCATTACTTCAAACTCAAATACATGATTTTAATTTTGCAAACTGCACCGGGATGGTAATCCTAAAACACTGAGCTAAAGCTTTCTTGTGTGCTTTTCATCACAGTAGCAGGTGCTTCTCTTTTTTTTTCACGTTTGCTCCGACACACTTTATCCTTCAGAACACTCTGTGTCATTCACCACTTCCTGAGTCTGAGTGTGTGACTGCAAGTATTTGAGAATTTTGTTTCTCACTTCCTTCAGACCAGTGAATGCCTAATTTTAAACAGACTATTTCTGCCAGTTTCCCAGTTTAATCCCTGTTGCCATGATTAAGTAGTCCAAAACATTCTTCAATGACGTCTAAGGCTTTGGAATTTAAAAGTAAATTGCTTCTGGGAAAAACAAATCAAACTTGCATTGCAGACCTAAAGAAAGTGCATTAAAACATATTACACTGCACTTTATTGGTGGAATAAATTGATAGTCACAGTAATGTTTCTTCTAGCAATGTCAGATCCAGAGACACTTCGATTAATTTTGGCTTTAGATTGAGTTTCTCTCCAACACTCCACTCTCTATTTGATGTGTCTACATATTTCAATGTATCCAATGACAATTTATGCCATAAATTATTGGCTTTAGGGCCAAAATTTCAGAGTAGAAAGGTAAAGCAATATACTAGAAAGAGTGCATGGAGATGATGTGGATTTGATTTGATTTCCCATTACTGATTTGCTGTGTTACATTGGACAACCTTAGCAGGCCTTCATTAATATCACTGTTCATGTCTACCTATGATGGTGTCATGGCTGCCATATGACATTTGAGAGATCTTTTCTGGTGGAAGGTGGTAGGGTTAGTGCTAAGAAATATTCTAAAATCCTCCAGTGTTTCATAAGCACATTGCACGTTCTATTTTAAAAAGTTTGAAAGGAATGCTTAGTAAAGCGTGATACTTGGAGGATTTCATTGTAATTTTTTGCTTAGTTCGGGAAACTAAGTACTTCACTTTTTCTAGCATTGAGGAGATAATGAATGTTAACATTTTTAAACTCACATTTAAAATTTGTGTTGCAGCTTAACTTTAAAAATTACTTTTATTAAAGTTTAACATTGTGTATATAGAGAAAAATCTGCCTACTGTAAATATACAGTAAGACACATTTTCCCAAGCTGAACACAGTCCTATACCCCCCACCCAATGACCTCCTCATTTTCTTCCCCAGTCGTTACCCCTCTAACTACCAAGGATAGCCACTATCTTGACTTTTAACAAAATAAATGGGTTTTATCTCTTTGGTACCTTATATAATTTGGAAAAATCTGTACTCTTTTATGACTAACTTATTTCACTCAAAAATATCTTTGTGAGATTCACCCTACTAATTCCGGTAGATGTAGATTATTCATTCTCATAGCTGTGTAGTATCATTTTGAGTGAATATATTACAATCTGTTGACAGACATTTAGGTCATTTCTAACATTTGTCCATTACTAACAATGCTACTATAAAACATTTAAAAATAGCATAGTGCAATAGAACTTCCTACAATGACAGAAATGTTCTTAATATGCACCACCATAATGGTGGCTTTTAGCTGCATGTGGCTTTTGACCTCTGGAAATCTGTTGCTAGTGTGGCTGAGGAAATAAACTTTTAATTTTAGCTAATTTTTATTAAGTAGTCATATTTGGTTAGTGGCTACTATATTGGACAGTACAGTTCTAGAACATGTCTTTAGGTGAACACATGTGTTTATTTGGGAATTTTATACCTAGGAATGAAATGAAAATGTTGAGAATAGTTATTTTATACCTAGGAATGAAACTGCTTGGTCATAAGGCATGCAAATATACCTTTAATAGATTTTACCAGAAAGTTTTCTACCAGAGGGGTTTAGTTGTGCTTATTTTTATTCCCATCAGCAACACATGAGAGTTCCAGTTTCCCCACATTCTTGATAATACTTGACATTTTCTATTTAAAAAGAAAATTTAGCCATTAATGGCTTTGCCTCCATAATCTCCCCACATCCATTCTTGGTTATATTTAATCTAGTTGCTATGGTCTTAATGTTTATGTACCCCCTGCAACCCCACCCCACGCCAAATTCATGTGTTGAAATCCTAACCTCCAAGGTAATGGTATTAAGATGCAGGGCCTTTGGAAGGTGAATTGGACATGAGGGTGGAGCATGCACGAAAGGGATTAATGTCCTTACCAAAGAGTTCTGAGGGAGCTTATTTGCCTTTCCCCCATATGATGACCCTGTGAGATGCTGCCATCTGTGAGAAAGTGGGCCTCACCAGACGCTGAATCTGCTAGTGCCTCCATCTTGGACTTCCCAGCCTCAATAACCACAAGAAATAAATTTCTGTTGTTTATAAGTCATCCAGTTTATTGTTATAGCAGTTAAAATGAACTAAGACACTGGTCTTTACAAAAGAGTCACGTCTTTTAAAAAATACAAATCAGATCACAACTCCTTTGTTTCAGTCTGTTCTCAACTTCCCATTGTTTTTCCAATAAAATCCAGATCCTAATCAAGGTGAGTTATGCTCACCAATTCTTTTCTTTATTATAACCACTTCACAGCAATTTCAGCATCAGAAATTTTATCCCTGATGGAAGTTAATGTCAACACATCTACTGATGGTGAGGGTTATATGTGTACAAACTTGGAAATCAGTTTCCAGTTGTAACCCTATATAATAAATCGCAATGAAATCTAGCTCAGAAAACATACAGGAAAAAAGTACACTAATTTTAAAAAGGTAATGCTGTATTTGTTTTTATAAATATAGCTACTGATTGCTAGTGAACCAAGAAATTAAAAATTTACATCAAATAATGTATGATTAATTTTATACAGAGCATTTTTTATTATCCCTTGGGTTTTTCTGAAATTCAATTATTAATCTTTTATTCATTTGGAAGATAGTAAATGAAGACATTATTCATTGCCCCAAAGTCTTCAAACTGTTCTTAAAATTAAGGTAAACTATATCATCATTCCTTTTTTTTTTTTTTTTGAAACAGAGTTTCATTCTTGTTGCCCAGGCTGGAGTACAGTGGTGTGATCTCAGCTCGCTGCAACATCCACCTCCCAGCTTCAAGCAATTCTCCTGCCTCAGCCTCCCAAGTAGCTGGGATTACAGGCACCCACCACCACGCCTGGCTAATTTTTTCTAGTTTTAGTAGAGACAAGGTTTCACCATGTTGGCCAGACTCGTCTTGAACTCCTGACCTCAGGTTATCCACCTGCCTCAGTCTCCCAAGGTGCTGGGATTACAGGTGTAAGCCACTGTGCCTGGCAGTTATTCATTTTGTATGTGTTGCAATGAGAGATATTAACTGGTTGATATTGTTCAGCTGTGTCTCCACCCAAATCTCATCTTAAATTGTAGCTCCCATAATCCCCATGTATTGTGGGAGGAACCTGGTGAGAGGTAGTTGAATTATGAGGGTCGGTTTTCCCATGCTATTCTTGTGATAGTGAATAAGTCTCGTGAGATCTGATGGTTTTATAATGGGGAGTTCCCACACATGCTGTCTTGCCTGCCACCATGTAAGACATGACTTTGCTTCTCCTTCGCCATCTGCCATGATTGTGAGGCTTCCCCAGCCATGTGGAATCGTGAGTCAATTAAACCTCCTTCCTTTATAAATTACCCAGTGTTGGGTATGTCTTTATTAGCAGTGTGAGAACAGACTAATACACTGGTTAAGAACTTGCTTCCCCAAAATTCAAATCCCAGCTCTGCCACTCATTTGCAAGACCTAGGTCATTTACTTAACTATTCTAAGATTAGGCACTAATACTAACTTATAGATGATATTAATAATCAAATCTATGTCAAGGAATTCTGAGAATAAATAAGAAAGTGTTTAGAAAGCACTATGTCTTCTACATGTAGTAAACATGCAGTGTTTCTTTTTATGTTACTTTGCATTTTCTTATTCTTGTACTTGTCATGATTATAAATGATTCCTTTGAAAGCTTTTGAAAGATAAAAGCTCTTTTTCCATTTTGGTATGAGTCAATAGAGTCATTAAGTCTCCAAGTGGCTTGTCAGTGTTATATACTGATGGCATATATGTCAATGATTAGATGGCTATGAAAATGAATTTTAGTTTTAGTTATTACTATAGATATTTTAATTTGCATTAATAACATTACTTAAAATGCTGCTTGTAACTTACGCCATTATAAACCACGAGTCTCCTACAGTCATTGTTCACTATAAAATCTCATGCTTCCTCACATGCAGTCTTTACACACACCATTTTTTACCTGAAATATCCTTTTTTATGTATTTCTGTAAGACAAAATTCAACATATCCTTCAGTACCACATTAATTATGCTTCTTCCATGAACACTTCTCTTCTCATCCCCATCTGTTAGGATCTGTCCCTAATTTCACATACAACTCTTGTGTCATTTTTAACTTTTGACTATATATTCTGGTTAGCCACTGTATTAGTCTTCTATTGGTGTAACAAACTACCACAAACTGGGTGGCTTAATACAATATAATCTTAATATCCAGCAATCCCTTAGGTTAAAAGCCTGCAGTGGCCCTCACGGGACTGTCACCAGGGCTGCATTCTTTTCTGGATGCTCCAGGAGATAATCTAATTACTTAACTTTTTCAGTTTCTTGAAATCACCTACATTTCTTAGATCATAGCCGTGGATCAATATTTCTCCTTGGATCACCTCCATGTTGCCCATTTTGGTGACTACTTATACTTTAATGCTTATTTGAGTGTGCAATCCTTTCACTTTTCTAAAATTTGTTTTTCTCTACTATACAATAGAAATAGTCACAAGAATTAGAAGTTAGTGGGGAAAAATTGTAAATGATAAAATAATGAGATGACACATTTCTAGAGTACCAAGATGGGTCACACATCTTTACCTAGTTGTTTGGTTGTACAAGGCTTGAAGCGGGGGCAAAGGGGGAATTGCATGATTTAAGACTCACAGAATGTGGAATTAAAATAGACCTCCAGTAAGCCACCTACATTCCAGCAAGTTAACTAGTGTGTTTATTTATGAGAGGTTAAGTGCCTGATCTGAGATGATAACTCTGCTATGTGGTCGTGGGGGCTAGAACCTAGCTATCCTTTCTGAATTGCTGAAGAATCCTCCATACAGGAATAGATTTCAGAAGTCCCCTGTATGTCCCCTAGAAGACACTTATGGATGCATTCTAATTTGTGCTGCCATCAGTCATGTTTAGCAGAAATAATTTGCAGCAAAGACAACTAATAGGTTAATGAAATTTTTTAATGCAATGGCTCTTTCAGGGCCATATGACTGTGAGGATGGTGATCCCTGTGTCAATGGTCAATGGCTTTCTTGTGACAATTATTGCCTTGTTTTCTCTCATATCTATATTACTTTGAAGAAATATCCTGGAATTATAAAAATTTTTGATCTCCAGGATTTTTTCGTTTTATCTAATCTTCCCCCTTTGTTTCATAAATATACACTCAGATTAACCAGTTATTTATATCTCATGACTTCTTTGTTGCCAACAGAACCAGGGCTGAAACTCTGAATTCTGACTTAGAATCAGAGACTGTCCCTCAATTCCATGTTGTGTTATGTCTATTAGAGTAGCCTAAGTAAGCTCCTTAGAACCAGAAATACAGGTGATACATTATTTAAATATCACATTGCCTCTTGCATGTAGCAGGAACAAGTAAGTTACCTAAGAAAAACAATGAATGAATGAATCCAAACTTAGCCTATTTACAAGGTAATCCATAGAACTGAGAGTCAACAAGATGGTAGGTTACATAAAACAGACCAAAAAGATGATAGGAAAAGTCATATAGAAATGAAATAATAAGAAATAAGATTGTGTCTCTGTTAAATCTCGTGGATCATAGTAAATGCTTCACTTGATGGTAACCTCACAGCATCCAAACACAATTGAGTCATTTCTCTGGTTCCCCCTTGTTATTACCCTTGATTTCTCAAGAGTAGCTCAGTTCATATGTTTTTGCTTCAGTAAGACACTTGACTTTGTGCATGTGTGTGTGTATATGTTTGTGTGTGTGTTTGTGTGTGTATGTGTGTCTGGGAGAGAGAGACAGAGAGAACGGAGGAATAGCATAGCACACAACTGTTCAGCTGCCTACCTAAATCTATTAGCCATGCTCTCCTGGAAATCACTTTTCAGCCACACAAAATTTCACTGGCCCTATATCCCAAGAAGCCCTGAGTTGCCACTGTACCGTAGACTCCTCTTCCCCTGTGGTGGCTCTTCCCTTCCCCTTTTTTAGATATGTACCTTCAACTTGAACCTTTTCGTTAGTATTACATTATTCTTTATTTTGTTTTAACATAAAGAAACCACTTGACAATATTCGTTCAGATCACTTATGTGTACTCCTCAGTTGATATGCACATTTACTCTTCTGAAAGTGTTTAGCATTAAGTAACTTAGAACATAATAAACAATGCACCAAGCATATTTTCTTCTATTTTTTCCCAAATCCTGTGTGATGTAAAAGGACAGAACGCATATATACATATCTTTTCTACAAATGGATTATCAACATTGTTCCGAACATTACCTAGTTCCTTAAATAAGAAATATATATTTTAAAATTTTTATTGCATTCAAAGAGTTAAAATTATGAATTTCACATTTCTCTAGATGGGTATTAAAAAGAACAATATTTGGCAGATCACAGACTAACAAAGGTAACAGATGTTGGATTGGAAACTGTACAATCTAGAGATGGAAAATTAATTTGTAAAAAAGTAGCGATTTCTTTTTTCCACTGTGTGTGTTTTTAATGGCCTTAGCAAAGCAGAATGGAAATATTTGCATTCCTGGCAATCAATTTACATACTTAAGCATTTGTTTTTCTTCCCATTCTAAAGATAACTGTGCGTTCAGTAATAACCCATATAGTAGAAAGAAGAGTGAAGAGATGTGTGTCTTTGGCATCCAGCCTGCTGTTAGCAAGTGATTTTGTTTCTTTTTTTTTTTTTTTTTTTTGAGACAGAATCTCACTCTGTCACCCAGGCTGGAGTATGGTGGCATGATCTCGGCTCATTGCAGCCTCTGCCTCCCAGGTTCAAGCAATTCTCCTGCCTCAGCCTCCCGAGTAGTGGACTACAGGGGCATGCCACAATGCCCGGCTAATTTTTGTAATTTTAGTATAGACAGGGTTTCACCATATTGGTCAGGCTGATCTTGAACTCCTGACCTCAGGTAATCCACCCACCTTGGCCTCCCAAATTGCTGGGATTACAGGCGTGAGCCACCGCACAGGGCAGCAAGTGAGTTTCTTAGACTACAATATTCATTTGGAATTTCTTTACTCATGTCTTTTTTTTTTTTTTTTTTTTTTTTTTTTTTTTGAGACGGAGTCTGGCTCTGTCGCCCGGGCTGGAGTGCAGTGGCCGGATCTCAGCTCACTGCAAGCTCCGCCTCCCGGGTTTACGCCATTCTCCTGCCTCAGCCTCCCGAGTAGCTGGGACTACAGGCGCCCGCCACCTTGCCCGGCTAGTTTTTTGTATTTTTTAGTAGAGACGGGGTTTCACCGTGTTAGCCAGGATGGTCTCGATCTTCTGACCTCGTGATCCGCCCGTCTCGGCCTCCCAAAGTGCTAGGATTACAGGGTTGAGCCACCGCGCCCGGCCTACTCATGTCTTAATGTACAACTCGCTGAACATATTGCTATTATAAAAATAGATATATTTTCTATCTCTCTGGTGGCATTTCTTCTCTTTCTCTCACCTAACTTAAATCTTCTATTTCACTTCTCCAGAGCTCCCAACACAATAGTCTTCTTTTATCTTCAATATATAGTGGAATATTGTGAAATAGCTGAAGCAGAATGGGGGAGGAGACAGTGGGGAATTTTTTAAAAACCTGTTTTATCCAACCATTGAGCATGTACTTTTTAAAATATTTATATTCTGCCTAGAGTTGATGCTGATGAAACTTTGAGTCTGACAAAGATTTTATAAAAATTCCTATCACTTTCCCTATTTCAATGTCAGGCAATAAGTCAAAATGCAGGTATGACAATGTTTTTCAATGGTCTTACAGCAGACTAGAAAGGACCATCAAGAGGAGAATGCTTCTGCTAAGAGGAATTATCTATTTACACTGCATTCCAGTCCCATTTCTCATGCATAGATCTGTAGCATATTTGGCTAAAACTTGCAGAATTATCATGGCGCTTCCTGTCCCTCTATCCCTACTCACTACTTTGTTCAAGGGAATTAATAAAAAAACAAAGTTTGCCTTATGTTGGAGCTGTTTGCGAAAGCCTTGTTATTTCAGTTAAAGAGAATACTATTTTGTTAGCAAGCTGTTCTGTTTCTTTGGGCTACATTTCTATATGTTTATCAGCTAATTACATATTGCAGATATTTTTAGTGGGAGGTAGTATTATTTTCCTCCACTTGTTACTTCTCCCTTGAGACATTTTTGATAAAATTGTGCTGGGGACAAGTTGAAAAGGTATGTTTTACTATATTAAAAATTTAATTTTAAAACAATTTGACTAAACATATTGGTGATCATAAAAATAAAGTCAAGGTTTAATTCAGAACAGAACATTTTAGTTTGTGCATAGAAAAACTTTATTTTGGAGCAGATATCAAGCAGACAACCAACAGAATACTGTCTTCAACTCTTCCTTTGTTCACAAATAAACTCAATAGATTAAAACTTATGGTAGTGAAGTTGCAGGGCAGGCTCTTACCAGCACAGTAAAACAAAGAAAGAAATCTCAAAATATGTGTCCTTTTGATTGTGGTTATGAATAAAGCTTTGACAGAGAACAATACATAGAATGGGTGTGTGTGTAATATAGAGATACAGGCCTGGAAAGCCCCCTAGAGACTTTCCGTTGATAATTTTAGTACTTAACTAAAAATCGTGGTTTTTTGACTCTTTCATTTTTATTTCTGTAAATTTAACTTCTACTCAGACAGTAGAAGTTTTATTCTCTTTTATTTTATTCTGGTGTATGCATCAAATACAAAAGCAAATTTTTTAGCTCACAAATTGCAGTTCAGAACCTTTGCCACTTGTGCATTCATTTCCAGCGATGTTTTTAACACCATTTGATCTTAAATACCCAACAGAAAATAGAAGCACAGGGTGCTAGACTGTTACCTCAATAAGTGTGGACAAGTAAGAATTAATGTGACCGTAGATTCCAGATTTCTATGTCCTTCCTTACAGAAGGGATATACAGAGGTGCTAAGTTGATTAATGCTAAGTTAAAGTCATTTCAGTAACTTTGTACCAATCAATGTTTAAGTATCTAGCTCTTCAGGGATCTGAGAAAAAAAATATATCGTATTTAAAATAACTGATCTTCTGTGAGAACTTTTGACTGCCTGAAATTTTTACTCAGAGTGGATTTTAAACAACTTTCATATACATAGGAACTAAAGTATGGCTACTATATGCTTTTTACTGTAACTCTTACTACAGGTTGAATAGTGCCAAAGATGAATGAGTAAAGGAAACACTAGTGTATTTGTTTGCTCATAATATGCTGATCCAATTCTCCTTTTGAGGACTGAGTAGAAGTTAAGAGTGTGGGTTCCAGCCCTGCTTTTCTTTTTAAAGTTACCTTGGTCATTGTCCCACATGGTGGAACCTCTTTGCCTCTCAGTGTTCTTGGCTACAAAATAAAAATGAAGGAAAAGATAATGTGCAAAGCATTTTTAAGCTCTAAAAATTCTGAATTTATGTCTCAAAAATAATATTGAATGATCCATAATTCAAGATAAATGTACAGTAAGAATTTTTAATATAAGGAAATATAAAACCCAAGAAAAGGAAAATAATTATATGAAAACTCAATCATATAGTTACTGTAATTAACTATTACAAATCACTTAGTATTTGCTGACATGGAAGTTAAAACAAATATTTCACAATTCATCAAATACTTTTACCAAGGAAAAGCAGAAATGTTTAGCAAATCTGTTATAGGAGTTTTCTTCATAATTTTATATAAGGTCCTGGTTTACCAAAAGCTGCTAGATTGATTTTTCCTCTTGTTTTTCTAAGATTTTAAGTTCTATAGGATTTGTTAATAGTGTTAACACATTTTTTATTCACCCTAAATTTCTGAGGGTAGACATTTACCTTAAATAAAAAAATTAACAAGGGAGAATTGATGTCATAAGATACAATTTTTATATAAGATAAAGGTTATCTCAAATCAGCTTTGGTGTGTGATCATCATAACCTTAGTAGGGCTTAAATGACTTATTCCATTGTAATACTGTCCTCTTTTCCTTTATTTCCCTCTATACTATTCCTTTGTGTTTTAAAAAATTATTGAACCAGCTGTAAAATAGAAATAGTAACAAAATATACATCACAAGATGTTTGTAAAGATTAAATTAGATAATGTACATAATGTATTTAATACATTTAAAAAGTACATGCTCAGTACCATCGAAGGAGCGCAATAATATTCCAGTAATGAGCCTACCAAAAAAATTAAGATCTATAAATTGCCTGACAAGTTGCCTTCAAAATAATTATTTTAAGGAAACAGTTTATTAAGTGAATTGAATGTGCTACAAGAAAACACAGAAAAACAACTAAATGATATCAGAAAAAGGAATACACAAGCAAAATAAAAAGTTCAATAAAGATATAGAAATTATGAGAGAAACCAACAGAAATTATGAAGCTGAAGAATGTATGAATAAAGTGAAAATTGCAATGGAGTGTCACCAGCTGCCTTGATCAAGCAGAAATGATCTGTGAACTTGAAGATATATCATTTGAAAATATTACATTAGAGATAAAAAAAAAATGAAGACAAATGAACAAAGCCTACAGCATTTATGGAATAATATCAAAAAAGCAAATGTCGCTGTATGGGAGCTCCAGAAGAAGAGACAGAAAAGGGAGAGAATTCTTGTTTAAAGAAATAATGGCTGAAATGTTTTCAAATCTGGAGAGAGATGTAAACACCCAGGCATATGAAGATTAAAAGCCCCCATACAGGTTTCACCAAAGAAGGCTCACTACCACACATTAAAATCAAAGACAAAGAGAATTTTGAATGCACCAAGAAAAAAACATGCTTATCACATACAAGAGAGCCTGCATGAGACTATTAGACAAGAAATAGGTTTTTGTTAGCAAAAACCTTGCAGGCCAGCACAGAGTAGAATGACATAGTCAAAGTACTAGAAAAAAATTGCAAAACAAAAATAAATTACTTGGCAAAGCTATCCTTCAGAAATGGAGAGATAAAGACTTTCTCAGACAAAAATAAATAAATAAATAAAAGTTGAGGAAGTTCACTACCACTATACTTGCCTTACAAGAAATGGTAAAGGGAGTTCTGCAAGCTGAAAGGAAAGTATGTTAATTAGTAACATGAAAACCAATAAAAATATAAAACTCACCAGTAAAGACACAATACTCTAATGTTGTAATGGTAGTGTGTTAATTACTTATGACTCTAGTACAAAGGTTAAAAAACAAAACTATTTAAAATAACCATAGCTATAACAACCTGTTAATAGATGAATAATATAAAATGATGTAAATTGTAACAATAAAAACATAAAATTGGGTGGGCAGCAGTGTAAAATTTTTGTATGCAATCAAAATAATATATGTAAAATAGATTGTTATAACTACAGGATGTACTATGTAAGCCTAAAGGTAATCATGAAGCAAACTCTTACAGTAGATACACAAAAAATAAAGAGAAATAAATCAAAGCATACCACTATATAAAAGCATCAATTAACAAAGGAAGATAGCAAGAAAGAAGAAAGAATCAGAGGATCTACAAAACGGCCAGAAAACAATTGACGAAAGGGCAATAGTAAGCCTTTACCTATTAACAATTTCTTTAAACTACTTTGATACGTGTGTATGTATGTATACACACATATATACACAAATATATAGACACACATACATATATAGGTATATACACATATTCATATAATTGCTGATGACATGTAGGAAAGATTATTTCATGTTGCTATGGAAGAGTTTCTCCTGTGAATAAAGGATATTTGTTTAAGGAAATAAAAAAGACTACAAATGTGAAAAAAAAAAAACAATTTCTTTAAAGGCAACTGAATTAAAATTTCCAATCAAAATATGCATAGAGTGGCCAAATGGATTAAAACAAGATACAACTAAATACTACTATCAAGAAACTCACTTCAGCTTTAAGGACACTCGTAGACTGAAAGTACAGGGGTGGAAAAAGATATTCCATGCAAGCTGAAACCAAAAATAGCAGGAGTAGCTATATTTCTATCAGACAAAATAGACTTTTAAGTAAAAACTGGAAAAAAGAAACAATAAAGGTCATTATATAATGATAAAGTAGTCAGTTCATCAAGAGGACATAACAATTGTAAATTTATATGCACCCACTATTAAAGCACCTAAATGTATTAAGCAAATATTAACAGAACTAAATGCAGAAATAGAGAGCAATGCAATAATAGTAGGGAACTTCAATACCCAACTCTCAATAACAAATAGATCATCCAGACAGAAAATCAATAAGAAAACATTGGACTTTAACTATATTTTAGAATAAATAAACCTAGCAGACATACAAAAGACTTCATCCAAAAGCAACTGAATGCACATTCTTCTCAAACATACACAAAGCATTCTACTGAATAGATCATATGGTTTTTTTTTGTTTTTTTTTTTTTTTTTTTTTTTTTTTTTTTTTTTT